>NC_136904.1:50265658-50628403 GCF_949606895.1 Notothenia rossii
ACAAAAATCACTTTTGAAATACCTTTAGTTAAAAATATTCAATCATACTGAGAAATAACAATAGCACAAAAGTTATTTTTTACTCTTGAGATGGGGCAAAGTTAAATAGCAGGCAGACCGCCGACGGAGATGCTACAGTTACTGTAGTGTACATAAAGGTCTATTTCCTAAACAAAATATTGACCCGGTGATCCTTCCCTTTTCTCAAGGTCACAACTACGCCTATTTCACAGAGAGAGAGAGAATACATATTTTACAAAAAAATGACAGTGAAAGCTTGAGCTGCAGCCTAGCAACCGATCACAGTATAGAAAGCAGTTAATGTTCTTTTTTATTTTATTATGTTTATATTTTATTCCACCTTTTAAATATTTAATGCTTAAAACACATTGCTGCTGTAACAAAATAATTTCCAAATGTGTGATCAATTAAGTATCTATATATCTATCTGTAGTCAGATCTTTTACTTCAGTAAAGTGGAGTATAAGTAAAACAAATATAAGTAAAAGTAGAAAAGTATTGGCATCATAAGTAAAAGTAGTCATTGTGCTGATTGGTCCATTTCAGAATCATATATGATATGTTTTATAATTATTGATGCATTAAAGTGTTATCAAAGTTAGTTTTAATGACTTTGTATACTGCAGGGTAGCTTGTGTGTGTGTTCTTGTTTAGAGGTACTAGGATAGCTCAGGCTGACAGGAGGTCTTTTCAGAGGTCTGTGCCACAGTGGAGCCACTAATGGCTAATATGTAGAGCTGGTCATAAACTGATAATGCAAAATCACCTGCACTGATCAAATTCCAGAAGTCACCTCTTGTTCTTGCCTCTGTCCAGCTTCCGTGGTGCAATCAGGTCTCTCATATTTGTTCAGGTGTCAATAATCTTCTGTACTACAGCAAATATTCTACCTGGGGTCCATAGTACATTGTGACAAAGAAAAATCACCAACTAACCATGACAATACTATACACACTGACATTGACATAATATTTAAAAGTAACACAGGGCTCAACGCTAACTTTTAAAAGTGGTTGCCAGGCTGGCAACCAGGCATCAGCTTTTGGTTGCCAACACTGAAAATATGGTTGCCATTTTTAGACGCCTTGTATTTTAAATAATTAAGATACTATACAGTTATAGGCTACATCAACTTAATAATGAACATGTGTGTGAGACTGACCGTTGAGCGGCCCGACCAAGCAAGGAGGCAGAGGCAGAACGTCCAAAAATATAACCCGACATGGGCATTTATTCAAAATATGTGCACAAAGTTCACAGCCTCAATCCTGCTGTTCTCCTTTCTCACATCCTGCAGCCACAACTAACACACACACACACACACACACACACACACACACACACACACACACACACACACACACACACACACACACACACACACACACACACACACACACACACACACACACACACACACACACACACAGCCCAACAAGAAACAGCACTTAAATACACACACAGACTAACAAGACACAGGTGAGGGGGGAGCAATTAGACACAGGTGAGGGGGGAGGAGCAAACACAGGGCACCAGGTGAACACAATTGGGTAATCAGTAGGAGGGAACACAGACACGACCGGAAGCAACAGACAAGATGGGGGTGAAGACTTATACCATTAAATAAATACTACATCGATAAATGATATAAACATGTTCACGAGAGCTCTATAGCGGCGTCTCGTCGTTACATTGCCACCATTTTCTCCTAAAGCGCACTGTACCTCAATTTTCATCATTGGCCCACTTACAGTGTCTTAACAGTCTTGGCTTCCTTCAAGTCCTTGAGTTTCTAGAACGGACATAATAGATCCCTCCCCTGAGGCTATGGACACACCAGATCCCTCCCCGAGGCCACGGACCCAACATATCCCTCCCCTGAGGCCATGGACACACCAGATCCCTCCCTGAGGCTATGGACCTGATATATCCCTCCCCTGAGGCTATGGACACACTAGATCCCTCCCCTGAGGCTATGGACACGCCCTCAAACATCGTCAAACATGTTGTGCTGCCACCCATCCGGAAGCTGTCCCGGCCCGCTGCAAGGCGCTGGTCCGCCTCCAGCACGACCCAGGTCCTGCAGACTCCCCGGGGGTCCGGGTGCGCCTCCTCAGCCTGCAAACGCCGCTCAAATGGCCCGCTCGTCTCCCGTCTCCTGCTGCTTGTCTCTCGTCTCCTGCCGCTTGTGTTTCGTCTCCTGCTGCTTGTCTCTCATCTCCTGCTGCTTCAGCAGCCGTGGCCCCCTGGTCAGTTCCAGGCATAGCCACCCCCAGCCGCGGTTCCTCTCTTTGGTCCCTCTTCTTTCTTCTCGTCAATTTTACCCCCTCACTTGGTCGAATCCCACTTCTAACACCAATTGTGAGACTGACCGTTGAGCGGCCCGACCAAGCAAGGAGGCAGAGGCAGAACGTCCAAAAATATAACCCGACATGGGCATTTATTCAAAACATGTGCACAAAGTTCACAGCCTCAATCCTGCTGTTCTCCTTTCTCACATCCTGCAGCCACAACGATCTCTCTCACTCACTCACTCACTCACTCACTCACTCAGACTCTCTCTCTCTCTCTCTCGCTCTCTCGCTCTCTCGCTCTCACGCTCTCACACTCTCACTCACTCTCTCTCACACACACACACACACACACACACACACACACACAACACACACACACACACACACACACACACACACACACACACACACTCAGCCCAACAACAAACAGCACTTAAATACACAAACAGACTAACAAGACACAGGTGAGGGGGGAGGAGCAAACACAGGGCACCAGGTGAACACAATTGGGTAATCAGTAGGAGGGAACACAGACACGACCGGAAGCAACAGACAAGATGGGGGTGAGCACTTTTACCATTAAATAAATACTACATCAATAAATGATATAAACATGTTCACGAGAGCTCTAGTAACGGCGTCTCGTCATTACAATGTGACACAAAAGAATGTTCAAATGCTTTACAATAAGTAATTAACACAATTATTTGAAACTAAAGTGGTAGTAAACTTGTCAACCCTCAATTGCTGGTATACAAAACACCAGTAGTACAGCTGTTGTTCTTCACAGATCCCTCACAAATGAATTGAGCAAGTCACTAGTTTCTTGGTCATCCGTTGTCTCCCCACCATAGATCCATTGGGCCTTCAGCATTGAAGTATTGGATTGGCCAGACCAGGGGTCTGCAACCTTTTTGACCAAAAGAGCCATTTTGCTCCTTTTTCCCCAAAAATCTTTTTCTCTGGAGCCGCAAAAACATATTTCATAGCTTGATAGCTAATAAAGTTGTATTTATTGTTATATCAGACAAAAACTACAGTTTTTTTGCATTTATTAGGCTATTTATTACATTATATAAAACTGTTAACCTCTAATAAGAAACAAAGAACTCCTATAAGGAGAATTAAAAATAATACACAGGCCTACTTTAAAATAAATTAAACATATAGCTGCACCCTAAAAAGAGTTAAAGGTAGGGTAGGTAAGAATGGATAAACCAGCTCGAGTGCGCTAGAATTTGAAAATACACACTCCAACACACACGAACGCGCATCATCAATGAGGCCACAAGATACGTTTGTGCACAGATGGAAGGCTGACAGGCAGGTAGGCCATCCAGTTATTTTAGCCGGGCCGGCTAAAATGATTGGTCGTGCTTTTTACAGCGCAACGGCTTCCAGAAATACATTTTTGTATGTATTTATTGTCAAAGCATTTAATATATTCATTGCTATCGGGACGTTAAGAGCATTCCATGGAATATAACAAAAAGTGTTTTCTGAAATAAATTACATACCCCATTGAATTACGACTGAAGATCGTCAGCTGTCTTCCTCTCCCGTGTTGTTCCTCGATACGTAAAGGCTGCAGCACCTTTGATAACTTCTCTCTAGATATCAAACATACCGGTAAACCAGCATCGTTTGCTGTGAAAGCATATAACTCTGTCCACACAGAATTAAATCCTGTGTACCTCCGGTACTTTACTTTGATTTATCCATAGTTCGCTCATCGAGCCGGGGGTCAGGTTATTCACCCGGAGGAAAAGGCGCTCGGCCACTCGCGCGGGACCGTAGCAGGATGTGACGCATATTTTAGTTGACCTAATTAAAACCGTTTTGTTTTTTATTTATGTTTCACAGTATCACCTCAAAATACAATATACGAAACATTTTCAACCATGCAACAAAATATAAATAGTCCTACAAATACTTTTATTTTATTTCCTTCTTATTTTTGTCTAAGCTCAAGGGAGCCAGAGCAGAGGGCTTAAAGGGCCGCATGCGGCCCGTGGGCCGCGGGTTGCCGACCCCTGGGCCAGACTAATACATTACTAATGTTAAATAAATGAAAACTATTCACAGTTAAGAATTAGATATTAATTATTAATGCTGTAAATTACCTTTAATATGTCTAAATATATTTTAAATGTGTTACCTTTTTATAGAAGTGATTATATTTGTATGCCAATATCTTCCTATGGTAAAGTTTCGTTTTGCACTTTTATTTTGGTAGTAATAAGATCGGGACTCTTATTTTGAAGGAACTTTTACCGGAAGTGAATGGACAACATTCCTCTTTGCTTTTCGTTCGGGTTCATCTTGCGCTTTATCAGTTGAACACTTTGAACATTCGTTTGAGATGTTGACAGGTTGACCCAAATTTGTACCCCACACTCAAACAACTTAATTTGCTTCACCATTTTTTGTAAAAACAAACACACGCCGCACCGCGCACGTGAGTAAACGTGCATTGCTTTCTGGCTCCGTAATCACACCAATGCACGTGCAATTTAAATCTCAGGTTCCGACTGGTCACAACAATAATTAAATATCACTCTTAACACAACAAATAATTAACATTTATCTCTTTTGGGGTGCACATTTAGCTGTTTGCTGTCCTTATTTGTTTATGTTAAAAACTGGTTGCCACTGATGGCAACCAAAGGCCAATAAGTTGTTGACATTTTTTCTGAATGGTTGCCAATGGCAACCTGGCAACAATTACTGTCGAGCCCTGTAAACATAACTGTAAACTGTATTAAAAATAACATTGCACACAATATTAGAAACAACCAGCTGAGCTTCATTCCTAGGATATCAGTTCTATATCGTATAAGGCTTCGCCCTCTAAGGCTATCGCAATTGGGTAACCCCACTGCGCATGCGCAGCACTGACAGACTTAATCCACGCCAACCTATGACGTGGGCCCCACCTACGGCCTCACTTCCGTATAAATAGGAAGTAGGCCCGACACTCTGCTCCCATTTTTCTTCAGCTCTCCGTTGCAGAAGCACTGTCAGGCACAAGCTCTTTTCAGAGATTCCTCTTCTAAAAAGCTAAAAAGATACCAAACAAGATACATTATGAGTTACGACCGGCGCTTAAGGTGTGAGTCCTGCCTGGGATTGGAGCACGCAAACGAGGCTTTCACTCCCCAGGTGTCGTACACTCATTGTGTCCGTCTCCCTCTGGCCCACAGACAGCGGAGAGCGGACACTCTCACTGCTGCGACCGAGGATGATTGGCTAGTCCAGAACTCTTACTCCGTGGATCAAGCCCTTGACTTATTGGATCCGAGTGGCGGGCAGCAGTCAGGCGACTCCTTCCCCTTCATTCACGGATCACCATGTGGTTCCCCCATCCTCCCTCTCCTCCGGACGGAGGAGACAGTGCGGCGATCCGGGTCACCCGGAACTCCCGGAGATTATCGGAAAGGCAGCCGCCTAATGAGATTTCCCCGGTCCCCCGGTTCAGGAGAGCTCTCCTCTGGATGACATCAAAAAGCTGCATAAGCAGTTTTTTTTTGGGTTATTAGGCAGCAGGGCTCGCGGCATAAACCGTCTGTCTTTAAAACCGTCTGTCTTTAAAACCTGTTGGTTAATTAGCCTGTTGAACCCCATCCCTGTTTTTCAGGTCTCAGGCTCGAAAATGACATTTCCAGAACAAATTACCATAACTACACTTCTAAAAGGGGAAAAGTTAATAATCTTTTTTCTCAAAGTAATGATAAACCTGTGAGTTGGATGTAGAAAAGTCAGAATCAATATAGATGTTTTTTATTTTAAAGAAAATTCAGATTGAACATAGTAAAGAACTGTAAATGTTAGTGTCCGTCCAAGAATTCTTTTTTACTTATAGTGACAACCACCCTTGAATGGATGGTAGATTAAAGCTTTAGGAATCCAAAGTACAACATATAATAAGTACCCTGTATCAAGATTGATGCAAAACAAGTGACATTTAACCTTTTTAGAGAGGTTTAGCAAAAAAATCCTCTGGGGTGATTTGGGTGGAAATGTTTTTTTTTGCCGTTTCTCTGGAACCCATTGGTCGATTTTGGTGAATGACATCTCTTTTTAACCGTTAGAGCCAATAGAATCGAAGAGGATTGTCCACATACACACACACGTTAACAAAAAAAAGTGGGGGCTTCGCGCATGCAGTTTTGGCCAGAGAGAACCTATCTCTCGCTCTGACATCTGAAAATGGAAAAGTCGGTTTATTGCTTATGGATTATCAGAAATCATTTCAAAGGGACACAGACACATTGGATTAACTATGGATTAACCTTCAGCAGCGTTTTTATTGTTCTAATGCCATTGAAGATCACTTTTGACTAGACAACGACAAAGGTAAGCCATTTTGCCGTTTTAGCTACCTAGTGCCACATGTTTTGATGTCTGTTTTTGTTTATGAAGTCGCGGGTTCTTATCATGGAGTGATAATTTAGGTACCAATCGATTCTGTATCTTCTCACGATGCTAATCGACTGGACGTGCAGCTACGATAAGTAATAAGGGTGTTATGAGTGAGTTTCTTTGCAGTAATGCGTTGGCATTTTTCCGCTCGTGGCTAATTTAGAGGCTCAGCGCTAGACTTATGTTTTTTTTTGGGAAAAAATAAAATGATCAGTTAGCTGAGTTTTTTCCCGTTACATGGATATACAACATTCATAGTTTATTAGATGTTAAGAAGCCTTCCGACGCTGTTTCCTGCAGATGATTGGAGTGTCTTGGAAGACATTTTAGCGAGGACTTTTTTTTAGGTCAGTGTTTAGTTTCTTTTGCATGTGATGGGGCTTCAGTAATGCTAGGGAAGAGAACAGGCGTTGCTACCCAGTTGTGTAGTAAATTCCCAAGCCTGTTTGTGTGGCACTGCTCAAATCATCGACTAGCACTGGCAGTTGGGGATGTGGTCAAGGAGGTCTCAGGGGTCAATCATTTTCAAATATTTTTTGATAAACTCTACTCTTTGTTTCATGCCTCCCCCAAAAATCAGAGGCAGTTAGCGCAGTGTGCACAAGCAGTCGGACAGCGTCTCCTGGTGATCGGGCGTGTTTTGTCCATCCGCTGGGTAGCTTCAAGTGAAAGGAGCGTCAGAGCAGTCTGGGAAAACTACAGAGTGCTTCATGATCACTTTTCAAATGCTGCAAACGACATGAGCAGGGATTCCAGAGACAGAGCAAAGTTCAAGGGCCTTGATGATGTGCTCACATCTGCACCGTTTGTCAGCAATCTGGGACTGATGTATGACGCGCTCACAGAGCTCAGCGACCTCTCTCGGCAACTCCAAAAAAGAGAGATGACACTGCCTACAGCAGATAGGCTCCTAACTCAAGAAATACGAGTTTTTGAATCCATGGTCTCCATGCCTGGCCCACATATGACTACAGTTCATAGAGCTCTAGCTGAGAAATCTTTCAAGGGTGTTGCCCTGCATGAGAATGGCAGAATTGTACAGATTCATGCAGGTCAGTTTTTCCGCAGTATGGTAGAGAATCTGAGACACAGAATGACTTCCACAACCTCCTCTCATGTCAGCACAAGAGAAAGCCCATTACATGGCCGGGAGGCCCGGGACAATCAGCTAATACATGACATAAAAGTTCTCCATCCTGGTAGTTGGCCTGAAGAGGAGTTAGACATACAGTATGGGGACTGAAGGGTTAAGTTGAATTATTTGAAGTATTAAAGTAACGTGTTATGGCAGGAAAGTTAAATCTGGTATATTCATTTTAATGTCACCTTATATATATTCATGTGTGTTAAATTTGAAGGGACAAAGTATATTTTCCCTCCCCAATATATTGAGGTGAAGTCTTTGTGTTTAGAGTGGGATGTGAGCAGGGGACATCCTAATTTGGGGATAGCTCCAAAACTCTGGAATGTTTCCCTCATAAAAGAAAAGGGTGCGTTACACATGCTTAGGGCAAATGTGTGTGTTTTCATTGCAGTAAATATATGTGCTGCATGATTACTGTTCAACTATACCTCTGTTTTTATTCTTTCATGTGCGGGTACTAAATGGCTACAAACATTGTGGAGAAATTAGCTTAAACATGTTTTATTAAATGGAAGCAGCTTTTATGATAGGGACGAGAGAGCTGGGGGAGGGGACATTCTTCCTAAGATTTTCAGCATGTCAATTATCAGGGAAATCTACTTGTTTTCAATAGATGTGTGTGGTTAATTACTTTGTATTAATAATAACAGTATGTGTAAAGGAAGCTGGAAATATACAATGTGAAACCTTTTATTTGAAGTAAAGGTGTGAACAATAGCTCAAATGGCGGGAGGGGCTGTAGGACAAATGAGTGTGTTCTCTATATTAGGCCTGTGTGAAGTTTGACTATTTGAAAAGCATCTCTAAAACTGCTTAAGAGCATAGGTAATGTGTTCCTCGTTATTATTGATATGAAAGTGATTTACATGTATTACGTATATTTAGCCAACTATAACAACTATATCTTAAAACATACTTTTAACTTGTGTGTGGTAACCTGAGGGGGGAAGATGGACTCAGGGACAAAGGGCCATAAAGGGGATGTGTGTGTGCTGGCTGCAAGATGTGAAATAAGATAAGTAAACTTGTTGTTTAGAGCAGGTTCGTACCAGACACCAAAAGGTGTCTGGTCTTCGTCAAACTGAAAGAGACTTTTTGTTTCCGGGTTTCTTCTGCTGTGTCGCACTGATTGGGTGCGACAGGCCATGTGTTGGTCTCTCCTAATAAGATGAACTCTGGGGGAAAGCACGCACACACCTCTTCCTGTGTTTTAGTATGAAAGCCTGTGTTTTCCTTTGGTTCGCGCTCTTGTTTTTGACCGGCCGTTCCTGAGACCTGTCTCACATGTGGTAGAACCTGAGCCCGGAGTACTCTGCAGAGTGCTTCGTGATTCCTTTGTATTTGTATTGTTACTTTGTATCATTAAAACAAGATTATTGTTTCACTTGCATTCTGTTGTTTCTTAATCCCTTCCTTTTTACGAATTTACCCAGCTTACCAAACGACACTCGGAGACGAGGTTGGTTTTAAACATCCTCCAAATCTCCAACAAGTGGTGACCCCGACGTGTCTGAGTGGGGTGTTTTCGGGGAAGAGACCACCAGCAGCAAGCGGACGGAATAGTCCAGGGCTAAACATCTCGGCCTCTTCTGACAACTAAAAACAGAGCTCTGTACAATAGGCTACCAGGTGAGCAGACACGACTTAATTCGAAACCTGTGATTTGACCATATTCCAAATGTTAGGGTTGTCAGACGAAGTTTACAGTGTTTTTATAGTAACAATACAAATACGTGTTTTAGTTGTAGAATAGGATATTGAGTTCCTGCAAGCCAGAAGGGTATTGAAGTCCCGGGCTTGAAAAGTGGAGGTATAGAGTCCCCACAGTTAAAATAGGATATTGAGTTCCTGCAAGCCAGAAGGGTATTGAAGTCCCGGGCTTGAAAAGTGGAGGTATAGAGTCCCCACAGTTAAAATAGGATATTGAGTTCCTGCAAGCCAGAAGGGTATTGAAGTCCCGGGCTTGAAAAGTGGAGGTATAGAGTCCCCACAGTTAAAATAGGATATTGAGTTCCTGCAAGCCAGAAGGGTATTTAAGTCCCTGGCTTGAAAACTGGAGGTATAGAGTCCCCACAGTTAGACTGTCTGGAGTAGTCAAATGGTAGTATTAAGTCTCCATATCAGACTGACTCAAAATAACGAATCCACAGCTCGACGGGGCTGGAGATGAGTTATTTATGTTAAAAGTGATCCAAAGGAGAGTAACGCAAACTTCAAAAACCAATTTTGAAGTGACCGGACCTCATTAATCCTTTGTTCTGTGGGGTTGAATCTATAAAGCCAAACGTCACGATAAAGAGTTCTGTAAGCCTGGGTTACGACTCCATGTCAGCGTCACATTGTTGAAAGACGGTGTTGAAGCGCGCTGAGAGGCTTGCTAAACTTGTTGGAATAAACATCGGACAATAAAAGCTGAATATACTGGACGGGGAATTTTTTCTGTGAATATTTACTGGTAACAAGGACAGTAAGTCAGATCAATAGATATGAAGTCTGTGAATATTTACTGGAAACAAAGACAGTAAGTCAGATGAATAGATACGAAGTCATAATGAAGGGAGAATTTTAACGAGAGGAGCGTGAGTCAAGAGCTTACGAGGACAGTGGGTTCAAGCAGAAAAATTGAATAAAAGGATAGCAGAAGTGTTAATTGTTGAAAGAAGCCCCCCTTTTCCAAAGGAGGCTGAGAGCTACAGCAGGGGAAAGAGAAGGGGGTGTCAGTATATCTGTGAGAGTTCCCCCCACCCTTTTTCCTCTCGAGAGCAGCAGCAGCAGCCCGGAGTGTGTCTGCTTGCTTTTTTCTCTAGTGATCTGAAGTTGGAAGGAAATACATAGAAAATTAACAGATCAAGGTGTGATTTGAAGTGGTAGATATATTGAAATAAATAAACAATGATTTGCTGTTATATAAATATAGTCTTTGAGAACTGATTGATACTGTTGCATTGCGTTGTGAATTTCATGGTATTTGTCTTAACTATAATGTACCCACATGCATGTGGTTTCTTTGTCCCAGTTCATTTTAAAGTCAGCCGCCTCATGGCTAAATCTATTTGACCCCATGAGGTCAAGAGTCATTCTGTTAGACCACCATCTTGTGAAAGACAAATCATTGTTCTTTTGTCACATTTTGAATTAGAAAATAGTTCATTTTGCTAGATCAATTTATCTATAAATGTTGTAGTGGGAGTTTTGTGTTTGCTAACATTTTTAGGAACGACAACACTAGGAGATGAGTAAACTCAAGAATCCGTGGAGTGTAAATACATTGAGAAAAACACATTTTTATACTCTAACTGTTTGCACATCATAGACAAGGAATTTAGACAATATAAATAAATATTCACCAAAAGTAATAAGTATAATTGAAAGTAGACATAGGCCTACACTTGAATCAAATTATATTACTGTGATCTGATCAGTGTGCTCTGCAGGTTTACTATTGTTCTAAGTAACAGTGGGATTTAAAATATTGGAGAAAGTATGGAGATGTTCTTTCGTAGTGTGTGAAATATGTGAAGCTTGAAACAGGTATTTCAATTTATGGAAGAAAATGGTTTCCTGAAAGAGTCAGGTTGGGTAGATATGTAACAATGGATGAAACAATTTATAGAGGGAGTTTTTGTAATATCATTAGTAGACATTAATGGTGTTGTTTAGATGGCATTTAGCAACTAAGACAGATAGTATGATTAGAAAGAGACAGAGTGAAAAGGGTTGGATTGATTTAATCTCGGTTTGCTAGATTTCTTATGGATAATGCGTCCCGGGACCTGGACTCCCCCTCTGAGTTAGAAAGGCTACGACCCCGTCCCTCCAAGCAGACAAAAGACCTAACCCAACAGGAGACTCCTCCTTCTCCATCAAACAGACAGAGAACCAGAGCTGAACCGTCTCTACCTGAGGCATCCAGAACCAAACCGCTTGCTGACATACAGAAATACTCTCATCAGTCCCTCAGACAGGGCATGAAGCTGAGCCACGAGATTTGGCACAGGAGCAGAGTGGGGGACATGAGAGCAGAATCCGCCCTCCATAAAGCAGTAGAGAGACTGTAAAGGAGGAGATGAAATGCAAAGCAGTGCAAAGAACAGTGGCATGATGTGGGCTGCAGATGTGACTGGGCCAAAGGCTGCCTAAAACAGTTACAGCGGAGGGATTCAAGCACTGATGGACTGAAGAGAAGACAGAATCAGAGGAGTTGGCATGGTCGATTTGAAGTGAGGAGGTCGGGGTCACGGCTTGAGACAACCAGGGGAGGAGAAAAGGAGAACGGGAATGAGTGAGTTTACACATAAACACACTTATTCACAAAACGCACATAGAAGACACCACATTTAAAGAACTTGAATTGACTTGATAAATAAGTAAAGATAAAAAGAGGTATTAACCATGAATTAATCTATTGGTAAATTCAAAATAGCAGTAAAGAGGAAACTATTAATGTAAAATGAGAAAATCATCCTAAAAACACACTGAGGGTTAAAGGGGGAGACATGAGGGAAATATGCACTACACTTTAAGCAGGGGGTGTTTTGGAGTAGCACACTGTAGAACCATATTCTTCAATCTTTCCATTATATTAATAAATCATTCTTCAAGAGATTTTTATTCATGTGTGAATAAAGTAGTGATCTCATTTGTTACAATATTGATTTCACCATTGTGGCATAGTTATTACCATAGGAGGGCTTTAGGATGGAAACTGTTTTTAATCCTTGATAAAGTAAAGGGTGAAGGTTGCATGTTCGGACACCCAAGGTTCCACACACTGCTAAAGAGTTTAACATTGTTTTTAAGTAGACCAGAATTGAAGATAAATGAGTATAATGAGCTATGAAATGCAGAGCTACACAGATCCTAGTAATGGTTTGACTCAAGATAATAGTTATGTACACAAGTTTCTGAATTAGATTTATTAGACATTTTAATACTACTTAGGTGTAAATAAATTGCAGGAGTAGTAGTACTATTATGAAGTGAGTTTTGTACCAAGTTGCAGGAAATGTGGGAAGCAGCCGTCCCGATGACAAGTTAGAGATATCTGACTTAAAGTGGTAATCGTGAATTGATAAATGATGGCGCTCCATATATCACTGATTTTTGTAGACAGAGGATACTGGCCTTTGCTGAAATATCAAAGTCTCTGCAGAGCACGACACATGGCCAATGAAACTGAGACCAAATGACCTTTGACCCTGACTGACAGTGTGACTTGAGAAAAGCACTATCAATGACAGACTCTGGGGCTGACCAAACTTGACTTTACAACCTGACAGTGTGAGTGTGAATGAATTTCTGCATGTGATCAGTGCAACTGCATGATTCTAAAACAATGACTAACCGAGCATGTTTTTAGACTAACACATTATTTTGAAGCTCCATGGGAAACACAGGTTTCCTACAATTCCACACATTTGGAAAACCGCACATGTGACCCGTTTTTAATTCCCACAGGAGTTGGCGGTTTGCAAATGTAAAACTCAAACTAATATCTAAAGATTCTGTTTCTTTTAGGACTGCCAGCTGGAAATGAACACTTATTTTCCCTGGAGTGTTTACTGTGAAAAATAATGGATGTACTTTTGTGAATGATGTTTGGTATTTTCTTGTACCCACTGGTTACCTGAAGGTTTTCTTCCCATACAGAAGTTTGTTACACATGTGTACATGTGTAAAAAGGGGGAGTGTGGGATATTTTCATTTAGGGACTGGAAGAAACCTGCCGCCCCAACTCAGATGTTCAATCTGACCATTGATTGACAGTTTTAGATTTAACCTGCTCCATATCTGGGGATAAGATACTGTTTGATTAATGTTGACATGTTTCTAATATTGATTGAGTTATAACAGGTAACACAGATGCAGAATCAATGGCCAAGGGGCTACTGAGAGAGGTAATTCCAGAATGAGAATGAGAAGGTGAACTGTGATAATGAAAACAATTTAGTAATATTTCAACAGGTATTAAAGTAACTGAGGTTTGAAATGTAGAAAGAACATATTACAGCTAAGTTAAAACATAGTAATGTAATGAGATATAATTTAATTTAGACAACATCTTGTAACTAGCCTGGTAAAGAAGTAAAAGCCATAGACTGTTTAGATCACTATGGGGATGTACATTTAATTTAAATTCATAATAGAAAGACATTTGATGACAGTATGTTGGATGTCTGTATTCATTTTTCAGCTTGATAATATCCAAGCAGTGACAGGTAGAAGCAGTCTTGCCTGGAAATTATTCACTTTGTCAGTATCATGATTTTAGTTGTTTTTAATCCATAACATTAGTGTGTTCCATTACCAGAGACATTAGCAGTTCATATTATATTTAGATTTTAAATGGGATCTCAAGGATTTCATTTATAATAACACAGATGCTTGTCAGAAATTCAGAGCTATTGAGATATGTTATTTAGTTCACCTGAAGATGTTGGGGTTTATTTTGTTGACACAGGCCAAGTATTAGAATTCTGAAGCGGCCTACCAGTGGTGGGTCAAACACCTGAGGGCCCAGAAGCACTGAGCGTAGACTTGAGGGGTGGGTATCAGATTTCTCCACACAGGTTCCTGACGCCAAAAGGGGGACCCGAGGAGCAGGAGGCCGACACAGCGGAGTTCGTCTGGCTGAAGGTCGTCAGGCCTACGTGGCTCAACCCCAGGTTCTCCGGCCTCTACAGAGTGACCCAGAGGACATCTCATGCCGTCCGCCGAGGAGCAAAGGGGGACATCTGGTACCACTGGAGCCAGTGTGCAGCGGGGAAATCCCCGGCTAGGACCATGGACGACATCCGGACGGACCTGGCTATCATCAACGCGGACATCCCTACAGCAGACGACTTGGAAGCAGGCATCAGCGGGCTGGGGGACTTCTCGAGGCAGCAGAGGAGTCTACTTCTCTCTGATCAGAGTCATCAGTTCCACCTTTGAAGGAAAGCATCTCCCCCTCCCTATCAGCTGCCCTTGTTGGCGTATTCCTTTGAGGGGGAGGGGGGCCCTGATGATTCAACAACACGCAAGGATGCTGCTTTCTGGCACTCAGGCTCTCACTCTGATAGTTTCTTCACTGTCATTGGAGGTTGTTTTCTGTTCCCAAAGGTTTAATGAAGGGGGACAGACACAGTCTCAAAGAATGACAGTAGTTGTGTTTCAAATGTCTTATGTGTGTTGGTCTCGTGAGGCGAGACCAAAAGGGGGAAATGAAGGATTAAGTTGAATTATTTGAAGTATTAAAGTAACGTATTATGGCAGGAAAGTTAAATCTGGTATATTCATTTTAATGTCACCTTATATATTATATTCATGTGTGTTAAATTTGAAGGGACAAAGTATATTTTCCCTCCCTAATATATTGAGGTGAAGTCTTTGTGTTTAGAGTGGGATGTGAGCAGGGGACATCCTAATTTGGGGATAGCTCCAAAACTCTGGAATGTTTCCCTCATAAAAGAAGAGGGTGCGTTACACATGCTTAGGGCAAATGTGTGTGTTTTCATTGCAGTAAATATATGTGCTGCATGATTACTGTTCAACTATACCTCTGTTTTTATTCTTTCATGTGTGGGTACTAAATGGCTACAAACATTGTGGAGAAATTAGCTTAAACATGTTTTATTACTCTATATGAAATGGAAGCAGCTTTTATGATAGGGACGAGAGAGCTGGGGGAGGGGACATTCTTCCTAAGATTTTCAGCATGTCAATTATCAGGGAAATCTACTTGTTTTCAATAGATGTGTGTGGTTAATTACTTTGTATTAATAATAACAGTATGTGTAAAGGAAGCTGGAAATATACAATGTGAAACCTTTTATTTGAAGTAAAGATGTGAACAATAGCTCAAATGGCGGGAGGGGCTGTAGGACAAATGAGTGTGTTCTCTATATTAGGCCTGTGTGAAGTTTGACTATTTGAAAAGCATCTCTAATACTGCTTAAGAGCATAGGTAATGTGTTCCTCGTTATTATTGATATGAAAGTGATTTACATGTATTACGTATATTTAGCCAACTATAACAACTATATCTTAAAACATACTTTTAACTTGTGTGTGGTAACATGAGGGGGGAAGATGGACTCAGGGACAAAGGGCCATAAAGGGGATGTGTGTGTTCTGGCTGCAAGATGTGAAATAAGATAAGGAAACTTATTGTTTAGAGCAGGTTCGTACCAGACACCAAAAGGTGTCTGGTCTTCGTCAAACTGAAAGAGACTTTTTGTTTCCGGGTTTCTTCTGCTGTGTCGCACTGATTGGGTGCGACAGGCCATGTGTTGGTCTCTCCCAATAAGATGACCTCTGGGGGAAAGCACGCACACACCTCCTCCTGTGTTTTAGTATAAAAGCCTGTGTTTTCCTTTGGTTCGCGCTCTTGTTTTTGACCGGCCGTTCCTGAGACCTGTCTCACAGGTGGTAGAACCTGAGCCCGGAGTACTCTGCAGAGTGCTTCGTGATTCCTTTGTATTTGTATTGTTACTTTGTATTAAATAAAACAAGATTATTGTTTCACTTGCATTCTGTTGTTTCTTAATCCCTTCCTTTTTACGAATTTACCCAGCTTACCAAACGACACGCGGAGACGAGGTTGGTTTTAAACATCCTCCAAATCTCCAACAGGACGCAGAGGTGCTACGTTTGTGCGAAGTGCTGAAAGTGGACAGAAGAGAGACTGTTCAGGGCTTTCGTGAATACAAGGAAATCAGGGCATCCCGTACGCCTGCTGCCATGGAGCATCTACTAAAAGCAGTCCGAACCATCGCTGTCTCCACTAGTGAGTGTGAGCGGGCATTCAGCAGCATGAATGATATCCTTACTGCAAAAAGGAATGCTCTCTCTGTCAGCCGACTGTCCAGTCTGGTTTTTATCAAATGCAATGGACCACCGCTAGGACAGTTCAATCCAGAAAAGTATGTGAGGTCGTGGCTGGCAAAGGGAAGGAGAAGTGCTGATGAAAGAGCCTGTCCAGCTCCAGCCCCTGATACTGCTGTCCCCAAGGCCTTCTGGAGCCTTTTTTAACAATGTGAGTATGAAACAATACATAATAATATTGAAATAGTAGATATAATGAACACATACAGTATATAATGTTTCTCTCTCTCTCTGTCTCTCTCTCTCTCTCTCTCTCTCAGGTCTCCATACAAAGTGCTACGTCTACATCCCATAGACCAACGTCTGGATTCCCCTGTGTCCTCCCTGGCAGCTCCATTGATTTCCTCTCTCCTTTCCTGCTGAAAGATGGTGAGTGTACTCAGGGACGAGGAGTCATTTAACCAGCCGCCAGTAGGAGTCAGGCTTTAGTTTATTTTATATCCATAAAGAAAAAGTTAATCTGCTTACAGTTCTGTTTCATATGGATGTTGAGAGGTATCCATATATCTCTTCATTTTGCTCTCAAAGTGCACCAGATTGATGCATCTAACTTCAATATTTAAATTTTTTTTTATAAATGTTATCAAATGTTATAAAAATAGCAGTTCTTTTTTTGGCACCCTGAGTCATTTTTAAGTACAGTGAGCCTTTCTAAAATATACAGTAAAGAGACAAACCCACCACCATTATAGGATATACAATGATTTTGAGCCAAATACTTGTTTTTGGGCTGTATAAATAAATTGACTTGAAACAGTTGCTGATTTAGAGTACTGGCACCTTTTTTATTCCAATTCAAGCACTGACTACTGATAATGACAGAAAGGCAGAAAGTGTATTATAAAAATAATAAAAATCTTAGCAGAAATGTCACTGTCCTTTTGTTTTTAACAATGACCACAATATAATAATTGTAATAAACCAAATATGAACAATTGAGGAAAATGGGGAAGAACTGATGATTTAAATATTGAAGTAGAAGCAGTAATGTAGTGTGTGCATAAATTACTATTGCAAGAAATGTGTTCATTTTCTTAATTATTAAGAGTCAATTTTTTTTGGACGAATGCTCTTGGGCCAGTGGTTACAATGGTGGGGCCAGTGATAATGAAACTCTATTACCCTTAATGTCTACCTCTGCGCAATGTGCCCTCTGGTTCTCCATGAGAACGCAGACGCGTTCGCACACAGACCTTGGCCCAGGGTGTTATTATACGCTTTCCCACCGGTTCCTGGACCGAGTGCAGGAGGAGAGACTGACAGCGGTCTTAATAGCCCCGGAGCGCACGGGAGCGTCCTGGTTTCCATGCCTACAGCGAAGGCTGTCAGGGACGTTTGTGGGCATGGCCCCTGAAAGGGAACACTTAGAGGAGCTTGGCCTCTCTCAAGATGTTGTCGGTACCATTCAGGGATCAAGGGCCGCGTCCACATGAGCATCCTACACAGCCAAATGGACAGCGTTCCAGCGTTGGTGTGTAGGGAAAAGCCTGGACCCCAATACGTGCCCCCTGCCTCACGTGCTGTCGTTCCTCCAGCTGTTGCTGGACAGGAATTTGACTTATAGCACCGTCAAAACATATGCTGCTGCAATTTCATCTTGCCACATAGGTTTTGGTGTCAGCACGGTGTTTAGTCACCCTCTGACAAAACGTTTTCTACGAGGAGTACAGAGACTCAGACCTGTCACACTGGCTGTGTCACAGGCGTATGTCTCCTCTGGGTTGGATCCCCCGGAGAACATCAAAGCACCAGAGGGATTTCAACCTCTATGGCTTTACACGGAGGACAGTGGAAGACATTTGCACTCTGACACACTCAGTACTGAATGTCCTGTCAGAGTGAGTAATGTCGGGGATTCAACTGTTTGCCCTTTTTCCTGCCTGTCGGCACTCAGAGAGCTGCCCTTTCCCCGCCTCTTTTATCGTTTTAAACAAGTGGGACTTTGGTCTCTACTTTTTATAACGACAGGTATTCACCTTCATTTCCTCATGGAGAATATTCATTTTTAAATGCTATATGTCCAGGGACTTTGATGCTCCATTACGCATGGCGCAATGGACATGGGTTATTAATTGAGTAGATATGTTTTTGTGCTTCTGGTATGGATGGACCAGTGGGGCGTGGACTACATCCTGCTTTGCCCTTAACCCAATAGCGATAGCCAGAGGGAGAAGCCTTATACGAAATAGAACTGGGGGTACGTACTGTAACCCAGCTTCTATGAGTATAGGCGCAGCCCTCTAAGGTTCGGGCCCCACTGGCTCTGCGAATTGCTGAAGAAAAGCTGTTTGTGTGGGAGCAGATTGTCGGGCCTACTTCCAATTTATACGGAAGTGAGGCCGTAGGTGGGGCCCACATCATAGGTGGGCGTGGATTAAGTCTGTAAATGCTGCGCATGCGCAGTGGGATTATCCAATAGCGATAGCCTTAGAGGGCTGCGCCTATACTCATAGAAGCTGCATTACAGTACGTAACCCCAGTTACTGATCCTTTGTCAAGGCTCGCTGCATCTGATATTGATAAGGCATTCTTAAAGGTGGGGTAGGTAATTTTGGAGAAACCAGCTTGAGTGCGCTAGCATTTGAAAATACACAACTGGAAAAAATCTGCCACTTCCTTACAGAGCCCCTCCTCCAACATACATTAACGTGCACATGACCAATGAGGGAACGAGATAAGTGTCTGAATGTGACAAGTTGAGAATGATTAAATGTTGAAACGTCTCAGAACAGAAGACACAAACATAAACATGCTCTAGATATCAGTACAAAAATGACCAACACCAGTTTGGATTCCAGAAAGTTAAAGACTTACTGCAAAGCAACATTTGTTCCTAGAGTAATAATACTGAAATATGAATTATACTTGACCATTTAAAAATATAAATATATGTTCTTCCTTGTAGGTGAGTAAGGGAAAACTATATCCAATATGATATGCAGGCTGATATGTTTTGAAAAGCATCATTATAGATGGGGTAATGTAACATTATTATTTTTACTTGGGTCATGGCTTCCTTTTATGTTGAAAATCACCTGACCTCAACACAGCTCCCTCTAGTCCGCTGGATATGTCCCATTATATTCAATATTACAATGCTTTAAGCTTTTCATGTCATAAAACTGAAAGACTTCTAAGGAGTTTTCACCTCTCCTGATGGAGGGTTTGTTGGATTTAACTCATGTTCAGCCTTTACTTTAAGACAACTCTGTGTCTGGTTGACTCTAACCATTGCAACTGAGTTACAGTAAGTCAAATATGTTTACTATGGAATGAAGGACACATGCTGAAAGTCACACAAAAATAGATCTGTGTGCTGATGTAGAAATTGCATGGTCTTATTTTTATCTTGGTTTTATGGAGATCATTGATAGACATGCACCCCTGCATAATTTTAGAGTAAAGGGACAAGACAATCCTTGGTTTTTTGCTGAACTGTCTAGTCTCCTACATGAGAAAAACAAGGCCTGGGCAAAGGCTAGGAAATCAGGCTCAGAGGTAGAATGGCTGCGTTTTAGCCAGCTAAGGAATAGCTTCACATCACATGTCAAAAGTGCTAAATTGAAGTACTATTTGTCAGTTACCACAGAAAACCTAAATAATCCTATGACATTTTGGAAAGCCATAAAATCGATATCCACCGGTGAGATCCGTAATGAGCTACCTCCGTGCCTTACCACAGCATCTGGCTCTATATCGGATAGGGCCACCATGTTAAATTGCTTTAATAAGCATTTTGTGTCCTGTGGCTCTCTGTTTGTTTCTGTGACTAACTCTGCTTCTGTGAACACCACAGTCTGTGACTCTGAACAATGTGGTCTGGGAAACCCTTTCAGTTTGACTCCTTTTACTGTTAATGTTGTTCATGAAGCATTATCTAAGTTAGATCCAAAGAAACCGGCTGACCCGGACAACGTAGAACCTTTATTTTTAAAGATAGCTGCAGATTTTATTGCTCCACCTCTTACTACTATTTTTAACCTCTCCCTCAGCACAAATGCAATTCCAAAAGTATGGAAGTCAGCTTATGTCTTGCCTTTGCTAAAATGAGGGGAGGCAACTATTTTAAATAACTATAGGCCAATCTCTAAATTGTCAGTTCTGGCGAAGATGCTCGAGCGACTTGTGAGTGAACAAGTAAAGGAGTTTTTATGTAAAAATGATATCCTGTCTAAACATCAGTCAGGCTTCAGAAAGCAACATAGCACCATCACTGCGACAATGAAAGTGGTGAATGACATTACGAGTATTTTAGATAATAAGCAGAGTTGTGCAGCTCTATTTATTGATCTTTCCAAAGCGTTTGATACCGTCGATCATCGCATCTTAAAGCAGAGGCTACTCAGTATTGGCCTATCCAGCCATGCAGTGGGGTGGTTTGTGAACAACCTGGTCTCACCCATAGACTGTATATATAAATGGACGTAGGGTCCGTGACGTCACCCATAGGATTCTGCAGAGTTGCCTAGAAGCCCTTAGTAGGCGGAGTCGGCCACTAACGGCTCGACAGTGACGTCAGAGTTCAACTCCCGCCTACTCCAGCCTGCTCCAAATAAGGGCAAAGAGGCGGAGCTGAGGCGGGACCTCCTGCCACCTAACTGGAAGTTCCAGAGCTAGCTGAAGCTACAAAGCTAAGCTAACATGCTCCCCATCTACACACTGCCGTCGCATTTTACGTTTCTAAGGTAAGCGGACATGAAACTATTCAGCAAAACTATAATTAATAATCTAAGTTATTGAGTTTTTAGCATAATACTTCAGAATCTTAAAATCCCTTAAAGTTTGTATGCAATTGTGCTAAATTCAACACTGGAATCAAGCAAATATTAATATGCTTGCATGACATTAGTTATTTATATTTTGACATCACTTAATTATACGTTTAATACATTTAGGTCAAGCTAAGGTACATGTGATGGTAGCTAGTTAGTGCTCTTACCTGTGAGGCCTCCTCTAAACAGCATAATAACCAGACTGTATCATTAAAACTAAGTACCAGTTCTAGATCCTTGACTTTAGACAAACAATTCAAAAGACAAAATATATTTAAAGACCAATCTTTATTTGAATGTGCCTCTTAACCTGATATATTAGTTATACAGTAATAGTATTGACAATCTAAAAAAACTGAGCAACTCAACAGTCAACTTTATATTTCTTATTGTCTAAAGCATTTATTATTTTCATTTTTCCCCTCTCATATTCAGTGTGGACGGATTGAGACAGCGCGGTGTCCAGAGAGCTGCAGAGACTTCAGGGAGAAACCTCCGTGTGATGGACGTCCTGTCTGTTGGTTTGGAGAGGACTGAGGGTATTTTGTATTTGCACTCCTTTTGTCCATTATTCTTACTGAAAATGTTAGATTACACATTCACATCTAACTGAAGATTGGCCCCATCTATTTGTGACGTTGCAAACTCTGCGGTACAAGGCACAAGTGATGTGAAGCTCATAAAGTGAGGCAAATAGAAATAATCAGCTGATTGAGTGTATCAGTGTAGATGTGGAAATAGGTGCATTCGATCAGCTGACTGTGTTTTCACAATAAAAGTAGTTTCTTAGTGAATGTCCTGTACTGGTCTTAAAATCTCATAACATCAGCTTTTAATGTTCCTCTTGGATGTTCTTCTTGACCCTCAGAGAAGGAGAACATGTTGAGTCGTGTCTTTCAGGCATGTCCTTTCCTCACAAAAATTACAGGAAACATAAAACATAAAACATATTTTTTTGCAGAACAAGTGTATTATTTATGAAAGCGGTGTGTTTGTGTGTCTAGGGGCTGTAGACAGGGCCGGACTGGGACAATAAGTCAGGCCAGGAATTATACACCAGCCAGGCCGCTACCAGTTTTCTTTTGTGCCATTTTCTTGGATTTATTTGTCAATATTTACAGCGTTGCTGCCCATAGTGATAGCCCAGAATAAACATATGGACATATGTCCATATGTCCATATAAGGCATTTGCCTTCATCAGATGGAAAGTGTCTTGACCAACAACTTAAGTATTTCTTGTAGCTATGCAGGGCATGCAAGCGAGCAAACAAGAGCAAACAAACAAGTGAAATGAAGAATAAAATTGAAATTGTACAATATAATATTGTGGTGGTTCATCTTATAATTCAGTCTAGAGAATGCACCAGACAGCATCTACAGTAAGACCTGGAAAAATCTAAATGTTCTAGGGCGAGGCCCCCCAAACCCTTCGTGCCATTTCGTCCGCGCACATTTTTCAGGGCAATCTCTATTGGGCTCAGGGCCATCTGTAAATTAGCTTAGATGGCCCACACGGCCATCTCCCAAAATCCTTAATGTCATGCACTGTTAACAAATTAAGAAAGTACTCAAATTTCACTAACCGCAAAACCGCATTCATGCACCGTCTGTTTCAACCGCAGAGCGAGTCACAATAGTCCGATATATAAGCATGAAGAATTAACAACCACGGCCGGGGTCAAGTTGTGTTCCCTGGATGAACTGAGCAGGCAGAGTCCCTGTAGCTTCATGGAGCAGCTAGCAGAGAGACAAGAAGCTAACAGCAGCAGTCACTTGACAGAGTGTGACCACGCCCCAAATGTATGCAAAAACGTTAAGACCTAATATAAATAAAAGGGTCGTGTTAGAAAACAATTCACTCACAGATCCATAATCATGAAGGTGGAATTTAACTATATTCATAATAATATTTGTTGCAGTCAGGGGTAGAAACTTGTTTTTTTCTGCTGTAAAGTTGGGCATTTTAACATGGGGGTCTATGGAAATTGCTCCTTTCTGCAGTCATCGCCTATCGGCCAATATATGAATTGCAGTGTGTGGCACTTCCGTATTGGCGTCCCAGCTCTTCCCCAGAGTTTGCCGCTTGGTCTCACCAGAATGCATGACTCCACCACGACTCCTTAACACCGCATTGCGTGGTGGAGTCACGAACTTTGCTACATTTACGTGTCTGCACCACGCAAACAACGCCAATGTGAAGTGAATGAGGCTCCTTTGTCGTGGTGCACACACGCATTTCTACAACGTCCCGCAGTGAGCTTTTATTCTATAAACCGTTTTTAAAATCTACTTTATAGCTTGTAGTAACTCACGGGAGGCCTCTTTTATTTTATTTGTATTTTTCGTCAGAATGTATTATGGTGCATTAGTTACGAATTTTTGTTCTCAAAAAACAGTGCATTGTGTGTAATACAACTGTGATTTGTATTGAATTAGTTTTTAAGGAAGGCCAGAGCTTCAGCTGTGTCAAATAGATTGTTCCCTTTAGTTAACGTTTTTTAAAAAAAACATTATATTCCGATTTGATCATGTCCCCTTTATTGTATTACGGAGAGCAATGTGAGCGTCCATTCCCATTGGATAACGCAGGATTTTACACCCGGAAGTAAGTATTCTCTTTACTGATTTTACAGTGATATCTGCACAACTCAAAAACACCAGATTGTCCTTGTTGATTACACAACATTGATTGGTTTAAATTGTGTGCAATGCTTTTGTAATTTTCCCCTTCGATTCGGAGAAACAAATATTTGTTCAATTTAGGATGGCCGAAGACACTACACTACCCAGAATCCTCAGCTATTGTTCCGCTTTGCCTCAAGCTCTGTGATTGGTTGACCTCCAACTGCATTCCATATGAAAAAAACGTTTCGTAAAAGACAAAATCATACTTTATTCAGCAGTGCTTGCTTTACTCTTTGAAAGTCATCACATGAATGCATTGTAATAAATGGTTTGGCTGCATTAAATATTACACATCTGTCGTAGTTCTTTATTTATCTTCAGAGATCTGGCCTCAGAATAGACCGGAAACTATTCTTTTACCGTTCTGTTTTAATTTCACAATAAAGTTAGTAGTAATCATTCGTTTTGATATTATTGTTTTTTATTAACTACTAGACTGCTGGGTCATGTTAAGACCATCTTTTCTGTGTTGCTGTGGGGTTTTTCCATCGCTTTTGGGTTACGAATATCAAAACAATAACAGAGTATATTTCTTCGTAAACTAAACCAGAAACAGCAGTCTATTTTATTTTGTTAACACTGTAAACTTGACAGCTTTTTAACCCGCACCTCCTACTGGTTAAAGCACGTTATTACACGTTTAGAGTAATTGCAATGCAGGTAGATTGTGTTGCTTTTTAATTGCTGTTTTAAAATGCGTTTTTCTTAATGTCTTTCATTTTTGAAAAGCACTTTTGAATTTGTTATATTTGATGAAAACATTTAAATATTAAGAGTACATACAAAATAGTGGGAAAGTAGAAGGTCAATGATATAAATATAGAATAAAAAATATCAAGAAGATACTGTAAGTGATCTCTACAATAAAACAGTTTAGTGCCTGATAGGAGGATGTGCAAAACAGACAAACTAAAAAGGCTTTATTTAAACATTAAAGAATGCTTTAGGTTAAGGTCTTCATTTAATTTAATTTCAAACCTTTATTTATACAGATGAATCCCATTGAGATCATTGATACATTTTTCAAGGGAAACCTGCTCTAGTAGTTCCACATGAAACATAAAAACATAAATAGAACAACAAAAGGACATCATACAGCATCATTTACATAATTATCCACATAAACAGGTACCAATAGGTTCCGATTGAGTAGCATCCAACCGAGCTTTAAAAACATTTAGTGGCACCAGATTGTTCAGTTTTCTTTTAAATAAGAAAAAAGCTTTGGGGGTATCTATCTACAGATAAATATTATGCCTGACAAAGTACTTAACGTCTAATATATTGCATGGTTTGTTTTGGAACTTGACAATCAACTTTCCTGCAATGTTAACTATGTTGAAGATGTATGTAGATAGAATAAGAAATGTGCAGAATATATTTAATGCTGGAGGTATACTGTACACACATATTGATAGATGTCTTGTAATGCACTGTTGAGGAACCTGTGACCCAAGTTTTTCATTCATTGCATAACTACACCGTACTTGTGTATATGATATGTCAATAAACCTTAGAGAATCTTGAAATCTTGAAAGGGATCTGCAAAATAGCAATTATATACAGTTTTTAATTAACTATTAGTAGAGAATAACGAGTAATGAATATACTTTATAGGGATCTGCAGATAAATATTTAGTCTTCTCAAGCACCAACAATCAAATATCTCTCCTGATTGTTGGCACTTGACAATCACCTTCCCTGAATTTTACTCAGGTTTAACTAAAGTCTGCTTTAAGGGTTGTTTATATTTCACATCATTAATCAGAATCTGTAAAGTAACTAAAATAAATGTAGTGGAGTAAAAATACCAGGTTAACCTGAAAGAGAGCCCTCAGGATTATAAAAGACCCCCATCACCCCAGCCACAAACTGTTCTGTCTGCTGCCGTATGGCGCAACAGCCGCATTCTAGGAGAGGATGTGGCTGTTGTGGAGGACTACCTGGGAGTGCACTTAGACAATGGGCTGAACTGGATGATCAACACTGACGCTGTGTACTAGAAGGGGATGAACAGACTCTATTTTCTGAGGAAGCTGAGATCCTTCCACGTGTGCAGCAAGATGCTGGAGATCTTCTAGTTAGTTGTGGCTAGTGCACTCTTCTTTGCTGCGGTCTGCTGGGGGGGCAGCATAAGAGCCGGTGACACCAGCAGGATCAATAAACTGATCAGGAAAACTGGGTCTGTCATCGGCATCAAGCTGGACCACTTTGAAGCTGTGGTGGAGAGGAGGACACTGAACAGGCTGTTCCATCATTGATAACCCCACCCATCCTCTCCACTTGCAGCTGGACAGTCAACGAAGCTCCTTCTCCAACAGACTGCTGACAAGGACCGATACAGGAACACATTCCTGCCCCACTGCAATAAATCTGTACAATAAATGACCTCTGGCTGGAAGAGAACTCTCTGCTCCATAGTTTCTCTCGGAATAAAACCTCGCTGTACATTTTACACATATATAATCTGTTCAATATTTAATATTCCATATTCCATATGTCATATATTTTTGAATATATATATTTGCATATATAATATCTACATGTATATTTTCTATTTCAACACGTATATTTTCTTTTATTTTCTTTCTATTCTTGTTTATTTGTAGTTTTGTTTTATTGTAAAATGCCTTGTCTTTTTTGCTGCTGCAACAAAAACAATTTCCCAAATTGGGATCAATAAAGTACCATCTTATTTTACCGCAGCATCCGGACTAAAACCACCAGACTCAGGGACAGTTTCATCCCACAGGCCATAAGACTATTAAACACCTGAACTTTGAAACAACATCCATAACATTCATCTGGCTGCTAATTAGACATTATTTATCTAATATATCATATTCCAATCACTTGTATAGACTTATTGCACTGTTTCACTTTTTACTATTTCACTATTTTTTTATATATCTGTTTTCTTGTACTGCACTGTTGGAGGAGCCTGTGACCTAAGGGGGGGGGGGGGGGGGGGTTGAGTTGATGAGTAGTGCAGATATCACTGTAAAATAATAAATGTAGTAAAGTTTGTGACTCCACCACGCAATGCGGCATTAAGGAGTCGTGGTGGAGTCGCACATTCTGGTGAGATCGGGTTGTTTGTGAACTACCTCTCTGAAAGGTCCCAATGTGTTCACTTTGATGGGCTCACTTCTGAGTGGTTGAACATTGCTAATGGTGTTCCCCAAGGTTCTGTTTTAGGTCCACTTTTATTTTCCATATATATCAACAGTTTAGGTGAAAATGTGGATGAAGCTACTTTACATTTGTATGCGGATGATACCGCGATGTACTGTGTAGGTCCCTCCATTAAGGAGGCTGTTGTTAAATTACAGGCTGTTTTTAACATTGTTCAGACTCAGCTCTCTGAACTAAAGCTTCTTTTAAATGTTGATAAAACCAAGGTAGTGCTCTTTTCAAAAGCAAAAAAGACTCCAGAGACTGCTTTGGATATTGTAACTGTGCAAGGAATAATACTTGAAGTGGTTGCCTGTTACAAATACCTTGGTATTTGGCTTGATGATTGTTTCACTTTTAAACTTCAGGTCAATAACCTGCTTAAAAAGCTGAGGGTTAGACTAGGTTTCTTTTTCAGAAACAAGTCCTGTTTCTCTTTTGAAGCCAGGAAAAGGCTAGTCACTGTTACCTTTTTACCTGTGCTGGACTATGGTGATCTGATCTATATGAATGCACCTGCCCATTGCCTGAAGAAGTTAGATGCCGCCTATCACAGTGCACTGAGATTTGTCACAAATTGTAAAGCACTTACATATCACTGTACCCTGTATACCAAGGCAGGTTTGCCATCACTTACTGTGCGGAGGCTCAGTCATTGGTACACGTTTATTTATAAAGCTTTGTTGGGTAAACTCCCGTATTATATCTGCACTCTGATCACACAGAGAGTTGCAAGCAGCTATTGTCTGAGATTGCATGATGTTAGATGTGCCAAGGGCAAGGACTGTCTTAGGTAATACAGCTTTTAAGTGCGCAGCGCCACTTGCTTGGAACAGTCTACAGCTAAAATTGAAACTATGGGTATTTGTAAATGTAGCTTGTAAATATGCTGTATGATATCCTCTATTGTTTTATGTTGTTTTATGTTTCATGTGGAACCTAATTGCCGCAGCTCTCCCTTGAAAAAGAGATCTATGATCTCAAGGGACAATCTGGATACATAAAGGTTTGAAATGAAATGAAATGTAAGTACCATATAAGAAGACAAAGACCTTTAAACAACCTCAAAGACCTTATTGAAGATTATATTTGATCAGTGCCTCAAATTACAAGAACGGAGATTTTTCAGAGTCTAGTTACCTGTCCTTCCACCTTTTTATAGCTGCTAGCCCAAAAAAAGGCTACCCAGCAATACAGGTCCTTAAACTGTCAAACAATTAATTATATAACAGTTCTCAAACATCCTTAATCCCCGCAGCTAAACTCAAATGAAAGCTTTTAATTTAAAATGTGCCGACCACAGAAGTTGGATCTCACAGGAACTTAGCGTTGATCTTTCTGAGAACAGGGACTTCATTCATCCCAACTCAGCCGTGACAAAGCTCACAGAGCTTGAAAGAAAATTTCACTTGATTTCACTAACACCCCCCGCCTCCCTCCCTCCCGTCCCGCTGCAGGCAGCCTTGGACCTGTAACAAACCTCTAATACATTTACACCTAAATAGAGAAAAAAACCAATTGGAACTATTACTCAAAGTCAAGCTAAAACAAGCAGGGGGTTTAGCAATCACACTCCAAGGTCAAAGGAAAGCAGAGACTCACCTTTCCACTGTCACTGCTAGGTTAGGGAAGGGATGTTGTTTCCACACCAGCTGACTGCAGTGTTTGCTGTAGAAAATGAACACGGAGGGTTAATCCTCTATTTCCCCGTTATGACAAGCTCCCAGCCACTCTCTCTTTGTTTGACATTCTTTAGGGTCACACCCAGTCCAGCCACAATTACCTGGGAAGGTAGAGGTAGGTTAGCGGATTGCTACAACACACCTACACGCTTTTTTTCTGCCCTCAAGAGATCTGATAACCTTGTTTGCGTTGTTCCTGATAAAGTACAAAGCAGGTTCTCCCCCAAAGCAAACTTTTGAAGAAAGGAATAAGAAAAAGGCAACTGGAAAATGGTGCTGACTTAAAAATTATACAATTGCTCGTCTTAGCCAATCCTACATTACATTTAATTTATAATCAACAAAATGATCAGCCAAAGTTCAGCTGTTGTCTGCAAATAATGGCCCTTCAGATCCCTTAACCAGTTCAGCTGACTCATCATAGGACACTCATATTTACACTAAACCTGACCACACTGCTTTCAGCGCTAACACTTGTGATTCATAAAAAGATTTCAGTGTTGACACTTCAGATAACACTGCAACTCCTATTACAGCTTACTCCGAAAACCCTTAATCTGTTTCCATTCTTACAGTTTATCTAACAACCAGCCTTTGCATTTAAACTGAAACCACAACTTTAGGTAAAACTTTATTCAACTAAACTGCAATGCTTTAACATATATTTAAATACATTCATAAAAAAGCTTGAACAATGAACTACATGTTTTTATGTAGGAAACACAACCTTTTCATCAGAAAATGTTCAGATTCTTAAAGACTACCATCAGCCTTAAAACTGACAGCAGTGCAGATATACTGTATATATGTAAACAACTCTGTATGCTGGCTTCCAGCGTAGACTTTAGCTTAGAGTGGGTTCAGTCATCCTCCTCTTTGTGTGGCTATGGTTAGCCCTAACCCTGATCATGGTAAGTGTGTGTACTGACAGAGCAAACATTACATTACATTACATTACATTGCATTTAGCTGACGCTTTTATCCAAAGCGACTTACAATAAGTGCGTTCGACCAACAAAATACAAACTTGAAGAAAACAGAATCATATAAGTACATCAGGTTTTATAGAGCTAAAACATTTCCAGTGCTACTCAACTGGCTTTAGATAAGCCAGTCCTTTGTATATAAGTTCTTTGTTAATAGTTCTATCACTCGAAGTGGAGTCGAAAGAGATGGGTTTTCAGTCTGCCCCGGAAGATGTGTAAGCTTTCTGCTGTCCTGATGTCAATGGGGAGCTCATTCCACCATTTTGGAGCCAGGATAGCAAACCCACGTGTTTTTGCTGATGGGAACTTGGGTCCCCCTCGCAGTGCGGGTGCAGCGAGCTGTTTGGCTGATGCAAGGTAGGCTCCTAGAACTCAATGTCAAGCTAACTCAATAGAGCTCTTTGATGACAAGCTTAACTATTGATTAACATGACAGACACATGGAAAAATACCTAGAGAGATCCAAAAAGGATGGGGCAAAACACTTCCAGAACACAAACTTGCTATTTCTCTAATTTTCTTCTTTTTTTTGTTGTGGCTTTTTTGCCATAATTGAAGAAAGAAGGAGGGATAACTGACTTCACATTTACCAGTTTCCCAAAAGTTTTTATGTCGTAAAAATAGGTTATTACTAGGGCCATATCATATAAGTCCAACAATCGTTGCACGTTTATGATTATTAATATTATCTATTTATTTTTGCTCCCAAAATGGTTTCAGTTTCAAAGGCTGATAAATAATGGTATTATAACAGCATGGTACATTATGCTTCATATAAAATATTTAAAAAACTGTAATAATGAACCTTTGAAATATAAATTAAACGTTACACGTAGAAAAGTCACGAGTCACGGCGCATCGCACGACGGACTAAGTCTTTTAGGTGCAGCCCCAGTTATTACATATGATTGCCACAAAAATAACATGGATGGTTCCATACTATGTTCTTAGCAAGAATAAATAATGACCATTACTTCCGTTGAATTATGGGTAATTTATTCAAATTTGTAGCACCTTTGGTCTTCCCGGTTTTAGCAATTCTTGAGCCCTGAGAGAAGGAGAGACCGAAAAGATTCAAGGGAAGCTTATAAAAGTTAACAGAATTTAATTACACAAAAGATGCGGTGGTGTACAAATGAAATTTGCGAGTGGCGGCTCTCCCCCCATGCGTCCGGTCAGCCCAGGTCGGGGTAGAAGAGATTGATTCTTCGCTTCCTCTTCCTGTGGTCATCCGAGGTCTTCTCCCATTGGCCGGCGTCGTCGGGTCCAATGCAATTCCTGCCTTTTTCTGTTGCTAAATTACATCATTCTGGTGTCTGTTGTTATTTAAACATTCCCTAATAAACGTGATTTCAGCATCAATGAATGAGTGTTAAACCCTGTGTGTTAAGGGTACATTCCATTTCACCTTCAATTCACGGTTTGAAAATGTAGCATTTCGCCACATGCTAATGCTAACAGTAAATGAAGAATTTTCTGAATACAAGTGTTCAGTCAATAGTTAGTGTGAACTTCCATTTTTTTCAGAATAAAAATGATTTAAATTAAATACAGTGTATTTAAAGGTGGGGTAGGTAAGTTTCAGAAACCGGCTTGAGTGCATTAAAATTTGAAAGTACACAGCCAAAAAGAATCCGCCCCTTCCTTCAGACTTCCTTACAGAGCACCTCCTCCGCGAGAGCAGGCTGGCAGCAGTAACGTTACATATCAGGCAAAGCTAAACACATATAGGTTAGCAATACTACACAGCCAAAGCAACTCCGATATTGACTCTGGTTGGACTTCTCCTAGTTTCCACTTTCTTTTTGTTCTTAATTTTCTCCATTATATTTTTTCTTTTGCGACCAGTAGACGATGTTGAACCTAACTCTGCCATGGTGAAAGTGGCCGCCTGTTGCTGGCGAGTCATTGAAGTACTGCTACAATGCACGCCCAATGACGGCACGCCCAATGAGGGCACGAGATACATTTGTGCGTGCACGAGATGGAAGGCTTACAGACAGGGCGGCAAACCAATCCGTTTAGCCGGGCCGGCTAAACTGATTGGTTGTAGTTTTTACAGTATTACAGCTTCCACAGATGACATTTTTTTATGGATTTTTTGTCGAAGCACTTAAGATATTCATTGCTATCGGGATGTTAAGAGCATTCCATGGAATATAACAAAAAGTGTATCTCGAGCCGGTTTCTCAAACTTACCTACCCCACCTTTAATTCAAATTACGCCATATAAACATTGATTTTAATTTCTAACAATCCCTCCTTACAGACTTTAGGGTATGTAAATAATACTGAAATCAATGAGTTCTTCATCCGAACATTGCATGGTACATAACTCATAAAAGTAAAAAATACAAATAAGAATACATATTCATCATAAATATGAAGTTTTTCATTTGTGCATAACTTCTAGCTTAAACCTTTAATGTCACTTCGTAAAATAGCAGCAATTACCTTGGTATGGAAAACGTCTAACTCGCTCCTTTCACATCATAGATCATCTTCATACTGTATCTGGTGTATCTTTTTCAACTAATGTCTAGCGTCATTCTATCGGTCTGTTTTTATCTAACTATTTGTGTCATCTTTTTACTGTGTCTCTGGTGTAATTTATGAATCTCTGCTGGTTCTAGATATAGTTCTCCCCATCCACATTCTTGTTAGTTGTGGGACAGAGGAATAATAATTCAGAACCTGCTGATATTTGAATCTTACTACTTGGCATATGTTACAAACAAAAAAACATCTTCATGGTGAACTAAATAAAATCCCTGTAATCTTTCTCAAATCTAAATAGAACAATGCACTATTCCTGTTTGTGGTAAAGACACACACTAACGTTATGTAATACAATTTCATTATGGATTCAAAAACAACTAAAGTCATGATGCTGTCAGAGTGAATGATTTCCTGAGTGAATCTGTCCTGTAAGGTACGTCATTCTCTGCTTGGATCGTGTGCAGAAATCCCATCGATTGCACCTGGCAATGCTGCTTCTACCCATCTATTATCAAACTGAAAAATGTATACAGAATTCCAACATACTGTCATCAAATGTCTTTCTATTATGATTTAAATTAAATGTATATCCCCATAATGACCTAAACAAAAAAGTCTATGGCTTTTACTTCTAATTCTTTACCAGGCTAGTTACTAGATGTTGTCTGAATTAAATTCTGTTTCATTACATTACTATGTTTTAGCTTAACTGTAATATGTTCTTTCTACATTTCACACCTCAGTTACTCTAATGTCTGTTAAAATATTACAAAATTGTTTCATTATCACAGGTCAACTTCTTCGGTATTCTATTCTGGAATTACATCTCTCACAGTAGCCCCTTGGCCACTGCTTCTGCATCTGTGTTACCTGTTATAATTCAATCAATATTTAGAAACATGTCAACATTCACCAAACCGTATCTTATCCCCAGATATGGAGCATGTTGATTCTAAAACAATTTTTCAATGCTCAGTTTCAACATCTGGGTTGGGGCGGAAGGTTTCTTTCAATCCCTAAAAGAAAATGTTAAGTTGTGAATTTTACAGCCATGTTGACATTATACATTATACACACTCCCCCCTTTTACACATGAACTCATGTGTAACAAAATCCTGTAATGGGAAGGGGAGAAAAAAAAACTGTCTAGTAAATATTGGTGAGGGAATGCTCCGGTTTTGGGACAAAATTAACATGGGATCACTCCAGTCATTGTACGTACTTCGTCTCACTGGAATATTAACGGTCAGACCCAATTTCTCCGGTCAATGGCGGGAGAGTTTTGAAAGTGACAAAACGCTGTTCCACACATTTAAAAACACTTAAACAATTAAACAATGTTTACCCAGGATTCAGGCACCTTCCCTGGCTTGTAAAATGCGGTGATGCGCCCTGGAGGTATCATACTATTTAAAACATGTATACCCAGGATTCAATCACTTTTCCTGGCTTGTAAAGTGCTGTGAAGCAGCCTGTTCTCTGGGTGCAGTCTGGGTGGAAGAGCCACCTGCTGCATGGAGCTCCCTGGGTCTCTGTGAGTCTCTGGGTACTCTCTCCCTCTATTCACACCAATTTCCCCCACCTTTCAGAGACTTATTGCTGGGTAGAAAAGCCTTGTGCATCACCCTGGATCTCTGCCTATGTGCTTGTGAGTCTGAGACCCTGCTAACAGCGGTGAATCTGCTGTATTTATCTTCTTGTACATTTCATGAGTTAAATGTGGACGAAATGGACAGTGTCCTTTACATTTGATGAGTCAAATGTGGACGAAATGGAGAGTTTCCTGTCCATATGACCGGCTGCTTATGCCTTCAAATGTGCATTTGAATTAAAACAGTTTAATGCACTTATAACACTCATGTACCCACAATTCAAGCTGATTTCCTGGGTTACAAATTGCTGTGAAGCAGCCTGTCCTCTGGGTGGGGGAGCCATGTGCTGCAAGGAGCTCTCTGGGTGCGCTCTGTGGGTCTCAGAGCCCACTTCTCTCTGGCTGCTCTCTCCCTCTATTCACACCACTTTTCCCCGCCTTTCAGAGACTTATTGCTGGGTAGAAAAGCCTTCTGCATCACCCTGGATCTCTGCCTATGTGCCTGTGAGTCTGAGACCCTGCTAACAGCGGTGACTCTGCTGTACTTATCTTCTTGTACCTTTCATGAGTTAAATGTGGACGAAATGGACAGTTTCCTGTCCATATGACCGGCTGTTTGTGCAGTCAAATGTGCATTTGAATTAAAACAGTTTAATGCACTTTTAACATCATGTACCCACGATTCAAGCTGCTTTCCTGGGTTAAAAAGTGCTGTGAAGCAGCCTGTCCTCTGGGTGGGGGAGCCATGTGCTGCAAGGAGCTCTCTGGGTGCACTCTGTGGGTCTCACAGCCTGCTTCTCTGGGGTGCTGGAGAGTCATTTTCAGGCTCCTCTCCACAGTTGTCCCCCTAAAAATGATTTGTAATCATTATTTTTGCATTTAAATGATTGATGTTATCATTAACATGGTTCCCAAACACAATGCATATAGTCTGGAGCTCACTGGGGTCCTGCATATGCTTTAATCAGGCGTTTTAACACTTTTTTCCATGAAAATGATTTGTATTCACTATCATGGGGCTACTGTATATAAATCAAATTCCGTTGCAACTTACAACGGAGAGGGGAAACCAAGTCTCCCCTTCTCCGTCAAAAAAATTCATCCATCCATTTCAGACTACTGTCCGCACGAAATCGGAAACCCAGTTTTTGAGGGGACAAAGGAAAAAAACAGCTGTCTCACTTCATGGAGGAATGTCTCCGCTCCATGTGCACTTTGGCTCGGATGAATTTGTTGCCAAGAGACCCCCCAGCATGGTTCTTACCAAACTTTAAGTTTTTGAACTGGTCTCTGGACTGAACTCAGACATTTTCTGACTGTGGAGGAATGTAAGGGGAGTTTGAGGGGACTCTACCCTCATTATGAAGCACTATTTTCGGATCCTTTTTTTCATTTTCAACCCTTTTCTATGAATCTCCAAAAAGTTAACTCAGACTTTTTTCTGACTCTGGAGGAATGTAAGGGGAGTTGACAGGGGACTCTACCCGCCTTATGAGGCACTATTTTCGGATACCTTTATTCATTTTCACCCATTTCCCCTGGTTCTCCAAAAACTTCCATCTGACTATTTTGCCTGTGGAGGAATGACATGGGAGTTGACAGGGGACTCTACCCAGGTTTTGAGGCACTATTTTCGGATACTTTTTTACATTTTCACCCCTTTTTTATGGTTCTCCAAAAATTCAACTCAGACTTTTTTCTGACTCTGGAGGAATGCAAGGGGAGTTGACAGGGGACTCTACCCGCCTTATGAGGCACTATTTTCAGATACTTGTTTACATTTTCACCCCTTTTGCCTGGTTCTTTAATTTTTTCTTTCTGTTTTGGCCCGTTTCACCCGATTCCTTCTACCGGGGGCAATGCCCGGTCCCGGGTGCCCCCCCGCGGCCTTTGTCCAGCCGTTCACCCCCCCCAACTCACCCGTACATTAACAGATTTTGTCCATTTTTGCTGCGTTCTTCTCCTCTGAGCTCACTGATCGAATTGCAAACGCGACCTGCCATCGGAGGGCCTCCGCCGGCCCGGCCTCGTGCCGGTGCTCTGGCGGTCGGTTCTTCTGAACTGCGGGTTCTTCTGCTCTGACCTCACTGATCGAATGGCAAATGCGACCCGCCATCGGAGGGTCTTCTCCTCTGGTCCACGTGCCGGTGCTCTGGCGGTCGGTTCCTCCGAACTGCGGGTTCCACTCTGATGGCCGGGAGGGTGTGCTGCATGGGGGTAACCCTAAGTGTCTCTTACCTCCCGGGCCGACCGATATGAAGCGTTTCCAAGACGAACCGTCTTACTCAGGGGTCCCACCACGGGCTCCGCAGCGGGGTGGAAGTTCCACCTCCCCACTTCGCCGCGGAGTGCCAGGGGACCACGGCTCGGTGGCTTCATATGATATAGGGTCGACCCTACTTCATCACAGGCTACCTGTTTGATCCTGCGTAACAACCACATATGCTTGTCTGCAAAGAGGGAACTGTCTGGTCCCGCCCGGGTGTTCCTCTACGGCTGGTGTCCAGCCGTCAGCTATCAGCAAATTTGACCCGCCATCGGAGGGCCTCCTCCCCGGGTCCACGTGCCGGAGCTTGGCGGTCGTTCCCCCAAACTGCGGGTTCGACTCTGCTCCTGGAGCGGACAAAGATATGTGTATTTGCCTGAATGATGGAAATAAACAAAGAATGATATTTTACAGAACATGACGGAGCTCAGGAGTCTGCACTTTGAAGCTCCTGGAGCAGACAAAGATATGTGTATTTGCCTTTTAGGGTTACCAGGGGCATGAGGTTCTGTAAGTTGTGATCATCTGGGTTTAGTCCGTGGGGGAGTGCTTAAGTCCGGGGGCCCGGGGTCCCACGGTGTGCAAGGTTATGGAAGTTAGGGAGACATGCTGGAGGTCTGTAGTCCGTCCTTTGGTGGCCTGTGAAGGGCCATAGAGAGGTGGTTTTCGCTGTCTCTGTCCTGGAGGTGTGAAAAAACCTGTTTGCCCATGTTAGGGAGACATGCTGGAGGTCTGTAGTCCGTCCTTTGTTGGCCTGTGAGGGGCTACAGAGATGCGCTTTTCACGTCCTGGAGGTAGCACAATTCGAAAAAAAGGCAGAGTGCCAACGGAGAAGCGGAGAGAAGGGGGCTCGAAAAAGCTCAACCTATTGGCGCTTCGGGCCGAAGCCCCGGACACAAATCAAGCTTCCCCTTCTCCGTCCAAAAAATTCATTCATCCATTTCAGACTACTGTCTGCACGTAATCGGAAACCCGGTTTTTGAGAGGCTTCAGAAAAAAAACGGGTGTCTGATTTCATAGAGGAATGTATCCGCTCCATGTGCACTCAGGCTCGGATAAATTTGTCACCTGGAGATCCCCCAGCCTGGTTATTACTAAACTTTAGGTTTGCAAACTGGTCTCTGGATGAATGTAAGGGGAGTTTGAGGGGACTTTACCCGCATTATGAGACACTATTTTCGGATACATTTTCTCATTTTCCCCCCTTTTCTATGGATCTCGAAAAAGTGAACTCAGACATTTTCTGACTGTGGAGGAATGCAAGGGGAGTTTGAGGGGACTTTACCCTCATTATGAGACACTATTGTCGGGTACATTTTCTCACTTTCACCCCTTTTCTATGGATCTCCAAAAAGTGAACTCAGACTTTTTCTGACTGTGGAGGAATGCAAGGGGAGTTGACAGGGGACTCTTGCGGCTCATGATGCACTATTTTCGGATACTTTTTTTCATTTTCAGCCCTTTTCCATGGATGAATTGAAACGCATTGCCTGGAGGATAGGACTGAGACAGACTCTCTGGCCGCCTCACAAGTCACTATTGTCGGACACTTTCTTTGCTTTATCCCGGTTCTATCACTCTTTCCTCCTTTGACCATAAAACGTGTTTCCTGCTGGGGTACTGCCTGGTTCCGGGGCACCCCAAACCCTCTCATGGTCGGGGCACCATGAATTGATGCATCGGACCCAATGTTGCCATCACCAGCCCCGCGTTGGTGCAGAGGTGGGACCATTTAACCCAGTGGTAACCCAAGTCCTCCATTGGTCTGTGTACCATGCATTGAAGCATCGGACCCATGGTTGCATACACCGGTTACGCATATAAACGGAGAAACAGAAAATAATTTAAATACAATTCATTGTGTCTGTTTTAGTTAGGATGTCGTTTGAATGCCCGGTGTGCAGATTCTTCTATCTGGCGTTGAACAAGCACCTTAAGCACAAACATGCAGTGCGGAACTTGGAGGAAAGAGGCATCATTCTTAAAATGGCCAGTGGCAGAATAAATCTTCCGACCAAACCTTGTCCCATCACAGGGTGTTCATATGCTGGGAAGAGACTAGACCGTCATGTAACTCATGACCACCCTGAGTTCTCCCGAGATGAGGCACATCAGGTGCACAAGAGACTAATCCCATCATTGGAATGGCTACATCATTGGATATAGACAATGAGGAGGAATACCCGGTGCACCCTCCACCCTTCTCCCCACATACCGAGTCTTACGAAGAGGACTGCAGGCAGGTGATGCTGGAAAATGTGGCATTGAGGGCTCAGAAGGATGCCCTCATTGATGACGTGAAGACCCTGCGCTCCAGGCTGAAAAAGGGGCTAAAACCCAGGAAGCAGAGTGCCACTGTTGCTGTGCTTGAGGAAGAGGAAGAATGTATACGATTTAAGGGCCTGGCAATCTCAAGTACCTCCGGCATAAACACAGTAGCCTCCGGCAGCAATACCCCTCTCAAGACCCCGGTCAAGACTGTCATGTATTCACCAGAAGCCTCCGGCAGCAATACCCCTCTCAAGACCGCGGTCAAGACTGTTATGCGGTCCCCAGAAGCCTCCGGTAGTGAGACCCCTCTCAAGACCCCGGTCAAGACTGTCATGCGGTCCCCAGAAGCCTCCGGCAGCAATACCCCTCTCAAGACCCCGGTCAAGACCGCCATGCGGTCCTCAGAAGCCTCCAGTAATGAGACCCCTCTCAAGACCCCGGTCAAGACTGTCATGCGGTCCCCAGAGGCCTCCGGTAATGAGACGCTTCTCAAGACCCCGGTCACGTCTCCCCTAATGAGACCCAATCCAATCCAATCCACTTTATTTATATAGCACATATTACAACAGAGGGTTTTACCGAAGTGCTTCACAGCAGACATAACATTATAATAAAATATAATATTACAATAATAGATAAAAGGCACACATAAGAATAGATAAAAAGGCACATAAGGGCTATGGACAGACAAATAAAAGCATAATAATCGATAAAAACATAGCTCAAACTGACTCGAAAGCGAGGGAAAAGAGGTGGTTCTTCAGGCGGGACTTAAACGTTTGAAGGGTGAGCGACAATTTGACATGGGGGGGCAGGTCGTTCCAGAGCCTGGGGGCTACCACTGAGAAGGCTCGGTCTCCCCTGGTCTTTTTCCTAGTTTTTGGGACTACCAGCAGCAGCTGATCAGCCGACCTCAAAGCCCTTGACTACACATGTAGAAGGTCTGAGATGTACTGAGGGGCCAGCCCATTAAGCGATTTAAAAACAAACAATAAAGTCTTAAAATTAACTCTAAAATGGACAGGAAGCCAGTGGAGGGAAGCCAGAATTGGTGTGATGTGTTCATGCTTGCGTGTTCTTGTAAGCAGTCGAGCCGTTTTGTACCAGCTGCAGGCGTTCCAGCGAGGTCTTGTTTAGACCGGCATAAAGTGCATTAGAGTAATCTAGACGCATAGAAACAAAGGCATGAATTACACGCTCAAAGTCTAAAAAGGATAAAACTGGTTTAATTTTGGACAGGAGCCTCAAGTGATAAAAACTGGACTCAACCACTGAGTTGATCTGTTTATCCAATTTAAAAACACTGTCAATTTTGACGCCCAGATTTGTGACCATGGGTTTTGCATACGGTTGCAGGGAACCCAGGTCAATGGAAGGGGCATTACGATTTGGTCCAAATACAATAACCTCTGTTTTGCTCTCATTTATATTTAAAAGGTTTAGCGCCATCCAGGCCTTTATGTCATTAAGACAGTTGTATTAATTGTAGTAATTATAATTGTATATGTATATAGCCTGTGTTGTATATTTATACACAAAAATGAACAACCTTGTGTTTTTTCAAAAAACAAATAAGGTGTATTGTAGTGTTTTTGTTAGTGTTGTTTTATGCTTATATAGATGAAAACTGCGCGGCCTCAAGTTATCCTGGAAGAGCCAGCGATAGACTACAACGACAAACAAGCACTTGAAGACACAACAAAGAATACAGAAGCATATGCTGAATTATTGCAGTGTCTAGATAATAAGAGTTTATCACTCATAATGAGAGACGCAAAACAAGATGGAAAAAAAGCGTTGGCAATACAATAGAGCACTACGCAGGAAAGGACAAACCACGAGTCGTGAGCCTGTACTGTGAACTCTCTTCTCTCCACAAAGCAAGCAACGAGACTGTTACTGATTATATTATTCGAGCGGAGACTATATTCACGTCTTTGAGAAGGGCCGAAGAAAATATCAGTGACGGGTTGCAGATTGCCATGGTAGTGAAGGGGTTACCGGACTCATTCAACCCGTTTGTCGTGCACGTCACTCAAACCAACGACCGTCTAACGTTCGGTGAGTTCAAAGCTAAACTGCGGAGCTGACAAGTATAGGACGACTGACATGAATGCAGACAAGGGCGGCGTTATGAGGACTAGCGGGGCGAAGACAGGAGGACGTGGAAGAGGGAAGAAGATGGACTTAGCCGACACTGAATGCTACACATGCAGAAAGATGGGGCATATGGCTAGGACATGCCCTAACGAGATCCAAGCTAAGCGAGAGGAGCGACGGTGGGACACGCCACACAGAGGAAGGGGGCGAGGCAGAGGGCTGGGCTTTGATCAGGTGAAGAAGGCAGACAGAGACACGGAGGATGATACCGGTGCATCATTCTTTTTCAAAATAAGTGACTGTCAAAATCAAGAAGGAAATAAGAGAGGCTTATGGCCGACTGTGGTGCCACGACCAGTGTTGGGCAAGTTACTTCCAAAATGTAATATATTACATATGACTTATTACTCTCTTTTGAAAGTAATAAGTTACATTAAAATATTACTGTCTCTGAAATGTAATGAGTTACACTACTTTTTAGTTACTTTCACCAAAATAACCTCAAAAGAATGGCTAGGTATTTTAAATGCTAAAATGTAGTTTAGTGCAGCTCATTATACATCCAATGAAGGGCAATGTGGTATAGCATGTATTACACGGCTTAGTTGAATACTCAATTCTGATTATAAATTCTTAAAATGTCCAGTACAGACCACTGTCAAGGACTATAATGAAGGAGGATCAAGAAAGAGAAAGGAAAAGAGGTTAAAAGTTGGAGCGCTGGACGTCAGATAAATCACCAGAAGAAGGCAGACAGGAAGTAAACACTAACAGGAACACGGAATGGGCTCTGTAGTTTGTTTAGTATATGGCCATGTACAGGCCCAGTTCTAGAACAAAATGACTCAGGGTGCATCTGAGATTACAGGGGGTGCAGCAGTAGTAGGTTTACATGAGCAATAGTGGCCGGCAACAGTAATGAAAAATAGGGTTGATGTTATGGTCCCCAATGAATAGATTATGGCATTTGTTATGTTTTGAAACCAAGCAAGTGAGAACATTTCAAGTAAGTTAAAAGTGCAATCGTGAAATATTTCATATAGTCCAAAATGGACTATGGCAAAGAAAAGCACAAAAGCTTCAAAACTGTACTGATAAAACAAATGAGAAGATATTGCAAATCAAGGCAAATATGATTTGAAATGGCAAACATTGAAAAGCAAAAGTATTATTAAAACCATGTACTAAATCATCACTTTGGTCCAATCACATACTCTGGGAAGAGAATATTTACTGTGCTTGAAAACTGGTATCACATCATCATCTGAGGTTGACTTTGTGACCTGGAGAACATTTCAGCTGCAACATTAGCTTGTTAATAATAAGCTTGGGATATGAGATATTTTTGTAGCCATTCGTGGTGAAGGCATCTGTACTATTGTATGCATTATTTTTGACCCAACATTTCTACAGGCATGGCAGAATATGGCACTATCTCCACATGAATATTCTAGCCATTGTCTATTTGTATACCACGAGCTGCAACATGACCGCCTAACCCCACTGTACAGGCGGGTACTTGTTTAGATATACCTGGGCAGGCTCTGTTTTGCCGTGGTATCCTGGCACCTGCGGGCCGCAGAGGGGCAGCGTAGTTTCGGGTGACGAAGACTGCTGCTCCGGGGGCAAGGGCGACGAGTCAGGCGGGAGTAAGCTAGTGTCCACAACGGAGGGCAACGTGATGTCCCCATCTGACCTGTTGCTACTGTCTGCAGTAGATGCAGTGTTGCTGGAGTTTAGTGATGGTTGCTTTAACCATTTTCGTAAAAATAATTATCCACAGATGTATGTCACTGCTGTGGAAGCACTTTGGAAATGATGCACGCGGAGCAGGTCACGCGCACCTGACACAATTAGTTGTTTGTATTTTTCACTCCGTTCTCTTTTTTGAATAGAGGTTGCATAACATTCAACTTCCCCGAAGATCCTGACGCGAAGCCTGAAGGGTAAACACACCAGGTTTACTAATCTACCCGCACAATTTGTCTCTGGTGTCGGAATGTCTCGCTATGTTAGTACATTCTTAAAAAACAAAACACCATTTAATTTCGGGTCAAAATGTGTTGTATCTGCGTTACTGAGCATTGTAACGGGTAATATATTACCCACATTTCATTAGTAATGCGTTACATTACTTCGTGACAGCAAAAAGTAATATATTACTGTAACTCCGTCTTTTGTAACGCTTTAAACCCAACACTGGCCACGACACACATGATTTTTGACCCAGCAAAGTTTAAGACAATCGATAAGAGCTTTAGACCCGAAGACCATGTGATAGAGCTGGCAGATGGAACGAAAACGACCGGGATGGCAAAGATGAGAGGAGAAGCCGAAGTTGTTTTGCTTGACAGTGAGGGACGGCAAGTGAAAACGAGGCTCAAACGAGCGCTTTACATCCCATCTTTTCCACAGGACATTTTCTCCGTGAAAGCAGTGACAGCCAGCGGAGCTGAGGTCCGCTTCAAGGACGGTGATGATTGGCTGATTCATCAAAATGTTACAAAGTTTAAAATGGATGTGTATGGTAGGCTATATTACCTTAGCACAGTAGAGGATGAAAATACTGATGATGATTTTTGTAATGGTTGTCATGACATCCAGACATGGCATAGAATACTTGGTCATTGTAGTTTTGAGGATGTGTCTAAACTAGAGAAAGTGTATGTCGATCAAAGGGAAACATGACATGTCTAACCATAACTGTGAAATATGTACGCAGGGGAAATGTACTCAAAGCAGAAACAGGCAGGCAGATTCAAAAGCTAAGACAGTACTAGAGCTAGTACATACAGACCTATGCGGTCCAATAGAACCAGCAGATAAAGACGGGTACAGATATGCAATAGCATTTACTGATGATTATAGTGTGCAGGATTAAGTTGAATTATTTGAAGTATTAAAGTAACGTGGTATGGCAGGAAAGTTAAATCTGGTATATTAATTTTAATGTCACCTTATATATATATATTCATGTGTGCTAGATTTGAAGGGACAAAGTACATTTTCCCTCCCCAATATATTGAGGTGAAGTCTTTGTGTTTAGAGAAGGATGGGAGCAGGGGACATCCTAATTTGGGGATAGCTCCAAGACTCTGGAATGTGCCCCTCGTAAAAGAAGAGGGTGCGTTACACATGCTTGGGGCAAATATGTGTGTTTTCATTGCAGTAAATATATGTGCTACATGATTACTGTTCAACTATACCTCTGTTCTTATTCTTTCATGTGTGGGTACTAAATGGCTACAAACATTGTGGAGAAATTAGCTTAAACATGTTTTATTACTCTATATGAAATGGAAGCAGCTTTTATGATAGGGACGAGAGAGCTGGGGGAGGGGACATTCTTCCGAAGATTTTCAGCATGTCAATTATCAGGGAAATCTACTTGTTTTCAACAGATGTGTGTGGTTGGTTACTTTGTATTAATAATAACAGTATGTGTAAAGGAAGCTGGAAATATACAATGTGAAACCTTTTATTTGAAGTAAAGATGTGAACGATAGCTCAAACAAATGGAAAGGCGGTAGGACAAATGAGTGTGTTCTCTATATTAGGCCTGTGTGAAGTTTGACTATTTGAAAAGCATCTTTAATACTGCTTAAGAGCATAGGTAATGTGTTCCTCGTTATTATTGATATGAAAGTAATTAACATGTATTACGTATATTTAGCCAACTATAACAACTATATCTTAAAACATACTTTTAACTTGTGTGTGGCAGCCTGAGGCGGGAAGATGGACTCAGGGACAAAGGGCCATAAAGGGGATGTGTGTGTGCTGGCTACAAGATGTGAAATAAGATAAGGAAACTTGTTGTTGAGAGCAGGTTCGTACCAGACACCAAAAGGTGTCTGGTCTTCGTCAAACTGAAAGAGACTTTTTGTTTCCGGGTTTCTTCTGCTGTGTCGCACTGATTGGGTGCGACAGGCCATGTGTTGGTCTCTGCCAATAAGATGACCTCTGGGGGAAAGCACGCACACACCTCCTCCTGTGTTTTTAGTATGAAACACTGTGTTTTCCAGGGGTTCGATCTCTTTTTCTTCAGGCTGACCAGGAGAGTAAGACAGGAGAAAGAGCAGGAAGTACTTCCTTTGTATTTGTATTGTTACCTTGTATCATTAAAGCAAGATTATTGTTTAACTTGTATTCTGGTGTTTCTTAATCCCTTCCTTTTTACGAATTTACCCAGCTTATCAAACGACACGCGGAGACGAGGTTGGTTTTAAACATCCTCCAAGTTTCCAACAAGTGGTGACCCCGACGTGTCTGAGTGGGGTGTTTTCGGGGAAGAGACCACCAGCAGCAAGCGGACGGAATAGTCCAGGGCTAAACATCTCGGCCTCTTCTGACAACTAAAAACAGAGCTCTGTATCAGGTGAGCAGACACCAGTTTAATTCGAAATCTGTGATTTGACCATATTCCAAATTGTAGGGTTGTCAGACGAAGTTTACAGTGTTTTTTTGGTAACAATACGGATACACGTTTTAGCTAAAAGGTAGGATATTAAGTTCTTACAGCTGGAAGGGTATTGGAGTCCCTGGCTTAAAAAGTGGAGGTAGAGAGTCCCCACAGTTAGCCTGTCTGGAGTAGTCAAATGGTAGTATTAAGTCTCCATATAAGACTGACTCAAAATAACGAATCCACAGCTCGACGGGGCTGGAGATGAGTTATTTTTTATAAGTGATCCAAAGGAGAGTAACGCAAACTTCAGAAAGTCATTCTGAAGTGACCGGGCCTCACTATATCCTTTGGTGTGTTGGGGTTGAATCTATAAAGCCAAACGTCACGATAAAGAGTTCTGTAGGCCTGGGTTACGGCTCCATGTCAGCGTCACATCGTTGAAAGACGGTGTTGAAGCGCGCTGAGAGGCTTGCTAAACTTGTTGAAATAAACATCGGACAATAAAAGCTGAATAGACTGTACGGGGAATTTTTTCTGTGAATATTTACTAGTCAGATAAAGAAGCAAAGTTTAAGCCTGCTGCTTCCAAAATCTTTTCTCCCCTCAGTGAGGTGGAGCTCATTCCTGGTCGGGTGCCGCCATCTGGTGGCCAACAGGGTGTGGCACATAAAAGACAGACTAGCGGTTCGAGTATCGCTTAATAGTATAGTTTGTTGGCTCCATCTGCTGGACGTATTTTTTAGTATCTCTTGCAATATTGCGTTACACCTGGAAGACGCTTTAATCCAAAACAACTCACAATAACTGCGTTTCACCAGGAACATACAATCAAAGAAGACAGGATCATTAAACTATAATCAGGTTTTATAAGTGCCAAAACATTTCAAGTGCTACTCAACTGGCTTTCAATAAGCCAGTCCGCTGCTCCTATATAAGTGCTTTATTGGTACTTTTCTGTTATTACATTTATCACTCAAGGTGGAGTTCAAATACATTTGTGTTTATGTTGAGTGTTTATACACTCAAACTATTTACACGTCTAGACAAAGGCAGGGCAGTTAAATAAATACAATAACTACATTAGGAGTGACGACGAGCATTGTCCTGTATATCAAAAATTACTAGTGAACACATATTAACCAAGTCAGATAAATACACGCGAAGTCAATATGGAAGGGCAGTTCAAAAAAGGTGATTTAGACGTCCCAATTCCCGGAAGTTTCCAAGAACAATGGGGACAGATTGAGGGATTGATTCTAAGTGGAACAAAACAGGGAGACAAGAAGAAGGCTTGTGGCAACCTTAAGTTCCTCCATGATAAAATGATAAAAGAAGATAGAGTGGGAGGAGATGAGACTCTAGGAAATTTAGGCTCAGCTCTGAATCTTTATGAGCGACAGCTTGTAAAGAAACTGGGAAACCTAAACGAGCAGAAACCCGGATTGTTTGGCCGTCAGAAATTAAAGGAAGAGAAAGAGGCGGTGGATAAATTGAGGAGGATTTGCCACAACGCAGCACTTGTCATGAAGGGGATAATTGCTGTTCTCCCCCCAGTCAAAAATCCCCCAGTCCTGGTAGCAGCCCAAACACAGAGGGGGAAGTTTCAACGCTCTAGTGACGTTGGCACTCTCCTGATCCCCGAGGACATTCAGGAAACTTGCGTGCTGACACCACCACCCACAGATGACGACATACATCAATATGTTGCAAAACGTATCAAATTTTATAGGAATATGACTCAAGAGGACACCTCTGCCTCAGACAGGGGGAAACAAACTCTCAGCAGTGCTGTAAATGACGTGTGCACTGTAAGAAGGGCTGGTTCAGGAGAGAGGTCTCAGACAGGAAATGTAGAGGATCAGTTTGTCCCAATTACCTCCCCCCTGATTTATCCGGATTTATCCGGTTTATCTACACAACCGCCTCCATACTCTTCCCTTGTCCTAATCGCACCCCCCAGGTATAATCTACAAATGCCACTGAAACAAGTGGGCTCTGGGTCAGCCCAAGAACAAGCAGGTGTAAGGGGGGGTAACTTTAAAATAGTGGGTAATGTTTCGCTAACTCCTTTAAGGAAGACCTCCATTAAAAAGGGCAATAGCAGCCCCACACCGGAAGAATTGATCGCCATTGTAGAACAATGTGACGAGAGGGAGAGACAGGAGAAAGCACGGGCCGGCGATTACAGACAGCAACGGGAAGAGAGAGCAAATGATGAGAAAAGCAGAGAGGATGGTAGTAAGGACAGTCAGGATAGTAAGAGGAACTATCACCAGGAAGCGGAAGAATTACTGAGACGGGAGAAGGAAGAAATAGACCGAGAAAGTCAGATCAGAATGAATGGAGAGCAAAATGGCGGTGGCCCACAACAAACAGGTGGGGAATGGTATGGTGACAGTTCTCCCAATAATGAGGGCGGTTTGTGTGACATGCCGTTCCAAGAGCGGCAGGCACAAACAGGCCGTTTCTCCACCAGCAGGGGAGGGGCATCGGGGGAGGATAGTGGTGAGTGTTCCTCTAGAGCAGAACAGGGAGAGGTCAACGGCAGGATGGGCAAGAGCAAGGTTAAGCACATAAATATGACAGGAACAATCACTGAACTGACTGCTACACAGGTTCTTGCACTTCCCCGTATGAATTTGAGATCCCAACAAACCTCAGAAAACCCCACACCTCTTGCCTTTATTGCTCCAGTATTACAAGCTCCTTTGGTGGCACTCCCCAATGGGAATACCGCTTACCACCCTTTCTCACTAGGAGATGTGCATGCACTGGTTGACAAAATGCCGCTACCTACTGAGGGAGGGAGACATTGGATGAGGAAGTTTGCTGATATGTCAGTAGGACAAACAATCTGCCTTGGAGATTTCAGGAGGATATTAGCACAACAGACTTCCAGCCATGACGTAAAGAAGGTTGAGGAAAGATCAGGAACAGTAAGGATGAACGATAACCAGCCTATCTCTTCCAACAACATACACAGCTTGCTGAGCTTGGCAATGAGAGAACATTTCCCACAGACGGGAGGAGGTTACGGCTCACTTTCTTTCACGTTCACACCTGGGGAGGCCGCAGCAACCATGTTGCTCAGGTCACGCCAACAATACATAGTGTCTACTGACAGTAGTCCAGAAAGTAGTGACCAACATATGCAGATGTTCCGTAAAGCAATATTGGCAGCAGTACCTGCCGTGATTAAAGCTCTTATGGAGGACAACCCAGAAGTGGATCTACTAACCACGCATACATGGGAGCGTCATTTGGGCCATAATTTAGGCAAATTTAACAAACAACACACAAAGAATAAAACCGAGGAGGAAGAGTTGAGAGTGCAACTACTCCGTACTCAGCTAGAAATAGCACGTAAAACAGTTCAAAGTGAGAAGAAAAGTGCCAAACAGCTGATTGTTCATCCTGTGGCACCAGCAGAGCAGGCACCGGGGCCGCAAGACCCAAAAGGGGGTTTTCCCAACCAAGGTCCATTCTATAACCAGCCCCGATATGGCTACAATAATGGTGTTCACCAACAGAGGGGCGGGTTCAGAGGCAGAGCTAGAGGTAGAGGAGGGTTCCAAACAGCTTCAGGAGTGTACCAATATCAACAGAGGGCGTGCTTCATCTGTGGACAGGCCGGCCACTGGTACAAGCAGTGCCCAAAGGGAACCCCTCCACAGGAAGGGCGGGGACAAGGGGGACAGAGAGGGCATGTACAAGAGCACAGAGCAGACATGCAGTATTTCCAGGAACCCCAAGAGGCAGCCCCACAGGCCCAACACCAAGACCAGGCTCACGTTGCACCAAATGCAGTAGCTGCTCCCTATGGCCAGTTTCCCCAGTACGAACAAGACTGTTACCCACCACAATGAAGTCGCCCAGGGAACCCTGAATGTACGGGCCTGGCGGATCCTTACATGGACATGACTGTAAAAAATGCGAAATTACCATTCCTTGTTGATTCAGGAGCTCGATATTCAACTATCAACTCCCCCGTTTTCAACACATCCAAGTCCGGTAATACAGTGTCAGTCATAGGGTTTTCGGGAGAAATAGAGCAAGTACCGCTCTCTACGCCATTAACCACCAGAATGGCGGGCCAGCTATTTTTACATCAGTACATTCTGGCACCCCAAAGTCCGGCTAACCTCATGGGGCGGGATGTTCTTATCAAAGCTAATGCCTCCATCCTCTGTTCCCCCGACAGACTAATACTATCATTCCCAGATGGCACTCCCCTCAATTGTTCGCTATCAACCATAAAGTCAGCTTCTCAAATGATGTTGGCCCAATCCACTGCAGCAGAAGCAACTCAGTATGCCACTATATACTGGGGGTTGCTCGACCGGCCCCAAGAAAAGACACCGGGACTATTTTCCATTTTTCAACAATGGAAGCCGTGGATTAACCTCCTCAGGCCTTATGGTTCCCCCCCAGATCCTCCCCATCTGACGCTGAATTATGATAGAATGGACGACCAAAGTTATGCATATGCGTATGACGCAGAGGTGGCTATGTCCATTTGGGACGTAGCCACAACCAATTTATTTATGGGTCAAGCGGGGGTGGCTGCATCTGTTGAACTCACTGATGAGCAACTCTATTGGTACCGTATGTCAGCTGAAGCCACACCACACATTTCATTAGCTATCGGGAGGGGCTATGAAGCCAGGGAACTTGGTCCTATGGTAAAGACACTGCTAGAAGTCGAGGATTGGGAACCAACACAAATAGCAGCACTCACATACTCTCCCTCACACAAGGCTTACGCTCTAAAAATCTGCACACAGGAATGCATCTTCATGGAGAGACACGAAGTGGAGAGACATCACGGTAGAGAAAAGACTGACCATTCATTTACTGAAGACATGTTGCGTGACCTCCCACCTGACCTGTGGGCATCTGACTCTCATGACGTAGGTTTCTGCTCAAAGGCTGCACCGATAACATTTGAAGTGAGTAGCACTATGCCTGTATATCAACCACAGTACCCTGTTAAACCACAGGCAAAAGGGGGTATCAGCAAGACAGTTGAGGGTCTGAAGAGAGCAGGGGTGTTGGAACCCTCACAAAGCGAGTGGAACACTCCAATACTCCCGTTATCAAAACCTAGCGGGGAGTACAGAATGGCTCATGATTTAAGGACCATTAATGCTATTACAACTACAGCTCTGGTACCAGTTCCTAACCCATACACGGCTATTTGTAATATCACACCTGAACATACCTGGTTCACCTGTATTGACCTGGCCAACGCTTTCTTCTGCATACCTCTGGCGGAGAAGATGAGGCCTATTTTTTCATTTACAATGGGAGGGGAAAAACTACAGTACACGAGATTGCCCCAAGGCTTCAGTCTGTCTCCAGGAATATTTAACAAAATACTCAGGGAACAGCTAGATGGCGTTTCATTACCAGAGGGGGTGGTGTTGATCCAGTATGTAGATGACCTTCTCATTGCAGCACCCTCCGCAGCCTCTTGTTTAGAGGCCACCAGGAACCTACTGGTTCGCCTCCATGCAACAGGGTTCAAGGTCTCCAAGAAAAAGCTACAATGCACCCGTAAAGAGGTGACATTTTTGGGCAGAGTTATCTCTCCAGCAGGTACGGGCATGTCAGCAACACATCAGGAGGTTATATTGCATCACCCAAAACCCAGGACAGTCAAAGACATGTTATCTTTTCTGGGTCTCACAGGCTACAGCAGACACTATATCCCAGAGTATAACCCAAGAACAGCTGTACTGAGGACACTGATCAATGAGAAAGGCATGCGCAATCTCACTGTCACACTGGACTGGACACAAGCTGCAGAAGCTGCGTTCATTTCTCTCAAACAATCCATGTCCCAGGTCACCTCTCTCGCCTCTGCATCCTATGCATTGCCATTTTTCCTTGATGTTTCTGAAAATGAGAACACAGTAAATGGTGTTCTATTTCAGAAAAAGGGGGGATGTAGGTCAATACTGATGTACATTAGTGTCACACTGGACAGAGTGGAGAACAGGGAACCTCCATGCACAAGACATGCAGCAGGTACAGCACGTATCTTAAACAAAATTTCACACATTGTGATGAGACACCCTTTGACAGTACTGACAACACATAGCATTGTCTCTTTGGTGAACTCAAGTGCATTCACAATGACTTCCACAAGACAGACCAGGTTAGAGAAAACTCTGACGCAAGCACACATCACCTACACACATGAAGGAGTTAACAGCGCAGACACCATTGGCAGCGGAGAACCCCATAGGTGTGAGGAAAGAATCATCCAGGATGTGAAGCTAAGAATAGATCTCAGAGACGAGCCTATGCCACATGCAGAAAACCTGTTCACAGACGGCTGTTGTTTTAGACACCCCACCAAAGGGCTCCAAGCGGCCTACGCAGTCGTGAGTCAAAAAGCTGAGGGAGAGTTTGAGGAAAGATCAACAGGAGAAGTAACAGGGAAAGTCTCAGCACAGTTGGCAGAAGTAATGGGAGTCATTGCAGCATTAGAGCTTTCAAAGGGAAAAGATGTAAACATCTATACAGATTCAGCATATGTTCATGGTGTCATACATGTGGAGATGCGCCAATGGATGCGAGCAGGATTTGTAACATCCACCAATACTCCCATCAAACACGAAAAACAGATCAAAAGGCTTGCAGAAGCAGTAATGTTACCCAACAAACTAGCTTTACTTAAATGTAAAGGTCACAGCACGGTGGACAACTATTTGGCTTGGGGTAACAATGCAGCAGACAAGGCAGCTAAAGCCAAAGCAGGGTATATGCCCCAGTTTCAAATGCTGGTCTTAAAATCTGCTCACTTACTGCCCGCAGTAACAGATGATACTCTTAAAGAAGCTCAAGCAACAGGGTCTCCTCAAGACAAGACAGTATGGTTAGACAGAGGAGCTACCAACAAAGACGGGATATGGTACTCCCCAGATGGGAGACCAGTGATACCCCCAGGATGGATAAGATCAATGCTTAAAGAAGCACACGGCCCAACACATTGCGGCAAAACTCAAATGAACAGACACCTGACTCACTGGTGGCACCCTTACCTACCTGACATGATAGCTAATTACCTAGAGGAATGTGTAATTTGCTTAACCCATAACATCAGAGCCACTGTAAAACCGCACCAGGGAAAGTTTCCTTTACCTAAGATGGCAGGAGAAGACAATGGCAGCCATTTCAAGAACCACGACCTACGCACAGTAGAACAGTCTTTAGGACTCAGACACAGTTTTGGAGCTGTCTATCACCCCCAATCTCAGGGAAAGGTAGAAAGGATGAACCAGAACATCAAACAGAAACTCAGCAAGGCATGTGAGGAGACAGGCATGAAATGGTTGGAGGCCTTGCCTCTGGCTCTCATGTCAATTAGGAGCTCTCTAAACAGAGGGACAGGCTTCTCCCCATTTGAGCTGACACATGGCCATCAATTTCCTGGCCCAGGGGCCTTGAGTGTAGGAAAGGAAGTAGAGGTCCTGAGTCCGAAACCTTATTTCCAGCAGTTTAAGGGATTGGTGTCAGGATTTTCCACACAGGTTGCTGATGCCAAAGGGGGACCCGAAAAACACGAGGCCAACACAGCGGAGTTCGTCTGGCTGAAGGTCATCCGGCCCAAGTGGCTCAACCCCAGGTTCACCGGCCCCTACAGAGTGACCCAGCGGACATCCCATGCTGTCCGCTTAGAAGGAAAGGGGGACATCTGGTACCACTGGAGCCAGTGTGCAGCGGGGAAATCACCTGGAAGGACCCTCGACGACATCCGGACGGACCTGGCTATCATCAACGCGGACATCCCTACAGCAGACGACTTGGAAGCAGGCATCAGCGGACTGGAGGAGAAGGACCTCGCCGACATCCCTACAGCAGAAGACTTGGAAGCAGGCATCAGCGGACTGGAGGAGAAGGACCTCGCGGACATCCCTACAGCAGATGACTTGGAAGCAGGCATCAGCGGACTGGAGGAGAAGGACCTCGCGGACATCCCTACAGCAGACAACTTGGAAGCAGGCATCAGCAGGCCGGAGCACGAAGACACAGGACTCCACGGGAAGACAGAGGAACCTACTCCCCTCTGATCAGGTTGCTATAAGCTACACATAGCACCTCATTTACTAACCCATTTTTTGAGGGAAGTGGTATCTTAACCCACAGTTTAAAGCTCTTTTAATAACCCATTTTTTGAGGGAAGTGGTATCTTAATCCACAGTTTAGAGTAATTTATTAACCTATAAGAAGACCCCATTTATAAACCCAAATTTAGGGAGTTGTTTTCTAAAAAAACCCATATTTAAGGGATTTATCTTTCTTTTTACCTCATGTAATACTGACACAGGGACCAAAATCTCTCAGAGAAGAATAGAAAATGTCTGAAGGAGCCCTGAATTTCCTGATAACCTGTTGGTCGCTACTAGTGTTAGGAGTAATAATCTACTTGTTCACCCTGCTGTATGTACATATGTAACCTTTAAAATCATGGTTGAGTGACCCAGTGGTTCACAGCATTTTTTATAACTTGGGTGTTAACACCAGACGTTAGAATAGACGTATACTGACACTAGAAGGGTTGGAGCTCACAGTATAACTATGTATGGTAACTGGAAATGTTTAGCAGGATTAGCCCTGGTTTCTACTGTGATTGTTGCCATTATTTTAATCTTATGTGATTCCATTGACCACCCAGACTCCACTCCTCCGCCAAATGAATCCGTAACTAGAGTCAAACGGGGCCATTATGAGACAGTAGTTACCCCAATGTCTCCTAGACAAATCTTCACTCTCCATGCAGGTAGTGATGGAATAATACAACTCGACCTGTGCAAAATTGCCCCCTGCAGAAGCCTCGACAGTACCTATTCCTACCTAGCCAAATATGTCTGCTTAGCCCCTGCGGTATGTAACAGAATCACCACAGATACGGTTAAAGGTGCTCCTTACATTTACAGAGGCAGTACATACAGGACCAAAGGCGACCCTTATGTGTCCGTCACATACACATACGGGTGCACCTGCGAGTCCTGGTCCGGTGTCCTAGCAAATTCGGGCCCTGATGACTGGGGATACACGCCACCTTACCGATCGGCGGAAATTGTTAGATCCCTCAAACATAGAATGAAAGTGATTCGGAGAAACCCAAACGTCCCATGCGTTGTCAGGTTTTGTAATCCAGTACGCATAACGCTAAAAAATGTAGTGCTCTCCGACGCTGGACTTTATGTCCTCGCGGTACATGCAGGGGGGGGGTTCGCCACAAGGCCTCTTCGAAATTAAAGTTAAACCAAAGGTGGAACGAAACCTTCCTCATGCAGCATCTAATATTAAATACCTGTCTAAAATTACATGTACGGATAAATGCATGGGGGATTATAGCCAACTTCAACCTCTAGACGTCATCCAAATGGCCACAGGATACACAGATGACAACCTATGGTTAAAATGGGTTGCCCAAACAGCCCAAGAACAAATGGCAGGGGATTGCCTAGCCTGTGCTACGGCCCGCCCGCAATTAGTCACTGACCCTGCGCCCCTGTTTCCCACAGATACCTGGGGGTACAACTGTATGTTACAACTGACTAGGATGGCCAGCCCTCCTAACTGTGCCACCCTAGCCAAAGTTTTCCCTCCAATTGATAATGACACTAGGACAGGCCCATTTACGCCTGACAAAGGCGCCGGTGGGTACACATGTTTTTCCATGGTTCAAAAATCCCCACGTTTTGACCTAGGAAATGTCTCTACGGATTGGTGTAACTTCACCATGTCTAGCACTAATATAGGACATTGGGCCAGAGCTGGGCTCTACTATTATTGTGGGGGTCACCGCCTGTTCACCCGTATTCCCGAACTATCTGTAGGATTGTGTGCTATGGTGCGCCTCCAGGCACCCCTAATGTTATTAGGCAAAAAACTGGGGCTCACGGACCCTAAAGACACACTTAATACCAACCTAATCACTCGACGTAGGAGACACGCGCTGTCCAAACGCCACGCCCCGGGCTCCTTCGATTTGTCTGTCGACTCTCCCACCTACATCGATTCCATCGGAATCCCACGAGGGGTCCCTAACGAATACAAACTAGCTGATCAAATAGCTTCAGGGTTTGAAAGTTTGCCAATTATCTCTGCCTTCTTCCCTGTGACCCCTATCAAAAATGTAGAAAGGATCAACTATGTACATTACAACATACTCCGATTGGCCAATCTCACTAGGGACGCGGTAGAGGGCCTGGCTGAACAATTGGGTCCAACGTCCCTTATGGCTGTGCAAAATAGGATGGCGTTGGATATGCTTCTTGCAGAGAAGGGTGGAGTTTGTGCAATGTTTGGGGAGATGTGCTGCACATTTATTCCCAATAACACGGCTCCAGACGGTTCCGTCACAAGGGCTTTAGAAGGCCTTCGCACCCTATCTAAAACTATGCATGAACAATCAGGGGTACAACATTTCTTAGAGGAGTGGTTTGCTAACATGTTTGGTCAATGGAAAGGTTTAATAATGTCTGTCTTTATTTCTGTAGCTACTTTTGTGGCCATTTTAATAACATGTGGTTGTTGTTGTGTGCCGTGCATCCGCTCCTTGTGTGTCAAACTGATCATTTCCACCATTGAAGGAAAAGCTGCTCCTCCCCCACTGTACCAAATGCCCTTGTTGGCATATGCGGAGGGAGAGGATGAGTATGATGATTCGGCAAACAAGGACACCATTTTTTTACATAGTTTGGTCTTTCTTCACTGTCATTGGAAGTTGTTTTCTGTTCCCAAAGGTTTAATGAAGGGGGACAGACACAGTATCAAAGAATGACAGTAGTTTTGTTTCGTGAAGGGAGACCAAAAGGGGGAAATGCAGGATTAAGTTGAATTATTTGAAGTATTAAAGTAACGTGGTATGGCAGGAAAGTTAAATCTGGTATATTCATTTTAATGTCACCTTATATATATATTCATGTGTGTTAGATTTGAAGGGACAAAGTATATTTTCCCTCCCCAATATATTGAGGTGAAGTCTTTGTGTTTAGAGAAGGATGGGAGCAGGGGACATCCTAATTTAGGGATAGCTCCAAGACTCTGGAATGTGCCCCTCGTAAAAAAAGAGGGTGCGTTACACATGCTTGGGGCAAATGTGTGTGTTTTCATTGCAGTAAATATATGTGCTACATGATTACTGTTCAACTATACCTCTGTTCTTATTCTTTCATGTGTGGGTACTAAATGGCTACAAACATTGTGGAGAAATTAGCTTAAACATGTTTTATTACTCTATATGAAATGGAAGCAGCTTTTATGATAGGGACGAGAGAGCTGGGGGAGGGGACATTCTTCCGAAGATTTTCAGCATGTCAATTATCAGGGAAATCTACTTGTTTTCAATAGATGTGTGTGGTTGGTTACTTTGTATTAATAATAACCGTATGTGTAAAGGAAGCTGGAAATATACAATGTGAAACCTTTTATTTGAAGTAAAGATGTGAACGATAGCTCAAACAAATGGAAAGGCGGTAGGACAAATGAGTGTGTTCTCTATATTAGGCCTGTGTGAAGTTTGACTATTTGAAAAGCATCTCTAATACTGCTTAAGAGCATAGGTAATGTGTTCCTCGTTATTATTGATATGAAAGTAATTAACATGTATTACGTATATTTAGCCAACTATAACAACTATATCTTAAAACATACTTTTAACTTGTGTGTGGCAGCCTGAGGCGGGAAGATGGACTCAGGGACAAAGGGCCATAAAGGGGATGTGTGTGTGCTGGCTACAAGATGTGAAATAAGATAAGGAAACTTGTTGTTGAGAGCAGGTTCGTACCAGACACCAAAAGGTGTCTGGTCTTCGTCAAACTGAAAGAGACTTTTTGTTTCCGGGTTTCTTCTGCTGTGTCGCACTGATTGGGTGCGACAGGCCATGTGTTGGTCTCTGCCAATAAGATGACCTCTGGGGGAAAGCACGCACACACCTCCTCCTGTGTTTTTAGTATGAAACACTGTGTTTTCCAGGGGTTCGATCTCTTTTTCTTCAGGCTGACCAGGAGAGTAAGACAGGAGAAAGAGCAGGAAGTACTTCCTTTGTATTTGTATTGTTACCTTGTATCATTAAAGCAAGATTATTGTTTAACTTGTATTCTGGTGTTTCTTAATCCCTTCCTTTTTACGAATTTACCCAGCTTATCAAACGACACGCGGAGACGAGGTTGGTTTTAAACATCCTCCAAATCTCCAACAAGTGGGATGATTTTTCCCTACTTTATCAAAGCAAAGAGTGATACAGCAAAAGCTACTGAAAAATTCATAGCGGATACTGCTCCATATGGACACAATAAGTGCATAAGATCTGACAACGGTACTGAATTCACCAGGCATGAGTTTCAAACTTTACTTAGGACGAAATGGATAAGGCACGAGACAAGTGCACCCTACTTACCTCACCAGAACGGTACTGCCGAGAGAGGTTGGATGACCTTATTTGAGGTGTCACGATGCATGCTATTGGAGAGTAACCTCCCAAAGCAGTTATGGACATATGCTGTACAGACAGCAGCACAGATACGTAGCAGGAGTTACTGTAAGCGTCGAGAGCAGACACCATACCATGTTTTTACTGGCAAAACACCCAACTTGTCCAACATGAAAATATTTGGCTCTGAATGCTACGGGTATAAGCAAAATAAGAAGAAGCTAGATTCGAGATGTGCAAAGGGTATTTTTGTAGGATACGACAAATGTAGCCCAACAGTATTCCAAGTATTTTTATCCTGAGACAGGGAAAGTCCTGAAACATAGGCTGGTAAAATTTATCACCAAGAGTAGCGCAGATAGTCAGACTCAGACAAATCATTATATGGATGATGAGACTTATGGAAAACTATTCCCACAACACCAGCTCTCTCAATCAGAGAGAGCCTAATGTGGGTGTACAGTCCTATAGTGAGGAGAATATTGAGGCTAGTCAGATCCAGACAGATGGTACTCAAAGAGAAAAGGGAGAGAGTGCACGACGCTATCCCACTAGACCAGGGGTCTGCAACCTTTTTGACCAAAAGAGCCATTTTGCTCCTTTTTCCAAAACATTTTTTTGTCTGGAGCCGCAAAACATATTTCATAGCTTGATAGCTAATAAAGTTGTATTTATTGTTATATCAGACAAAAACTACATTTTTTTTGCATTTATTAGGCTATTTATTACATTATATAAAACTATTAACCTCTAATAAGAAACAAATAACTCCTATAAGGAGAATTAAAAAGAATACACAGGCCTACTTTAAAATAAATTAAACACAGCACTTGGAGAGTCCTCTGCACATTTGAAGGAAAACAAATATTATTAAAATGGGCCCACTTTGAAATAAATAAAACATATAGCTGCATCCTAAAAATAGTTAAAGGTAGGGTAGGTAAGAATGGAGAAACCAGCTCGAGTGCGCTAGAATTTGAAAATACACAACCGGAAAAAATATGCCTCTTCCTTCAGACTTCCTCACAGAGCCCCTCCTCCAACACACATGAACGCGCACATGATCAATGAGGGCACGAGATAAATGTGTGCACAGATGGAAGGCTGACAGGTTGACAGGCTGACAGGCAGGTAGGTCATCCAGTTATTTTAGCCGGGCCGGCTCAGATGATTGGTCATGCTTTTTACAGCGCTACGGCTTCCAGAGATTAATTTGTGTATGTATTTATTGTCAAAGCATTTAATATATTCATTGCTATCGGGATGTTAAGAGTATTCCATGGAATATAAAAAAAAGTGTTTTCTGAAATAAATTACATACCCCATTGAATTATGACTGAAGATCGTCAGCTGTCTTCCTCTCCGTGTTGTTCCCGTTGTTTCTCGATACCTAAAGGCTGCAGTGCAGCACCTTTGACAACTTCTCTCTACATATCAAACATACCGGTAAACCAGCATCGTTTGCTGTGAAAGCATATAACTCTGTCCACACAGAATTAAATCCTGTGTTCCTCCGGTACTTTTCTTTGATTTATCCATAGATCGCTCATCGAGCCGGGAGTCAGGTTATTCACCCGCAGGAAAAGGCGCTCGCGCGGGAGCGTAGCAGGATGTGACGCATATTTTAGTTGACCTAATTAAAACCGTTTTGTTTTTTATTTATGTGTCACAGTATCACCTCAAAATACAGGATACGAAACATTTTCAACCATGCAACAAAATATAAATAGTCCTACAAATACTTTTATTTTATTTCCTTCTTATTTTTTGTCTAAACTCAAGGGAGCCAGAGCAGAGGGCTTAAAGGGCCGCATGCGGCCCGCGGGCCGCGGGTTGCCGACCCCTGCACTAGACAAAGAAACGCTCCAGAATATTTATTGGAGTATCAGTGTAAAGCTGATTGTAATGATGAAGGTGAAAATGTAGATTATTTCTACAGAGTTGCTTGCGACGTACCCAAAACATAGCCTACATGCAGGCTGTAGCTCTAAGAAATCAAAAATGTGGGCTGATGCAATGAAAGTGTCACAAATGAGCTGAGAACCTAAATGCAACACACGGGAAACCAGGGATAGTCTGTAACCAGCTTTATTAAAGGCAATAGGCTGGTAGGAGATAAAACGGCAGATAGTAGGCAAAGGGCTGGTCAGGGACAGGCGAGGGTTCCAGGAGAAAGCAAGACGGGAGTCGTAGGTACAGACCGGGTCAGGAAGCAGGCTGGCCAGGGACAGGCAGGGTCGAAACCGGGAGAGCAATCTGGAGGATAATGCGGGAAAGACTGGCATGCTGCAAAGTACGATCTGGCATTGAGGTGAAAGTGAAGTGGGCCTAAATACTAATGGAGCTGATGGGTGTAACAGAGTGAAGGAGAGAGACAGGGTGTGACTACCAGGTGACTAAGGAAGGTTAATGCAGAAAATAGGTGAGTGAGAAAGCAGACTGTGACAGAAAGAGGAGATAAACTCTTTAACAGAGAATGAGACCTTCAGTCTGACCACACTGCCAAAGGGCAAGCAAGCAATGGGAGGTCGTTGGGTATATGCAGTAAAGGAAAGCCCGAATGGATCTGAGATTTTTAAAGCCAGATATGTAGCTAAAGGCTATAGTCAAGTAGAGGGAATTGATTACAAGGACACTTTTTCACCGACAGCAAATATGACTTCTGTACGTACATCGATGCAGCTGGCTATACAGGAGGATCTTATCCTACACCAAATGGATGTGAAGACAGCTTATCTCCATGCACCAATAGACTGTGAGTTATATATGGAACAGCCCAAAGGTTTTGAGGCAAAATCCAAAACAGGGGAACACTTAGTGTGCAAACTCAACAAGTCATTGTATGGTTTAAAGCAATCCGGGCGAAACTGGAACAAGTTACTGCATGATCATCTTACAGAGAATGGGTTTGTGCAAAATGATGCTGATCATTGTGTCTACAGAAAAGACTCTGAGAACGAAAGAGTTATTCTGTTGATATGGGTAGATTACCTACTTATAGCGGCCAATAACGTTGGATAATTTTTTTTAAACTAAATAAACTACCCAGTATGAACACTTGTTAAAAACATTCGTTCCTCAAGCTGTAAAAATGTGCTAATAACGTTATTATGAGAGTTATTTCCCTCTGCATTATGAACGCGCATCAAACCCACGGGACCGCGCAGCCCGGCACGTTCATGTGATGTGACGTGTTCAGCACTACATGAGTTCAGTCAGACAACTCACGTGTTTCTTTAACATGTTTATTAGAAGCAGCATATAGTTGAGTTTGGCGACTAGGCTCAGGCATCATCACTCCATAGTTATACATAGCACGAGTGATGATCAAATAACTAACCCCCGAGCCTACAGGTGGAAGCTGGGGTGGAAGCTGGGGTAGTGGTGGGGCAGGCAAGCAGCAGCGACGTAAAGGTAGCTGCGGCAATAGCAGCAGCAAGCAATGCATGGAGAGAGAACTGGCAGGTTAAATAGAGCGACATATTAAGGAGACTCTGTTTGGTTGGTTGCAGAGTGGCAAGGGGCGTTATGGATGAATGCAGCTTAAGTGCTCGAGTTGACTGCCTGAACTAGCTCGCAGGCTTCGCCCCATTTAAGTTAGACAACTCACTTTAACTCATTTTAACATGTTTATTAGAAGCAGCATATAGTTGAGTTTGGCGACTAGGCTCGGGCATCATCACTCCATAGATATACATAGCACGATGAGTGATGATCAAATAACTAACCCCCAAAACTGCGTAGGCCGAGCCTGACGCTGGTGATGTAAATCTGACAAGTAGAGTGCCTGGCGAACTGCCATGTGGCCATTCCCCCTAAGCACAGTGGCTTTAAGGGGAATATACTACCTAGCGAGACTGCTATGTGAAGGCCCGGGAACGCCCCGAAAAGCCACCCCCACCCCCCCCAGCACAGCGGCTTTGAGGGGAATATACTACCTAGTGACTGCTATGTGAAGGCCCGGGTACAGCCCCTGAAAAGCCATTCCCATTCGGGGTTACGTGACTCCCCAAACAGAACTGTCAGACATTGAATGTTTCAAAACAGTGTATATTTGATCTACAAAGTTAATTCAGTAAGGGCGAGATTATGCTGAGGATTAAAAGGTGAGAGGTCTGTGTATATTCGCCACCTGAGAAACCCATAGAAAGCTGTAACAACTGCATCTGACGTTTATCAATGTATAGTGAAACCCCTTTGCCTGAACTTATACCTTAACCTTTGCACGGGTGCAAAGTTAAGAGGCAGTCTTTATCATTGCGTGGAGGACGTGCCTTCTTTAGGCCCTTGAGGAGCAAATGAATGAACTCTAGCTTGGCTTTATACTTAGCACTTGAAGATGCAGGATTTGAAGAAAATGCAATTAATGCATGAACAACTATTATATCTATTGCATAAGTACACAGAGGAGGTTGGGACAGAAGAAGATAAAAGTACCAAGCTGAATTGTATGCTTTGAATCATGCTCTTGGTTGGAGGCAGAATATGGGAAATCCTTGAGGGGCTTGACGTGTAGATCCAGAGTCATTTGGTTGAACGAAGGGCATGGCAAGCTGGGGCAAACCACTCATTGTGAAGTCCCCCGAACCAGCAGAAGGCGCAGCATCTGTAATTAACTAGAGGATCTGAAGACACCACAAGGTCATTATAAAAGAATGAGCATAACATTCCAATCGTCGCAGAGGGGCTAAGGACCAAGATTCGAGCAATGACCATCTCTAAGTTTGCATTCATGCCGAATAGACCGCGTCTTTACACCAGACGCAAGTGTATTACATCGTTTCAGTTGCAGAAGGTTGGGTTTGCGTCACCCAGGCAACCTCAAACGGACTATGAACTGTAAACTAAAGTCATTGTACGGAGATGCTTTTTTCGACAATGCAGGACATTAATTAAGCGGATAAAATGCAGATCCCACAATTTCTACAGTAGCGTGCATCATAGCGCATTGGCAGTTATTCTCATACTGCTGTTAATCTGGAGAGTGTATCAACAGACTCTGCGGCCAGCGCATAGGATTATAAATCAGACGACGTGCATTAAAAACATAACACATAAAATGAGACGTTATGCAGTGAGGAGGTTTCACCGATGACAGGTGGCTCTGATGAGATTGTACCACTGCCTTTCTATGTGCACAGGGGACCAGTGAGGTAAGCAGTCACCAGAATGAATGCATGACCCTATAGGTTACTGGATGTTGCACACAGCATAGATAGCAAAACAAGGCGATGACGCGCAAATAGTTTGTTTCCCATGTTTTGATCCGGACTACGTCACACCAGCAATGACCGCTCTGGAGTTTACTAGCGAGCGACCCGAGACCACCTCTATTAGGCGGAGCAGAGGTATCGGACTGCTTCCACACCAATCCAACGAACCGCATCAAGGGGTTAACGCTACAGGGACCGATTCAATAGTTAAACAAGCAGGTGTGAACGCGACCTAAGACTATGGTGCCTTAAGGTATAAATATAAAACATCTATTTTAGAGAGACTACCAGTGGGAGACCAGATTAAAGCAGTAATCAGTATTGAATGTATTACAAGTCTAATATGTATTGTAACGTAGAGCACTTTGAAAGGCGCTAAATAAATAACATGAATTGTAATTATGGCTGTTCTGATGCGGGACAGCTTGTCTGGTGGCAGTGAAGCTTGCATCAGCACACTATCGAGAATGATACCGATAATTCTAGATGTGTGGAAGGGCTTCCAGTTCCTGTTCTGAAAGAGATAGGCCTAGCTGTTTTAACTGGGAAAGTCAACTACTAGGAAATGGTTAAAAGATGGACACCAAGGGGTGCTTGCAGGTATTGCAGAGGATCCAGCATAATGCTTCTGACGAGGTGTCAAAGAAACGTGGGCTACTACGGCAACCAAATGCACGTTTGAGTGTAAAACTTTAAAATATATATGCCACAGAGGCATATGGGATGTCTGCTTTCCCTGCCATATCATCTACAGAGCATAGAAACGGGAAAATCTTTAGTAGTTATTAATACTCTTGACAGAATAATCGTGAGGAACTAACAGCTCAATAAAGAAACGTTGCTAGAATAATTCATCCTAGCACTAGGCTAGGGGCCTGTCATGTTTTTAAACGTTTAAATAGCAGCATGTGTAATACTCCTGGCTCCTTCAGTGCAAACTTCAGTCTTGAGTGCGGGCAGGCAAGCAGCAGCGACGTAAAGGTAGCAGCGGCAATAGCAGCAGAAACAAGGGCGCCGGAAGCGGGGGGCCAGGGGGCCATTGGCCCCCCCACTTTTCAGCCCTGCCCCACATTTTAGCAGCAGCAGATGCCGTGGAAAGCTGTACAAATCCCGTTTCAATAATTCCCCTCTACTCTAAAGTTGCATCTAAAACGCGATCTGATCTAGCTGTGTATATTTTGTTATTTTTGATTGTTATATTCAATCTCACTAGCTACAGGCATGTTTGAATCTTGTAAAGGGAAGATGACAGCTCTCACTCGACACTCTACTGTTCCTCAGCGCCGTTCCCCCTCCCTCCCGCTGAAATTATGAATGTAAGGTGTATAGTAATCATAGGTAACACGGCAGGGTCCGTTACAGTTTGTTTTTATCTGATTTCAAATAAGCAAAGTCTTGGCTTTCAGAATATTAAACTTATTTCGGCAAATTCAGATGATAAATAGGCCTACAACTTTGAAGCTTGCAACGGCATAATTACAAGCGGAGAACGGAGTAATTTAACGTCACTACAGGCACAACAGCCGGTGTTTCTCTCGAAACAAACACAATACACACAAACGCACAAATACACAAACAAACACGTATATACATGCGGCGCGGAACACTGTACAAATCCCGTTTCAATAATTCCCCTCTACTCTAAAGTAGCATCTAAAACGCAATCTGATCTAGCTGTGTATATTTTGTTATTTTTTATATATTTAATCTCATTAGCTACATGCATTTTTTAAGCTTGCAAAGGGAAGACCACAGCTCGCCTCTCACTGGCCACCCTGCTCTTCCGCAGCGCCGCTCCCACTCCCTACCGCTGAAATTATGAATGTAAGGCATATAGTAATCATAGCATTGGCGAGCCATGACTTTTATACCTAGGCCCTCTGAAATAAACAAAGTCTTGGCTTTCAGAATATTAAACTTGTTTCGGCAAATTCAGATGATAAATACAGGTTTGAAGCTTGTAACGGCATAAGCGGAGAACGGAGTAACGTGAAACAGGCATAACAACAGCCGGTGTTTCCCGTGAGTGCAGTAATCCAAAACGAAAATATCTTCCCTCCGTAGTATTTTGATCATTTGCTCCGCCAATAATCAATCAGATCGATGGATTCCAGAGAAGAGGAAACTTTAAAGGCCCTTTTCTCAAAATGATGACTGTGTAACAGTCATTATATAATGTGACATATTTTGCTTAATATTTGGAGTACAAAAACAATCCTGATATCATTAGAGAGCTAGGAATCTCCTCTTTCCAACTCCGTATACAACTCAAAATGTGTCTTCGGGTCAATGCGAATGATTTCAATGGAGCAGGTCACTTTGCATTAGCCTAGGTAAAATAAAGCAGGCAGACATAACAGGAAGAATATGTACATTTTAACCCAATCAAATAGGACATTGTCACACCATTCACCAATCAAATGTATCCATGTAAATTACAACCAATAAAAAAGCTTATATTTGTTACATTGTTTACTTTATTTGTTAAGTTGTTCTGTGTGTGTCAGCCATTAACCTATAGAAAGAATATACACTTGCAAACATGTCAGAAGAACCAACGCAGAAGAAAACTAAATACAGTCAATCTAAACTTAAATTTAACAACTGGGAGGTCACATCCCTGACATCCACATCTCCGGAGCATGGACCTTCTTCAATCATAGAAACAGCGAAGCCAGATGAACCCAAAAGCAGCGGCTCTGCGGCCGCAGAAACGGTCAAAACCGCCGCCGCCCCCACCGCTGCCGTTGAACCGAAACAGGCTGCATGGAGGTTTGTTGTCGGGACATTGAGACGGGTAAAGCTGTACAGCTAACTGTTTAAAAAAAGGAGACCGCTAGTAGATTCTTTTGGCAAAGAGAAGGTAGCCTACTTCAACGCAGAATTGTACTAAAACAGAGAGTGGTTAATTCTTTGCAAAACCACTAAACGATAGTGATAAATTGCGATGTTAACGAGTTCATGATAACCTCTTTTTTATTTTTTACTTAGGATCATACCTGTGTTTAGTCTAGAAAAAGGTAAATGTGTGCATTTTATTATAAAGTTGTGTATATTTACAGACTGTTGCAAAAACTAAGAAGCTTATAAACATCAGGTTTAAAACTAAAAGAGCTTTACAAAAAAGTAACACAATTAAAGATGTTTGGAGTTTTATTTGAGTTCTTCATTTACATTTTTTGTCAAAGAGATGCTGATTTGAAACCGTTGTTACATACAGTTACGGCATTTCCTGTTTCTGCCGGAGAGAGGGGAGTTTGTTTGTAGATGTAGGTGCATTAATAAACAAGGCAAATCAGGCTGTGTCTCAACGCCGTGTATTCACATTAAGCAGGTAATCATACAACTGGGGTAGAGTCACGTGAGGCAGATATATATATAACACAGGCACAATACGTCCACAGGGTGGAGCTGCAACCTAGCCTAAACCATTCTGTAACATCTCCCTTCCTTTTGTTAAGTAACAACACAGGATCAATACTGCCATTAAACTGTTGACCTTTAAACAGAACATTAATCAAATGATTTCAACAACAAATAGTGCACCTAGCAAAGACACTTCAATAATAGCCGGATCAGAACACATCAGCAATAAACTCAGAACAATCAATCACATTTGTTTTACAATCTCTCCACTTCCTTTTTTTTTTCTTTTTTAAAATCTTTATCGTCCATGTGTGTTTGAGTGCGCACAGTCCAAGTGTGTGTGTGTGTGTGTGTGTGTGTGTGTGTGTGTGTGTGTGTGACCTAGAGGTCAAGTCTGTCAGGAGGTCTAATCAGCCGTCCGCTCCGGGAGAAGGCCCTGCCCTGTAACTCACGGCATGGTGTACCCCAGGTCTGCGGGGAAGACCGCGACGACCTCGGGGGTGATGGCCTTGGAGACTCCTCGGGGACGCAGACGACCTCTCTGGCGCTCCCCCCACTCGCAGGCTGCTCCGGGGCGGATTCTGGGAGAACTGACGGCTGGAGAAGGGCCGCCTCTGCTGGTCGAAGATCAACCCTGTTGCGCCGATACGTGGTCCCCTCCACACCGACCAGATAGGACCGGAGTCCCAACTGCTGAAGGCACACACCTCTCCTCCATCGGCCCGTCCTGTCTCCCGGGAGCGGCTTCATCCGTATGGGCTGGCCGACGTTCAGCTCCGGCAGATCCTTGGCAGATCTGTCATATGTCAGCTTTGCTGCTTGATGTTTCACTTTCAGCTTGTCAGGAACACCCGTGATGACCTGAGGCACCAGTAGCTGGTCGGCCACAGGGAGAAGGGTTCTCAGTCTCCGCGACATAAGCCGCTGTGCTGGGCTGCAATGCATACCCTCAGTGGGCGTATTTCTCCAATGCAATATGGCCCTCCAGGGGTCCTCTTTGGCACGGTCTGCCCTTCTGCACAGGCTCTTTACAATTTTCACTGCTGACTCCGCTTTGCCATTAGCCTTTGGGTGCCTCGGTGAGGACATGACATGCTCAAAACCCCACTCTCTCGCAAACGCCCGGAACTCTCCACCGGCAAACTGGCCTCCACCATCAGAAATGGCCCTGTCTGGGACACCGTAGCGTGCAAACTGTGCCTTGCATCTACGGATCGTGGTGTCCGCTGATAGGTCAGGGAGCAGGTCGATCTCCCAAAAGTCAGAATAATGGTCCACCACAAGCAAGAAGTTCTGTGCTGCGTAGCTGTACAGATCCATGCTTACTAGCTGCCAGGGACGTGTGGGGAGCGGGTGTGACATCATAGTCTCTTTCTGTTGTTCGTGTGCATACTCATTGCACACAGAGCACTTTTGCACATAATCCTTGACTTCCCCTTGCATACCGGGCCAGTAAAGTGTATCACGGGCCTGCCTGTAGCACGCCTCGCCCCCCACGTGGTTGTAGTGGATCCGTCTCAGCATTTCCGGGCGCATAGCTTTTGGAATGATGACGCGCTGACTCCTGAAGAGCACGCCATCCTGTGCACTTATCTCATCTCTGACGGCCCAGTAGTCCCTGACGGCTACAGGGGTCTCTTCTTTGTGTCCTGGCCATCCCTCCAGCACGACAGACTTAAGTGTTTGAAGACACACATCCTCCTCAGTGTGTGTCCGAATCTGTGCCAGGCGTTGGCTGCTGACATTTAAATAGTCTGCCTGCTGAATGGCCGCCGTGTCACACTGCTCCTGCTGCATGCTGCAGACCATTTCACGTTGGTACAGTGTGTCTGTTCTCTGTGGCGGGGTGGTGGCTCTGCTGAGCGTGTCACTTATGTACATCTCAGGGCCTGGTTTGTATACCACCGCAAGGCAGTAATTCTGAAGTGTGAGGAGCATGCTCTGAAGGCGCTTTGGCGCACTGAGGAGGGGCTTGGTGAAGATGGACACCAGCGGGCGGTGGTCGGTCTCTGCAGTCACATCACCCCTCCCATATAGATAGTAGTGGAAGCGTTGGCAGGCGAATACGATGCTCAGGCACTCCTTTTCAATCTGTGCATAATTTTGCTCTGTTTGGGTCAATGCCCGGGAGGCGAATGCGACAGGCTGTCCCCCTTGAAGCAAGCAGCAGCCCAGACCCGCCTGACTGGAGTCGCTCTGTACGGTGACTGGCTTGCGGACGTCATAGTACCTTAGGACTGGCACCGCCGTGACCAGTGCCTTGATTTCCTTCATGGCGGCATCATGTTTGGGCAGCCAGTGCCACATCACATCCTTGTCCAGCAGTCTCCTCAGCGGCTCACATACCGCTGACAAGCGTGGCATGAATCTGGACAGATAGTTCACAAATCCGACACACCGCTGGACCCCTTTTGCGTCTGTGGGGTTTGGCATGTCCAGCACCGCCCTGACTTTGTCAGGGTCAGCCTTGAGGCCCTCCGCGGACAGTATGTGGCCGTGGAAGCGGACCTCCTTCACTCGGTACTGCAGCTTTTTCAGGCCCAGTCTCAGCTTTACTTCCCTGCATCTGTCCATCAGAGCGATGAGGTTTGTGTCATGGTCGCGATTGGCCTCATCCTCTGTGTCCCCACAGCCGACTACAAGGATGTCATCAGCTATGGGCTCAATCCCTGTCAAGCCAGCCAGCAGCTCATGCTGCTTCCTTTGATACAGCTCCGGGGCAACTGACACACCGAAAGGGAGTTTCAGCCAGCGTTTCCTACCCCACGGTGTCCAGAATGTTGTCATCAGGCTGCTTTCTTCATCCAAGCGGCACTGCAGGAATGCATCACGTGCATCCACCAGGGTGAATATACGTGCCTTTGGCAGCTTATACAACACGTCATCTAAAGTGGGCATAAGGTAGTGGGACCGTTTCAGAGCACGGTTGAGATGCTTCGGGTCAATGCATAGTCTCAATTTGTCTGGCTTTTTTACTATGACTAGATTGCTAATCCAGTCCGTGGGTTGAGTGACTGTGGTCAAGTGTCCCTCCTCTTCATATCGATCAAGCTGAGCTGCCACAGCTGCCTTGAGGGCCACTGGAACGTTCCTGGGAGCACACTGCACCGGTGTCACATTGCTGTCCAGCTCAAAGTGAATATCACCGGGCAGAGACTCAACAGGGCTGGTGAACACGTCGTGGTAGGTGCTGACAAGACACTCCTTGGTCAGGTCTCCCTTCCTGCAGTGCTCCACCTTATTCAGCTCCTCAGGAATGGTGAAGCGTATCAGACCAAGTCTCTCACATGTCTCACCGAAAGCAAGGGCCTCTGGCCAGTATGCACGATCTCAAAGTCCAGTCTGTGCGTCTTACCCCTAATGACGCATTGTGTGCTGTACACACCTAATGAGCTCATCCACTCACTGTTGTATAGTTTTAATCTGGTGAGACTCTTCAGAAGAGGCGTTCTAGAAGCCAGTCTCGTCTTGTCCTTGATGCTCATCACATTGCAAGTGGCTCCAGAGTCGAGCTGGCACCTCTGAACCCCACTTTGCAGTGGCAGGTTGACAAACCACTTTTTACCTTGAGTGTTCACAGCCCCCACGCTCTCCGCTGTGTACACGTCTCTCTCATCGCTGTCCTCCAGTTCCCCTGGCAACGGGTCATCCACAGCATTCAACTGGCGTGCCTGCTGGCCTCTTTTCATGCATACTTTTGCAAAATGGTTAGCAGTGCCACACGAGCGGCACGATTTACCAAAAGCAGGGCACAGGTCACGCCCACGCTTGTGCCGTGTGCCACAGTACTTGCAATCGCCAGCGTCTCTCATGCCCTGTGGTTGTGCAGATGTGTTGGTGGACTCGGATGGCCTGCTGGCAGACCTCCGTCCATATCGCTGTCCTTGTGTGGCATTAATGCTGTCCCCAGGTCCAGAGCTGCCCAGTGACATGGTTTTTAACTTGCTGTCCATGACCTCGGCTGCACGGCAAATTTTAATGGCCTCGTCCAATTTAAGGTCCTTTTCCCTTAGTAAACGACGTCTAGCACCCTCGTCAGTTATCCCGAGAACAAGCCTGTCCCTTATGAGTTCATCTTTTATAGCTCCATATTCACAAGAGGCAGCCTTTTCCCTCAGCCTGGTAGCAAACGCATCCAAGAGCTCTCCATCCTCTTGTTTAAGGTTGCCAAAAACGTACCTCTCAAAGATTACGTTCTTTGCGGGCGTGAAGTATTGCTCCAGTGCCACCAGTATATCACCCGCATCCTTTTGTTGGTCCGCGGTGAGTCCCAGGTTGTGTTTGTAAACATGGCGGCAGTCGTTCCCCATTAGCCTCCTTAGCGCAGCTGCTTGTACCGGCTTTTCTTTCTCGCTGAGCCCGGTCGCAAGCAGATAATCCTCAAATTCTGCTCGAAAGCTCACCCAGTTGCCGTGGATGTCCCCCGCCATCTTCATAGGCTCCGGAGGTGGGATGCTGGATGCCATTGTTCCAACGTGACGCTAATGCTAACAGGCTAACTGAGACTGCTAAACCTCACCAAAACAAATAAATGCACGCCGTCTCAGCGACGGACAGTAGCATGCAGTCCACAGCTGGGTCCTATTTGAGCTTCTGACACCATGTTTGTAGATGTAGGTGCATTAATAAACAAGGCAAATCAGGCTGTGTCTCAACGCCGTGTATTCACATTAAGCAGGTAATCATACAACTGGGGTAGAGTCACGTGAGGCAGATATATATATAACACAGGCACAATACGTCCACAGGGTGGAGCTGCAACCTAGCCTAAACCATTCTGTAACAGAGTTTGTCCCAAAGCTTGCCGCTGTATTTACTCCCGCCATCGGACAGGAGGGAGCCTCATGTGTCACTCCACGGAGTGAACTCCGTCACGGAGGGGGAGTGTGTAGGGGTAAGGTGTAGGGTGTGGTTTGGGATTGGGCCATACACACGCACTTTTTTTGGCCCCCCCCACTTCTAAAATGAATCCGGCGCGCCTGAGCAGAAAGCAATGCATGGAGAGAGAACTGGCAGGTTAAATAGAGCGACATATTAAGGAGACTCTGTTTGGTTGGTTGCAGAGTGGCAAGGGGCGTTATGTATGAATGCAGCATAAGTGCTCGAGTTGACTGCCTGAACTAGCTCGCAGGCTTCGCCCCATTTTTACCTTTACCCATTGATGCACAATAAGAACAGACCCATATCGCCTTACTGCCAGCCCACGGAGCTGTAATAATGGATATATTGCACATGTTTGCTGTAATTCATCATTTTAAAAATATTATAGGCTACTACATGAGCTGTATGATGTAAATCTTGTATTAAATAAAGTTAATATTACCGACGTAGATTAACATCCCTGTAGCTTCTTATTGCACTTGCAATATACCATTAAAGGATTTGAATGTTGCTGTTTGCTATTACTATAATGCCACGCAGGGATAAGCCAGAGTTTACAACCTTTGCATGTGGGCACAACACGTTTTGACCCAGATTAATTAGCTATACCATATGATATCGCCCGAGGAAGTCGTTATACTTATACATATATAAATAAAGATATATGTGTCAAAGCTCTAATCAAATTAACAGTTGTATTAATTATACTTGTATATGTATATATATATATATATATATGTATATATATATATATATATATATATATATATATATATATATGTAAATAGCCTGTGTTGTATATTTATACACACAAATGAACAACCTTGTGTATGTCAAATAACAAGTTGTATTGTAGTGTTTATTTTAGTGTTGTTTTATGCTTATCCACATTTTGATTTCAGAGCACAGGAGAATGCTGGGCACAACATAAAGCTCAACAGTGAAGCTGGCAATGCTGAACAAAACCATCACTAGATCCTTTAACATCAGCGTAATATAAAAGTACATAACGATTGATGTGTGCATTAGCATAATTACTAATGGCTCAGACGTTACACTAGCTAGCCGCTAGCCGCTAGCTTCTGCTGCTAACTGCCGCGGCCGCCTCATTATTCGTTTATATCAAATCCATCATAACAATCCAGAACATGCAGTGCTGTTACATGTACGCAAATTGACGTGCTTGATGTGAACGAGCCTTTTGGGGGGCATGGTTAAAGTTGCGCATGCTCTATGAGCGCACATACGGGTACTTCTCAGGCATGCTGGGTAATCTGTGACGTTTCACTCTCTCAAAAGTTGGGCCATTTTGTCATCCATGCGCCAATGAGCAACTCTCATAGGAATGAATGAGGCCCCGCCTTCCACGCTGTATCCAGTTCTTATTATACATCCATGGATCTGCCGCCCTGCCCTATCTGCCGTGCGCATGTGCGAGATGGTCCGCCATATTGGACAACTCTGTACGGCAACCCAAGTAGGACACTCGACACAGTGGCTTTTGGCAATGCACAAAAAGAAAACTCGAGAGAGATGAGTTATTGTTATTACAACGTGACTTCACTATTATTTAACAACTATTTGTATTGGGTTCTTTTATTTGGGGTTAAGTACATTGTCAGAATAAGTGAGAAATGGATTTAACTTCTGTTAGACATGTGCCATACATTTTTGCATACATTCACAGTAAATATTTATTCAGTATGATAGCTGTCCAACAGAAGTTACATTTCTCACTTATTCTGACGAGCCTTTTGGGGGGCGTGGTTAAAGTTGCGCATGCTCTATGAGCGCACATACGGGTACTTCTCAGGCATGCTGGGTAATCTGTGACGTTTCGCTCTCTCAAAAGTTGGGCCATTTTGTCTTCATGCGCCAATAAGCAGCTCTCATAGGAATGAATGAGGCCCCGCCTCCCACGCTGTATCCAGTTCTTATTATTAGGGCCGGGACTTTAACGCGTTAATTAAGATTAATTAATTAAACAAAAATTAACGCGTTAAAAACATTAACGCATTTTAATCGCACTTATTTTTGCACCGCGGAATGTTTCTCACTGGATGAGTTTCAGGGGTACCGATTATACTGGAGCACCAACTAACGTTCATGACTTCAGACAACAACAAACCACAGTGAACAATTGTCAAACATGGACGAAGAAGCTGATGAGACCGCTTTGGTTGGCCCCGTGAATGGGACATTTTGTTTTAAAAAACGGACGGATGGAAGCGTCAATAAGAGCACGGTTGTTTACAAATTATGCAAAAAGGAATTTGCATATCACCGCAGCACATCAAGCCTCAAGTATCACCTCAATGCAAAACATATAGCAGCTAGCGTGGAAGCTAGCGTGGACGTTAGCCCGACTCGGAGTACAAGGACCCACACCCAATTCGCGTTGATCAAACAGTGGCCTATGCAACAGAGAGATTTTATTTTTCATCAGGATATTGGAAGAATAGGAGGGATTGAGGTCAATCACTGGCACTTTTTAATTTTATTTTAAATGGTACACTTTATGTTGAACTATTTATTACGTTGTTGGTGCAACTGGCACTTTATGTTGAACTGTTTATTGTTTTGGCCAAGGTTATTGAGAGAGTTGGACTGAAATTGATTAGATTTTTTTTTTAAACTGTTGGTAAATCAACAAAGTCTGTTATGGCCTCTGAAGCAACAGAGAGATGTTTTCTAATAGTCAGGGTTTCCAATGTTCTGAATGTACTTGAAAGTATTGTGTTTTACTTAAAAAACAAAGTGTTATAGTTTACAGAAGGTCTACCTACCTATAGGCTACCTGAATCTCGGAAATGTACTATATTCCTAAATATGCTATTGCTACACTTTATGGCAAAAATTTCACTTTTCTGTTGGTCTTGGTTAAGTACCACCTTGAAAAAAATAAACAATGTTGTGTTGCTTAAGCTTATGTATTCAGTCATTATTCAATGGTATACTAAAATCCATGTGAAAAAAATTGCTTCTCACTGTTCTCAGGTCAAATATTTATATGTGATTAAAAATGCGATTAATTTCGATTAATTCATTACAAAGCCTCTAATTAATTAGATAATTTTTTTTAATCGAGTCCCGGCCCTACTTATTATACATCCATGACCGTGAGAGGTCAAATCTAAGATGGCCGCCAGTCTCTAGGGTCAAATGTGCAAACACGCTTAATTTTGGAACCAAACGTTGTAGAAAAACATTTAAGGTGTCATATCCAGCTAAATTGGGGATGCCCAATCATTTGCTGATACTTTTGAGATCGCCATAATTCAAGAAAATGCATTTAAGTGAAGAACAAATGACTACATCTTCACTTCTAAAAGGGGTAAATTAATAATCTTTTTTTCTCAAAGCAATGATAAACCCATGAGTTGGATGTAGAAAAGTCAGAATCAAAATAGATTTTTTTAATTTTAAAGTAAATTCGGATTGAACATTATAGTTTCCGTCCAAAAGAAAACCATTACTTATAGTGAAAAACACCCTTGAATGATGGGATAGTAGAACTAAAAGCTTTAGGAATCTAAATTATAACATAGAATAAGTACCCTGTATCAAGATTGATGCACATTTTTTTTACCTTTTTAGAGAGGTTTAGAAAAAAGAAAACACTTCTGGGGTCATTTTAGTGTATTTGCCATATCTCTGGAACCCATTGGTCGATTTTGGTGATTGACACCGGTTTGGAACCGTTAGAGCCAATATAATCGAGGGGAAGTTCCTAAATCCATCTAAACATTACCATTGGTGAATGAGAGTGATGCGCAGCCAGCATGCTCAAAACCGGAAGCTCTCATACACTCTCGTAGCTCTCATAGCAGCTATACGAAAACTACTCTTATTGACATAAATGGTATGATGGATTATCAGTAATCATTTCAAAGTGACACAGAGACATTGGATTAACCTTCAGGAGATATGCGTTTTAATGCCATTGAACACAACTTTTGATCAGAAAACAGCAAAGGTAAGACGTATGTGCCGTTTCGGCCACGTAAAGTGAAGTTGTGTGTTTGCTTGCCTTCGCTGCCCTGAATTTTGGTCGCACAGTGATGACCAGTGTTGGGACTAAAGCGTTACAAAGTAACGCGTTACTGTAACACAACCACTTTTTGTGGTAACTAATAGCGTTACTAGTTACCTATTCCAATTAAGTAACGCCGTTATAGTTACTGTGATTTAAATGAGTGCGTTACTGCGTTACATTAGGTGATGGGACTGAACCGAATCTCCCTGCGGATGTAACTTACAGGCGAATACAGCGATGTCCTCTCACAGTACCATGGAAAAGTGAAAGTGACCAGAGAGGAGTGATGATTGGTTAACGCGGGGTAACATTTCAGGGTAAGCCAATCAGAGACAGAGTTGGGCGGGTCTTGCCTCATGGGGAAAATACACACACAGGAACACTTGCTAATGCTAACACACACACACGGCAACGCTCACCACCAGCACACACACACACAATGGCAGATGCAAGTATCAGCGAGAGCAGCAGCGCATTTGCAACTTGGAAATATAACCACTATTTTCAATTTGTGGGGATAAAGGACGCACAAATATTATGGTAAAATATAAACTGTGTGCAGGACAGAAAGCATTGTCCACATCAAATAACAGCAATGCCAATCTCCTGAAACACCTAACTAATGTACATGTGGGGAGTTGCCTTTTACTGTGCCACAGAACAACACAAAAACTTGTATTTGTATTGTTATTATTTTTAAAGTAAAGTAAAGTAACGTACTAGTTACTTTGATAATTTAGTAACTAATAAAGTAACTAGTTACTGTTTTGAGAGCAGTAACTATAACTATTACTAGTTACTTTTTAAAAGTAACTTGCCCAACACTGGTGATGACCATTGGAATCTTACTTGTACCATTGGAATCTTTCATACTATATCTTGTTTGTGCAGATCCGATGAAGTATAAAATACTTCTACCGTGAGTTATGTACGTTAGCACTCTTTCGCTTAGTGCTAATTCAGACGCTTGGCGTTAGAGTTGTGTTTTGTTTCGGTAAAAATGGTTCATATTGTCAGTTAGCTGAGTTTCTTCCCGTTAAGTGGGTATGACCGATTAATAGGTTGTTAAATGTTAAGAAGCCCTGAGACACAGTTTCGTGAATATTGTTATGTTGTTATTGTTGTGTTGTTAAGCCCCCCGCTGGGACACCGGGCTTAACGGGTTAAAAACGTTTGGATTGGACCCATGCAATATAGTGAAATGTGCGTAAATTTTGACACTATAGGGATAATAATACAAAAGAATAGACCCATGCTGCTATTCTATTTTAATGATGATAATAATACAGATCAAAATCTAAAAGTCTCCAGAACAGAAACAAGTGCAGTGCACTTGAATGCAGCTTTGGCACACTTGCATCATCCAGTACACCCTTTCTGGCAGCGACAGTGGATCAATTCATGGCACGATTTTGATGCTTTAGTTAGAGTGGTCCAAAGTGGCTGCCACCCAGTTGTTTCCTCTGTCCAGCCCCAGTCAGACGGCTCTGGCCTCTCTGGATCCAGGACCAATGCCTGGTTCCAACAGTTGGCCTGGTAGCAAGTGCGCTTGATGTGCTGCTTCAGTGCTGCTTCAGTGCTGCTTTAGTTGGAGGAATGTTTTCTAGAGATCTAGACTTCTGTGTGAAGAGCTGTTTCCTGGCATCATTCACCTCCATGCTCTCACTGGTTCGGTAGTACATCAGCATCACAAATCGCTCCAGCAGTAACATTGATCCTTCACTGACCTCACTTGGCATGCAGGAGTTCATTGAAAGCACCATTCACCTCTGGGAAAGACTTCCACGTTTTCCAGGCAGTCTTCTTCCCTCTGCCAGTGATGGCAGAGACGGTGTCACACCCAGTGAAAGCGTGAAGGACTGGGAGAGTCCGACACTAGGGGTGTAACGGTTCACAAACATTTCGGTTCTGTACGTACCTCGAACTTTAGGTCACGGTTCGGTTCGGTACGTTTTCGGTACAGCAGAAAAAATGATTACAAAACATAACATATTTTTGGTTTTTTTTTTTATTATTATCTATGAATAATGTGTTAACTCAAATAAATACAAAATATAATAAAATAAACATTAAGGTGCAGCATTTCGATGAACTGAAATAATCTGTATTTGAATTGTACTGTACTAGTACCTAAGCAGCCAGCTTGACATTATGACTTGCTTGTCATTGTATTTTCATGTCTTTTTAAAGAAAAATGAACTTGTCCACATTGCTTGCCTAAAGGGCAGATCTGCTGGCACTAACAATGTCTCCTGCTGTGGAGAACACCCTCTCGCTAGGGACAGAGGTAGCAGATACAGCCAGGTAGCGCTTTGCTAACATGGCAACATAAGGATATTTGGCGTTTGTAATAGCTTTGGCTCGGTCTGAACTTTTTGCGAGTGGTGGATGTGTTGATTAGATAGATACACACTCCTACCACAAGGTGTCGCCACATAGTTGTGACCTATGTTTAAATCCAGATGTACGGTAAGGGACCCGAACAAGACCTCTTGATTAAAACTTGGCTAAGACTTTAGCACGGAGCACGAGTCAGTTCATGAATAGACCAACAAACAAAACATGGTACCAGGAGTAAATTATGAAGTAAAATAAAAACACATTAAGTGAGGAGTTGTGACAAGCGACATGGATTCATTAAAGCCACCGTAGACGCAAAAACTTTCAGGAAATGTCGACAGCAACTGGCGGACCTTCAAGCAGCAGTTCCAGCTTTACATCACGGCCATGGGGCTGGAAACTAAGCCGGATGCTAGGAAGGTAGCGCTACTGCTAACTATAGCAGGACCACAGGAGATAGAAGTGTACAATACTTTTGTGTATGAAGAGCAGGATGATAAAGACAAACTGGATAAAGTGCTCGAGAAATTTGATGCCCACTGCTCTCCCAGAAAAAACGAAACATACGAGAGATATGTATTCCGTTCACGTGTGCAGCAGCATGAGCCTTTTGATAGCTTTCTGACTGACCTGAAGCTAAAAGCACAGTCATGCAACTTTGCTACGCTCAGGGACTCCATGATACGGGACCAGGTCGTTTTTGGCGTGGAGGATAAAAAGGTCAGAGAAAGGCTGCTAAGGGAAACGGAGCTGACATGTGAAGCAGCTATAAAAATCTGCCATGCAAGCGAGCTGTCCCAAATGCACGTCAGGACTTTCAGTGAGATGGCGGGCGCGGCTAACGTGAGTGATGGCACAGCAGTTGGTGCGGTCTCCAGCCAAGGCAAATGGCGCGCACAGACGCGGCCTACACAGCGGTCGGAAGAAGGGACATTCAGCTGTAAGCGCTGCGGCTCGAAGCACAAACCACGACAGTGTCCGGCATTTGGTAAGCAATGCTCTAATTGCCAGGGCCAGAACCATTTTGCTAAGCAGTGCTTCTCAAAAGGAAATGAGAGGAAGAAAGGAAAGTCTGTAAACATAGTGGAAGACGATTATTTAAGTTAGACATTTTTTGTTGGCATGGTGAACTGTGAAACTGAGCAAAAAGAGGTTAATGCAATCAGAGAAGAAAAATGGATAGCTCCACTGATGATTAACGGGACAATAATAACTATGAAACTGGATACTGGTGCAAAAGCAAACCTGATGAGCCTGTCTGACATCAAGGCAATGAAAGATAAGCCACAAATTAAAAAAAGAACATAGGCACTAAAAGATTATAATGGAAAGAAAATCAACAGTTTGGGCGTGTGCATATTAAAGGTAACCTCAAAAGGTAAAGTGCACCACCTATTTTTCTCTTTTGTCGCTGATGGACTTGATTCACTGCTGAGTGATAAAGCATGTGAAGATTTGGAACTTGTCAAGAGAGTGTATTGCATCAGCACAACTGTGAGTAAACCAAATGACTCAATTGATTGTATAGTACAGAGTTATGCAGATGTGTGTAAGGGTTTTGGTGTGTTGCCCTTGAAGTAACTGAAAATGAAGTAACTGAAAATGTATTACTCTGTATTAGCCAACTATGAACAAACTATATCTTAGCAGGGCTATTCAACTACACATTCAGTTGGGCCAGATTTTATAACTACAAAATTCAGCTGGGCCAGACATTCAGCGGCCTGTAAAAAGCGGGTAGTGACACATTTTAAACCAACACATATTACTGTGATGAAAAACATGCAATTTTTATTCATTGTTCATCTAACAAAGGTAGGTCAAAAAGTGCATAAAAACACAACAAATTAGCATTAATTTAACAGAATCTGAAAAAAAAAGTGCACAGTTGTAGCATTACATTTGTTTGCTTTAGAAGTCAAATATTCAGGTTATTTTTTTTGAACCAGGCACATCACAAAGTGCATTTACTGAATACAATAATAGCAGTCTTAATAAATGCGCTCACATACAAAAAAAACAGCTAAAGAGCTCCAATGCAACACAAAGAGGTAGTACTGTAGCAATATTTTTTCACCTTTCAAGTAATAACAAAAAAATCATACGTTTTGGTCACATTTGTCCCAGACACATTACAAAGTGCACTTAAATGAATACAGAAAGAACTGTCAAACACTTCAGTGCACAAACCCATAACAAGGGATACGGGTAACTATATGAATGAATACTACACTACACGTCTACTATAGTAAACTAGGTGCTTACTATCACCTCATTTGTGATTTGTCATCGATGACTTTCTCAATGGGAGGAGGGACATTTTTTGTTTTGAACAAGAGCAGTGATTTTTGGCTCATAGGATGTCAATGCAATCCTAAGACATTGGTGAAGAGTGCTGTCAGTCAGGGAGCAGCGAGTGCTACTTTTGATTGAGTTCATGTGTGAAAAGCTTGATTCACATGTGTATGTTGATCCAAATATACTGAGCACACGGATCGCTACTTTCTGAACGTTAGGGAACTGCTGTTTTTTGACATCACTCCAAAACTTCGCTGGCCCTTTAGTGCGCTGCATGTCAATAAGTTCCAGTGTATATTTCCCCTCGTCGATGCAGGGGACCTCTTCCTTTGCTCTGGTTGATACGTCCCCCTCTATTACAACAGTGAAGGGGTCTCTGGCAAAGCCCATCATCACGTCTGTGGGCAGAGCAAGTCCATCCAATCAACCGTTAAAGTTCTCTTTCAACCTCGCAATGAAATCTGTCATCACATCCGTGATTTGTGCCGGAGATGTGATGTGTTTGGGGAGCGTCGGAAAATGCAGCATCCGACCCGTGCTCAAGTCGGTAGCGAAAAGGTCCAGCTTGACTTGGATCTGCTCCACAAGATCAATTACCGTTTTGTCTCTGTTTACGCTTCAGAGTTGAGAGGGACATGTTTTAGAGTTGCTATCATAGGAACACCGTTACTAGCACCACTAGATGCACTTTCAAAAAACGTGCTGCGTTGTGGTTTGGTGGTTTCTATGCAACGCGGAGTGTTGCGTTCATGGTCTGTACTAGTGTAGGAATTTGGCTACGGGAGGCTGGGCCACTCGGGAGTTCGTTCTGGGCCGCATCCGGCCCGCGGGCCGCCAGTTGAATAGGCCTGTCTTAGACCTATCTTAAAAATGCTAAGAGTATGTGAGACTGTGTGTGGGTTGAACTGATGGGGGAGGGGGAGCAGAGAAGGAAGCCTATGGAATGTGTGTGTGCTGGCTGCAAGATGTAAGATAAGATAAACAAACTTGTTATTTGGAGCAGGTTCGTGCCGGACACCGAATGTATCTGGTTCGCCTCAAATGTTAGACACTCTAGTTTCCAGGTCTCCTGGCTGACTCGCGCTGATTGGCTGCGACAAGGCCATCGTATTTGCACACCAATGAAAAAACCCCTTCTTGAATCTCTCTGCATAACTCCTCCCACTGTAACCAACAATATGGCTCTGTGAAGTTTTTAGTTCGCTCTCTTCTTCCTCATGCTGTCCAAGGGGTAAGATCTCTCCCAGCGAGAGGAACCAGAGCCGGAGTAATCCGGATTACTTCGTGATTGATGTCTATATTGTTGTATTGTATATTTTACTATTAAAACAGCATATTTGTTATAACCTTACCCTGGTTGCTTTGAATTCTTCCTCTGTTAATCTGACCCATTCACAAAAAAAAAAGGACACGCGGAGCAGAGGGGGGGGGGCCTCAGAGCCTCATTTCTTGTCTGATGCTGCCATCTTGTGGCTGAAAGGACGTGGGGCTAGTCGAACAGGGCCTTTGTTGAATTAAGATTTTTGGCTCCATTTGCCAAACAAATTTTATATTGTTTCTGTCTGAAACTTAGCCTTACACTCAAACTGTTTGCATGTCTGAATCATGGACAGGGCATTTAAATAAATAGAATAAGTACGTTAAGAGTAACGACAAGAATTGTCTAGTATATTAATAAATTAAAGTGAACATACGAAAAGCCTTAGTCAGATAAATAGAAACGGAGTCAGAATGGAAGGAGAATTTGACCAATCCGAGCATGATATTTGTCGTTGACTAAGAAATGTGCTTAATTACAGTATATTGTCAAGGGCTCCAGGCTTGATAAGGGGCAGCTTATATTAAATACAGGAACGTTAGGGAAACGTGAAAAGTGGTTCACTGAGTATATGACGTACCTATAGAAAGTAATGTCTATAAAAATTAAATATAATAGTGGATTCCACCTAGATTAGACATAGACAGAGGAGGATTTGTTAAACATTAGATAACAAACTCACCGGAGGAAATATATATTGTAAGGTTATTTAGGAGTTGTTATCATATAAAGTTACTCTCATTTGGTGCTTGTTTAAAGTAGATAGGAAACTGAAAACGTAAACGATTCACCAGAATTGTGTTTTTAAGTTTATGAAGAAAGAGTAGAAAGTAAACAGAAGGTTTTTGTAAGTTTGTCAATCAGAAGGAATCTGTTAATGTTTAAGCATGACAGAGGTCCTGCACGAGGTTTTGCTCCAGCCATCTCACACGGTTACACAAAGGGGTGATTTATGAGAAGCTTGTGGACAGGAGCAGGCAGCTGCAGGGCGCAGAGAGAGAGAGAGAAAAGTAAGGTGTTTGGAAAAATATAGAGAGTAAAAGTTATATAAAGTTAACTACTATTCGGGAGAATGTCATATTGTTTTATGAGTAACATAAAATAAAACATTATATATATATATTTACTAGATATAAGAACAACAGGCTTATCTAGGTTAACAAAAAATTGCTATTAACCAGTTTCAGCTGCAACTGTCCTGTCTTTGTTCTAAAGAGAACATACGTTGCATTTACAATTAATATTAAGAAAGTTCACAATTGATAACATTAAAGACCGTTTTGGATTAATAGGGCGAGTTTGTCATAAACATTCATGCTTAGATGGAATAAAGTGTTGAGATGTTCTCAAAAATGGGAGTTTTTCACAATGCCTTTTTTAGTTTTTATTGAAACAATTAAGTAATAAGGACAGAAAACTGTTCCATGATTATTTCTTTAGGTTTTACCTTTAGTAATGAAGATTATATTTTGTGAGGAAACCTTTCCACCAATAATTCCTTTAAGTGTTCCAAAAATATATTCATTAACTGTAATCAGATTACTTGTTTCTCAAATATAGTGCTAAATACAGTTAGTTTTGTATTCTGTTACAAATCTAACCATGCTTGTAACACGACTTAGATAAACAATTTGAAAACCAATAGAATAAGCAAGAAGAGTAAAGGTTGAATATATAGTGGTTGGGGTGGGTGTCTTTGTTTTGCCTATTGACTTAGAGCTGAAGTAATGAAGCATTCACATGTTTCAGCATTCCCGACCATATAGACATTCAGCCATTGTATGACCCGTTGGAGGAGAGATTTAAATTGAGTTTTTCTCAGTAGCTGATTTTCTGTGATTACAGCAGCATTGGATAGTTGTGCGCCACCTTTGGGTTGTACTCTGAATCAGTGTGTGGTGAAATGTTGCTCATTACAGAAACAGAAGAAGTGTGCAAAGAACGCATCTCTGAGGAGGTATTGACAGTTTGCTTGTGCCTTGTTGTCAAGGCAACAGCGGTGTGAAGAGGTACTGCGGTTTTGGGGCGATTTCTGCTGTACAGAGGACAATGTGTGTCTGCCAAGTGATTCCTTCCCTCATCCCAATGCCAGAGAGAGTTTCCTTGAAGACCACTGACCAGGGCCGGTTCTAGCTTTTTGGGGACCCTGCCACTGACTACAGCTGAAGAGGACAATGAATCATTGACTGTTCTCATTATGACAAGATCTTGAGACAGGCTAGTCTCAGTCTGTTCAGACTCTGAAGAAATCATGCAATGATTTTACAGCATAACTGTGCAAGAGTTTACCAGAAGGTGGTGTAGAACGATATGCTTAGTGTTTAGGAAGGGAGGCTGATTGTTTAATGATGGTCTGGAATACTGAAAATATTAAAGTTTAATAACCTTGTTTGGCAAACAAGACATCTCATCATTATGTCACACATAATAATCTTGACATAGAAACTAGCTAGGGGTAAAACGTGTGGTTGTTATACCATTATTATCATGAACTAAACATAAATAGGGAAATAGTATCGGCTTAAAGATGCACGGATTTCATATCCTAGAGAGGATTAGTTATATTGTGCATACTTCACAAGGTATTTACTAATGTATTTTAAAGAACTAAATTTAAAGAGATTGAATTGACTTGATAAATAAGTAATGATAGACAAGTTATATTTCCCACAAATTAGTCAATTGGTAAATTCAAAATAGCAGTAAAGGGGAAACTGTTAAAGTACAATGGGAAAATCATCCTAAAACACACTGAGGCAGAAAGGGGGAGGACAAGACAGAGTAGAACCATGTTCTTCAATCTTTTCATCATATTAACAAGTTATTCTTTAACAGATTTGTATTCACCTGTGAATAAAGAAGTGATCTCATTTGTTATAATATTGATCTACAGTTTAAAGGGAGTGTTTTAGTAACCAATCAGACAAATCTTTATTTGTATGGATAATGTTGAAGGGAAAACTAGTTCTGAAAAATGTCATTTCATTTTGAGGTATTGGTTTCACCATTGTGGCATATATTACTATAGGAGAACTTTTTAGGGGGAAGTAACTGTTGTTTGTAGTCCAGAATGTAGTGTTTAAAATGGAGTAAAAGTAGAAACAGCCCATTTGATTTTGAAAAAGCCATATAATTGGAAAGATGTTGGGGTTTTATTTTGTTGGCACGGGCCAAGTATTAAGATTCTGAAGCTGCACTGGCAGATAGGAGGTCTACAATTACTTTAGAAAACCTGTTCACAGACGGCTGTTGTTTTAAGACAGCCCACCAACAGGCTCCAAGCGGCCTAAGCAGTGGTAGGTCAAACACCTGAGGGCCCAGGAGCCCTGAGCGTAGGCTTGAGGGGTGGGTATCAGATTTCTCCACACAGGTTGCTGACGCCAAAGGGGGACCCGAGGAGCACGAGGCCGACACAGCGGAGTTCGTCTGGCTGAAGGTCGTCAGGTCTAGGTGGCTCAACCCCAGGTTCTCCGGCCCCCACTGAGTGACCCAGAAGACATCTCATGCCGTCCGCCTAGGAGGAAAGGGGGACAGCTGGTACTACTGGAGCCAGTGTGCGGCGGGGAAATCACCTGGAAGGACCCTAGACACATCAGGACGGACCTGGCTATCGTCAACGAGGACATCCCTACAACAGACGACTCTGAAGCGGCCGTCAGCGGGCTGGGGGAAATCACGAGGAAGCAGAGGAGTCTACTTCTCTCTGATCAGTTCCACCATGGAAAGGAAAGCCGCATCTCCCCCTCCCTATCAGCTGCCCTTGTTGGCGTATTCCTCTGAGGAGGAGGAAGGGGGGGGGGCCTGATGATTCAACACACAAGGATGCTGCGTTCTTGCACTCAGGCTACCCCTCTAATAGTTCCTTCACTGCCATGGAAAGTTGTGTTCTGTTCCCAAAGTTTTCAAGTGCTCTGAATCCCAGCTTCTGATGGATTTATATAAGGTTGGGGTACAGACACAGTAGCAAAGAATGACAGTGGTTATGTTTAAAATGTCTTAAGTAAGTTGATCTCTTTGATATGAGATCAAAAGGGGGATTGAAGTAACTGAAAATGTATTACTCTGTATTAGCCAACTATAAACAAACTATATCTTAAACCTATCTTAAAAATGCCAAGAGTATGTGAGACTGTGTGTGGGTTGAACTGATGGGGGAGAGGGAGCAGAGAAGGAAGCCTATGGAATGTGTGTGTGCTGGCTGCAAGATGTAAGATAAGATAAACAAACTTGTTATTTGGAGCAGGTTCGTGCCGGACACGAATGATCTGGTTCGCCTCAAATGTTAGAGACTCTAGTTTCCGGGTCTCCTGGCTGACTCGCGCTGATTGGCTGCGACAAGGCCATCGTATTTGTACACCAATGAAAAAGCCCCTTCTTGAATCTCTCTGTATAACTCCTCCCGCTGTAACCAACAATATGGCTCTGTGAAGTTTTTAGTTCGCTCTCTTCTTCCTCATGATGTCCAAGGGGTAAGATCTCTCCCAGCGAGAGGAACCAGAGCCGGAGTAATCCGGATTACTTCGTGATTGATGTTGATAAGCTTGTATTGTATATTTTACCATTAAAACAGCATATTTGTTATAACCTTACCCTGGTTGCTTCGAATTCTTCCTCTGTTAATCTGACCCATTCCCAAAAGGACACGCGGAGCAGAGGGGGGGGGGCCTCAGAGCCCCCGCCAGAGTGTGACTTCTGCTTCAACACCCTTCACATACAAAATCCAGCTCAAAGAAAATGCACAGCCAGTTGAGCATGTTGCAAGAAGAGTTCCAGCGCCACTCAGAGATCGCTTAAAGAAAGAGCTCGACAGAATGACATTGCTCGGAGTGATACAAAAAATTGAGGAGCCAACAGACTGGGTTAACTCGATGGTCTGTGTAAAGAAGAAAAGTGGTGATTTAAGAGTGTGCATGGACCTAAAAGATCTTAATGAAAGCATGAACCGTGAACATTATCAGATACCCAAGCGTGAGGAAATCACAAGTGAAATGGCAGGTGCCAGCCTCTTCACAAAGCTTGATGTGTCTCAAGGCTTTTGGCAGCTGAAACTGGATGAAAGCAGCACCAAATATTGCACTTTTAATACACCATTCCGCAGATATTGCTTCCTCAGACTGCCCTTTGGGATCATCTCAGCATCCGAAATATTTCACAGAGCGATGGAGCACATCATTGAGGGGCTGGATGGTGTTCGAGCATATGTTGATGATATAATTGTGTGGGGCTCTACACTACAAGAACACAATGAGAGGCTGAAAAAGATGCTGGAGCGCATACACAAGTATGGACTCAAGCTTAACAAGAGCAAATGCGAGTTTGGAGTAATGTTGCACGGTGTACCGATACTCGAAAGGTACCGCGATACCCTGCCGTTAAAAACTTTACAATTCCTCCGTTTCATTAGTATCGGTACTTTAAGAATGAGGGGGAAAAGTACTCAGGTGAGAAAGCGCTGTTTTAATAAGAGCTGTGTGTGTTCAGCGCTCTGCTTCCACTCCCTGCACTGCAGCCGTGCCTGCAGTCCCTCCCCTCTCAAGCAACCTCGCCGACCGGCATTCAGAGCTGTTTAAAGAATTTAAAGACAGACAGGTTAGCGAATGTGATAGATAACATAATTAAATCATGTTCAAGCCCATGCCCTCAAATCTATGTCAAACAAGTGTAATTTATTTTGTGACAAACAAACGTTTTCGTAGTTTGACGAGGCAATTAATGGCAATGATAACTGTCTAATATGGATATATTTTTAGCTAACTTACCAATGTGGCTAAAATCTGCAATGTACATTTTGTCAATAATTATTTATATTACTGTAGCCTACTATTACATGTTAATAAAATATAAAGTTAACTATCAAAGAAATCACATAAACTCAAGTATAAAGAAGAGACCATGTTGTAAGAAAACACTTAACAGATAAACTACAATGTTATTTATCATGAAAATAATAAAAGAAAAGTATCGAAAAAGAATAGGAATCAGAATTCTTGACTTGGTATCGGTAATGAAACCAAAATGTTGGTATCGTGACAACACTAGTTTGGAGTTCAAGAAGTTGTCTTTCTCGGAGACAAGCTCTCTGCACAAGGTGTACAAGCTGACCAAGAAAAGATCAGAGCCATACAGGATATGCCAAGGCCCACAGACAAGACAGGTGTACTTCGCATTATGGGGATGGTCAACTTCATAGGTACATTTATTCCAAACCTAGCTGCAAAGACATCTTGCATCCGTGAGCTCCTGCACAAATAAAACGAGTTTAAATGGACAGTCAAACATGAGCAAGAGTGGAAAACACTCAGACAGACACTCACAACTGCACCTTTCTGCACACTCTTTGACCCAACAAAGAAGATTAAAGTTTCAACAGATGCTTCAAAGGATGGAATAGGCACAGTGCTCCTACAAGTTGAAGATGAGCATTGGAAACCAGTGGCCTATGCATCCAGGTCAATGACACAGACTGAGTGCAGATATGCTCAAATAGAAAAAGAATGTCTGTGACTGGTTTATGGCTTGGAGAAGTTCCACAGCTACGTTTATGGCCTACTTTCATTCACAGAGACAGATCATCGTCCACTTGTATCCATCATTAAAAATAATTTAAGTGAAATGACACCAAGGATACAGCGTCTCATGATGAAGATGCAGAGATATGATTTTGAGCTGATCTACACATGGAAAGCACCTGATACTTGCTGACGCTCTCTCACGAGCACCTACAGTGGATTATGTGAGTACAACTGAAGAGGATGTGAAAAGTCATGTGAACATGGTGTCTGCTTCTCTTTCTGTATCAGACACAAAGTCCAGAAAGATAGCTGAAGAAACAGCAAAAGACACAGAGCTGCAGTGTGTCATTGCAAATATGCTAAATGGATGGCCTGTAGGTTCCTGTCCGCTCTTCTACCACATCAGAGGTGAACTGAGTGTCGTTGATGGACTATTACTGAAACAACACAGGATTTTCATTCCACGCGCATTGAGACAGGAAGTACTACAAAGAATACATAAAGGTCATCTGGGTGTTGAAAAATGCAAAAGACGGGCAAGAGACAGTGTTTTCTGGCCGGGAATAAATAAAGACATCGAGAGACTGATTGGTACGTGTGACACATGCCAGACACACAGAAACAAACAGACTAAAGAGCCCATGATGGTGATTGATGTGCCAACAGCACCATGGGATAAAGTTGGAATGGATTTGTTTCATATCAAAGGTAAAGACTATTTAGTGGTCATTGACTATTACTCAAACTTTCCTGAAATGGCACTACTGTCAAACTCATCATCAACATGTGTCATAACACATTCAAAATCAATTTTAGCCAGACATGGCATACATAACACAGTAGTGAGTGACAACGGACCGTGTTTCAACAGCAGAGAGTGGCAAGAATTTGCAGAACAGTACGACTTCAAGCATGTGACCTCAAGTCCTCATTATCCACAGTCAAATGGGAAAGCTGAAAAGGGAATTCACATTCTCAAGCAACTTCTAAAAAAAGCTGATGAGAGTGGCTCAGACCCATACCTCGCTTTACTCAGCTACAGAGCCTCACTTCTGGAGTGTGGATTGTCACCTGCTGAACTTCTGATGAATCGTAAGTTACGCACCACACTGCCAAGCTATTCAAAGCAAAAGAGACACCCAAAGCTGCAACACCAACTACAACAAGAAAAGATGAAGCAGAAAACATGCTATGACAGAACAGCTAAACAGCTTCCATTACTATCAAGTAATGACACAGTCAGGATTGAGGGTCCTGATGGATGGAGAACAGAAGCCACTGTTCTTCAGGAAGTAGCACCGCGATCCTTCACTGTGAGGACAGAGGAAGGACAAATCTTCAGACGCAATCGTTGCAGTCTTATGAAAACAAAAGAGGCTGGTCAACAGCTCAGTGAATCCATCATGGAGTCTGAGTCCGCAACTTCACCTCAGACAGACTGTGATACTAACACTCCAAGTGATCATGTGGTCAGAAGATCAACAAGGGAAATCAGAAAACCAGATAGACTGAATCTGTAATTGAGAGACTGGTTTAATGGATGTTAAAATGGTGTAAATGTTTAGACAATTTCCAAGTTTGTGCTAGTTAGCATTCTGAGTACATTTAGACCATATGTTTATTTATGTTGTTATGGCATGGTAGAGAAATCAAAATGTTTGGTTAAAATGTATGTTGCACTATTTGTTTATATTACCTCATGACAGGGGGATGTGTTGATTAGATAGATACACACTCCTACCACAAGGTGTCGCCACATAGTTGTGACCTATGTTTAAATCCACATGTACGGTAAGGGACCCGAACAAGACCTCTTGATTAAAACTTTGCTAAGACTTTAGCATGGAGCACGAGTCAGTTCATTAATGGACCAACAAACAAAACAGTGGAGGCTTAAAGAGCCTGTGACACGAACCCAACAACTGTTGTGCAATGAAATAGTGGGCTACTAGTAATCTCGAACCGTCAGTTTAATAAAGAAAAAGCGATACCGTTCCGATAAATATCAATAATTTCGAACATCGCGGGAAAATTCCTTCGACTCATTTTGAGGTTTTGGGGGAAGCCGGAAGTGACGTCAATGCGGGAACGCTTCACTGTGCGGCGAGAGAGCCAAACACGGACAAAGTGTGTTGTCATGCGTAGAAATGGTGAATTACTGAGTTTAGGCACGTTAATAACGTTTTAATGAAGTTGACTACAGTATATTCATATTTGTCAGTGCTTTCATGTCAATTTGGCGAACATAAACATAAATGATCGTGGTGAAGATGATGATTAAATTAGGATTAAAAATCGGTAGTGAGAGCTGCTGAATTTCCTCCCGTCGGATCTGATATAAAAACAAATCGATTATTTTTGTAAACTCAAGTGGATGAAACTACATTTATTAGTGCTTTCATGTCAATTCGGCGAACATATGATACATTAAATGATCGTGAGGATGATGATTTAAAAATCTTTTGTTTGAGCCGGTCTGCATTTCCTGATGAGAAAACAAACCTTAGCTTTTTGCAGTTGCAGTCAGTGGTGTAGTGGGCGTTGGACGCGGGGTTACGCCGTACCCACACTTATTTGAAGCATGATTTCTTTTTTTAATAGTCTAATACATCTTAAATCATTGCCAGTGTTATCAGTTGCAAGTGTGTGTTTGTTGTAATAATGACGAAAACATAATAGGCAGATTTCACAGTAATTATAATAAAAACGTAGCTCAAGCATTTATGCAACTTGATTTGAAGCGTGTGTGTGTGAGGGGCAGAACTGTGTGTGTAGGGTGACCAGGTGTCCCGGACTGCACACACAGCATTTTTATTATTTGCCCTGCGTCCCACACATTGAGACTATGTCCCGCATTTGAGTGATGGTCGCACAGAAAGGCCGGATCGGTTCGCTGACAGCCGGCACCGCCCTTTATTATTATATTGTCTAAACGGCATCATGTAAGTTGCGCTGACAGGCGACACAGAGGTCCCCAAGCCCCCCCCCCCCCCCCCCCGTTGACAGTTCACGAGCGCGTCCATAGTGTCTCCCGTCTACCCACCACCCCGTCCACCCAGTAAAAACATGCACACCCCACTACACCACTGGTTGTAGTAGTACACCAACATGGATTAAACATGTGTTTTATTTTTGCCACAATGTTGGGAAATTAATGGATAAAATGCACGGATTATTATTATTATTATTATTATTATTATTATTATTATTATTATTATTATTATTATTATTATTCCCACTCCGATCGGGACACTAGGTCCACCGTTTCCCCACAGCGAGGCTCCCCCCGTTGACAGTTTACGTGGGCTGGGCTGGGTGCAGTGGCGGACTGGCCATCGGGACGAATCCCGATGGGCCGGTACCGAAGTGAGCCGGTCGGATAAGTCACTAGCCAATCCCCCACTCCCCCCATTGACAATTTACTAGTGGTAACGAAGTGGGCCGGTCGAGAGTCCCGGGCTGATTTTTAGTCCCAGTCCACCACTGGCTACATGACCGTATGATCGCCCATATTGACGCACCTAATTCCTAAACTTCTAACAGATACAAAATAAACCGATCCTTCAGCCTCATATGAGCTCAAAGACACGTTCAAAATTAAATTGTCATCGCTGTCTGAGCTTGCTGCTGTGTGCCCCATAGTGCGTTTACATGCAGATGCTGGGATCCTGAACGGTGCAGCTGGAGCGCTGTGCCCGCATTGACGTCACCCATAATTTGGCGGGATTTGAAGAATCCCCGAGAAGATCCAGGAAATGGTCAACATTGAAGGGCAGATTAATGGTTATCAAAGTACAACTATCCAAAATCAGTTCAGTAACGCTTTTCAAGGGGACAATATTTACTCAAATTGATGGGTTTGGATGATGGGGGGAAATCGTGTCACAGGCTCTTTAAATGCTAGTGGGAGTTGGGTTTGCACTTCAGTCATTTTTCTTTTGGTACCGGTGATATTCACGTTCGGGTGATGTCTTTTCAAATGAGTGTGCAAGTTTGATGTATTGCCAGCCGCGTACCCAATTTTAGTTGAACAATGCAGACAAACAGCTTTGGTTCGGTCCACCTTTCTTTGTCCATCATCCTTGTGCGTAACTGCGAAACCAAAATGTTCCCAAACCGGAGACTTCAATGATGCTGGAGGATTTTCGAGCTCAACTTTATCTGCATTCACCATTTCGACAGTTCCTCAAATTACTGACTACAATTGAATGCATCTCTGTGACCAGCTCTCATAGTACAGATGTAGCACTGAATTTCGGACTCCAGCTTACAGCTTTCTGCCTACTACCTGCCAAATACCAGTATAGAGGAATGTTAAGCCCTCCCACTATTTTCCAAGAGGGCGTTGCCAGATTTTCAATTTCAGGTTTTAACCAGGAGATGGCGCTTCATTCACAAATACAGAAAGACAAGTTTCATGGACTTTCAGTTGTGTTTTGAAGAGCATATGAACACATCAATATTTTAGATCAACTAAAGTATATCTAATCTTGTAATTCAACAATATATAGTCTTTATATATTAAATAATCATAATGTAAATGTTTACATTACACTTCTTTATTTGTTATACTCATACTTTAACCTTTACAATCGTTTGCTTTAATATGCAGTATATTTTTGTGTTTGCTTCCTCCTGCTCCCTTTCGGACGCATACTGTATGATTTATTATTAATATGAAGATATTATTAAGATAAGATAAGATGTTACTTTATTGATTGAACATTTTAGTTTAGAATGTGCTGTCCCACGGTAATTCAGAAGGCTCACAGGTCACATTCCGACCATTATTTAAAACAATAGGTGCTTTCACACCGTCTACAGTTTGATTTGTATAGAGGGAGCTCTGTCAGTTTTCGAATTACCCATTTGCTTTTGGAGAGCCCTATTTCTCAGAGCACATCCTGCTACTAAATATGTCACACGCACGCTCTGTTGACTGGCGCAGCAGCGCGGATGCGATCAATTGCTATAAAAACACTCTTCTACTAATACAGGCGTTGTCACTATGCCGGCGGATGTGGCCGTTGTTGAAGCCTCTTCAGGCTCCGCATCGGCAGGCCTCTCCCTCGGTGTGGAGCTGTCAAGCTCGACCCTAACGCCGCTTACATCCGGCCAACTAAAAGTTGTTTTCCGTTCACGTTGTCATTTTTAGACTCCTTCGCTTCTTTGCTTTTGAATCCAAAAGCTGTGACGCTTGGCTGTTTTCGTTTTGCCATATTTTTTTATTACACAGCCAGAGTTAAAAAAATATCAATATGAACATTTCAAATACCGCGCCGGCATCACCGCCATAACCATAGCAACGTAAGTAAGAATGCAGCGCCGCCACGTACAGATGGCAACACCCAGAAATATTCACAAATATAAAACAAATATTCAGAAACTGTAATGAACAATAACTATTATTTATTTCAAGAACTGTTATTTACAGAAACTCAACATTTCTAATCTGTGTGACACAAATATGCACGATTGTTTTGGGCTCCCCCTATTTATCTCAAAGTCAGCCTTCAGGGGAGCTCCCTCCCTCTTCGGGGGAGCCAAGCTCCCCCTAACTCCCCCCCATTTCAAACAGTGTCTGTGGCTGAATGGCCAGCGATTAGGTGCGGCGCATTTATCATAGGTGATCAGAGCTAACTGCCTGCCGTCAGATTTCATTTAAAAAACAGATCTGATTTTAAGACTATTTCTGCACTCATAAAGAATGATAAGAATAAGAATAATGCGTATTGAACTGGTTTAATTAATTAGTGAGTTTATTTAACACTAGAACCGCCAATCGGGTCAATTTGTGTGATGTGTGTTGTGTGTGTGCAATGTAACTTTTTTTCAATAAAATATTAAAGTCTCCCAGTCCGTGACTTTTCCTGAAAGTGTGTTATGTAGCACCCTATGTTGTTACAAATTGCATTCTAATAGCGGGATTTGACGGGTTTAGGTAGGCCTATACAAAAACCTCTGGCGGTTCTAGTGTTAAGGTAATTAGGTACAGTAGAAGCCCTTTTTTATCAGTAACGAATTTAGAAGTTGAACATAAAAGTCAACTAACTGAGGGTCACTTGCAATTACAGTGTTGTGTCTAACTGTAAGCTTGTCACTCAGAGTAACCTACTGTTAATTTAGCTGCTGGAGAAGAAAGATCAAGGCGGGAGGGGGGGAGAGAGCTGTGGTTGATGGGCCATTAGTTGTGTAAATACACAGCTGAGAGCTGCCGTTTCATTCAGACTGTTTAAAAAACTGTAACAACGGACTATTTTTCTTAGCGGATGCATGTCAATTTAAATCAATACATACAACTATTTTTTAAATCCATACATACAACTATTTTTTAAATCAATAAAAACATTTTCTAAATTCATAAAAGCATTTCAATTAATATTGGGAGTCATGTCGTTACTTTGTTGAGAATGTGGCCGTGTAATAAGCGGGATAATTTGCAGCGACTTGTTCCTTATGGGGAAAATAACACCCGTCATGTGTGTGTAGAGGTGTGTGTGGTTAAAACACTTTCATGAAGTGAAGGAATTTCCTTCTATAAAACAGCTGTGGGCAGCAGTGAGTGTCACGGACATGAATTCATAGATCAAGGAAGACTGGTGCACACACTCTCCTGTCCTGCCAGGCGACACGCCCGTTCTAAGCCGTGTCCCTCACTCCTCACATCCCAAGCATCCCCGAAAAGTGTAATATGTTGTTACAGATTTTATGTTTCAGTTGTGCTCTGTCTATGTTCAGTGATGCAAACTTGTCACCTTTCGGCGAAATTCGCCTTTTTGAATCCAAAATAAGTCGTTTGTGTGATTCATGTAGATCTGCAATACAAATATTTTTGGGGTATGGGGGGGGGGCTGGGACCCGGAGTAATCTGCGGCCGTGAGCTGTTATGTGCCATCATGACACGAATGGTGTTCTTTTTTTATATATTATAATGAAGTACGAGCTGTGTGCTCGAGTCTTCCTGCCTGTCGGCTCTGCTCATGGATGTATAATAAGGCTCTGCTGCTCCGAGATGATGGTCTAGCTTCAGCAGCTATATTACCTACGGGTGCGTTCGTTAATAATAACTGCGTCCGGAGTCACTGTGGCACAGACTGGACCGCTGGTGAACAGCTGTTAGAACGGGCCGTTCAGGTGTTCAGAGAAGAGCTCCCTGTCGGAGCGGCAGAGCGTGATGTGAACTGAAAAGTTTTTCTGTGGCAATATTATTTAAGGAATCGTTGAGCTAGCTAGCTAGCATACATTGTCACTATCTGCTAACGTTAGCTTTAGCCTTCTATTTCTAATAGTTTTTTTCATAGGCTATAAACAGAGGTGGTATAAGTATATATATATATTGTACTTGAGTAAAAGTAGAAGTACTCAGATCTTGTACTTGAGTAAAAGTAGAAGTACTCAGGTCTTGTACTTGAGTAAAAGTAGAAGTACTCAGATCTTGTACTTGAGTAAAAGTAGAAGCACACAGATCTTGTACTAGAGTAAAAGTAGAAGTACTCAAATCTTGTACTTGAGTAAAAGTAGAAGCACTCAGGTCTTGTACTTGAGTAAAAGTAGAAGCACTCAGATCTTGTACTTGAGTAAAAGTAGAAGCACACAGATCTTGTACTAGAGTAAAAGTAGAAGTACTCAAATCTTGTACTTGAGTAAAAGTAGAAGCACACAGATCTTGTACTAGAGTAAAAGTAGAAGTACTCAAATCTTGTACTTGAGTAAAAGTAGAAGCACTCAGGTCTTGTTCTTGAGTAAAAGTAGAAGCACACAGATCTTGTACTAGAGTAAAAGTAGAAGTACTCAGGTCTTGTACTTGAGTAAAAGAAGAAGTACTCAGATCTTGTAATTGAGTAAAAGTAGAAGTACCAGAGTGTAGGAATACTCTGTTACAGTAAAAGTCCTGCATTCAAAATGTTCCTCAAGTAAAAGTAGAAAAGTATTATCATCAAAATATAGTGAAAGTAGCGACAGTAAAAGTAGTCATTGTGCAGATTGGTCCATTTCAGAATAATATTTATGATATGTTTTATAATGATTGATCATGAAAGTGTTCTCAAAGCTGGTAAAGGTGCAGCTAGTTTGAATGACTTTGTATACTGCTTGTGGATTTACTCCAGGTGGAGCTAAAGTCTGATTTAACACTTGATTATATTTCACTTAATTAATCCAGATCTGTGAAGTAACTAAAGGTATTAAATACATGTAGTGGAGTCAAAGTACACCATGTACCTCTGAACTGTAGTGGAGTAGAAGAACAAAGTAGCAAAACATTGAAATACTTAAATAAAGTACAAGTATCTCAAAATTGTGCCCAAGTATAGTACTTGTTGAGTTTATGAACTTAGTTACTTTACACCATGTGGCTATAAAGATAAAAAGACTTAAGCCTTGCACAGAGGCACGAAAATACATTTTCAAAATGCTCAACAGTGCTGCCAAAATTATAAACTGACTGCTACACAATTTAAAATAAATGCTTTTATATATTTCTATTAGATGTGACTCTTTGGCGTTTCTGTTATTATTAACACTGCTGCTTTAGTTGTTCTGACTGCTAAAATCCTCTGTCATTCCGTGGGGTGGGGGAGCCGGGGGCTCGGATCCTTGTCACCTTTTTCATACCTGATGAGTTTGCATCCCTGTATGTTAAAAAGCCTCAGTCACCTTAATTCATGTAATAAAAACATCTCAGGTCAGTAACACTCAAAGCTAAATGTGCAATACCATGTTCAGCTATGTTACTATTTATAATGTTATTGTTGTTACATCAGAAGATGTACATATTGAAATGATTTCTTAACTTACAGAAGGCTATTTTTTACAATGTGTGTTGGAAGGATTTATTAAATTACAATGAATATTGTCATTGTTGAAGGCTTTTAGAGAAGGGGAACTATAAGCCTGAATTACATAACATTTTATACCTAAAAACATAAAAGACACAATAAATAAATCACAATTATTCTAGTTATTTTTACCTCCCGTATTGCTTTCAACCCACCAGCTTTTATGGTGTTGTTACGTCACTAACTGTAAACTTGTCACATACAGTCTATGGTCACTCAGAGTAACCTACTGTTAATTTAGCTGCTGGAGAAGAAAGATCAGGGGGGGAGGGGGGGAGAGAGCTGTGGTTGATGGGCCATTAGTTGTGTAAATACACAGCTGAGAGCTGCCGTTTCATTCAGACTGTTTAAAAAACGGTAACAACGGACTATTTTTCTCAGCGGATGCATGTCAATTTAAATCAATACATACAACTATTTTTTAAATCAATAAAAACATTTTCTAAATCCATAAAAGCATTTCAATTAATATTGGGAGTCATGTCGTTAGTTTGTTGAGAATGTGGCCATGTAATAAGCGGGATAATTGGCAGCGACTTGTGCCTTATGGGGAAAATAACACCCTTCATCCAGATGAGGATCCCTCCGCTACACTTTGGGATCCTGATCAACCGACGAAGCTCCATTAAAATATACATATTTTTGGTGAATTACTGAGTTTAGGCACGTTAATAACGTTTTAATGAAGTTGAATACAGTATATTCATATGTGTCAGTGATTTCATGTCAATTCGGCGAACATAAACATAAATGATCGTGGTGAAGATGATGATTAAATTAGGATTAAAAATCGAGAGCCGGGCTGCATTTCCTCCCGTTCGTTTTTTTCGAATAACAAAATTATTTTGATAAATAACAACATGGTGATGTTTTGTAAATGATTACATGTCTCTTATTTAGCACAGTAGTATGATATCCGTGATATATGTATCTTAAAAAAGTTCCGCTGTACATCCAGCATACTGTATCTCACTTTATTTCACATGAGCTCTAGTGTGGAACCCCACTGCACCCCCTGGTGGATCAATGATCCATTGCAGCTGGCTTCATTATAATTACATTTATCTATCACGGGGGCGTTCTCAAGTCAAGCTGGAGGTTTTCCCTTGAGCGAGGGCAGATCACGTACCAATCACGGCCCTCGCGTTTCAAACTGTCTGAAATGAATCGCTACATCTGTATGCCTCTCGTCCAATGAAATAACTTGCTCTATGACGCGTTGAACCCAATGTGAGCAAATTACTCTGAATGCTGCGACGCAGCACCTGAGATTACTTCCAAAAAGTTGTTCACGTTCTCAATTTTTTACGTTTAATGTTATATTCGTTCGGTACACTTCGGTACACACGTGTACCGCATGTGTACTTATACCTACACACAATTGTGTAGGTGTAAGAAATGTAAGAAGTATATTTGCAAAGGCTGTGCACTTTCATACTGCCCTACATGTGCTACTTAGTTGACTGAGTTATGTTGTTTGGTTCACATGTTCACATTTTTGTTTTATATATTTTTTTACATCGTTCACTGGCCAAAAAAAACCTAACTTATTGGGTAAAAAAAGAAAATGCATTCAAAACTACTTTTTGCAAATTTCTGCTATAGAAATACTATACAAATATTGCTTACCACCAAACAGTACAAAATAATACAAATGAAAGTGTCATAGAAACAAGTGATAGAATAAATGCTGTCTTTCTGCCATGTGAAGAGGGAAAACTCAGGTATTCACACAATTTGTGGTGAATGAAAGTACACAAGGACATCACAATGGTTAACCTGTTAAGCCCTGAGCCTGCTTTTCAGGTCTCAGGCTTGAAAATAACATTCCCAGAACAAATTACTATAACTTCACTTCTAGAATGGGTAGATTAATAATCTTTTTTCTCAAAGCAATGATAAACCTGAGAGTTGGATGTAGAAAAATCAGAATCAATATAGATATTTTTATTTTAAAGTAAATTCCGATTGAACATAGAAAAAAAATGTAAATTATAGTTTCCCTCCAAAACAAACCCATTACTTATAGTGAAAACCACCCTTGGTTGATGGGATAGTAGACAAAACGCTTTAGGAATCCAAACTATAACATATAATAAGTACCCTGTATCAAGATTGACGCAAAACAAGTGACATTTGACCTTTGTATTAAGGTTTAGAAAAGAAAAACCGCTTCTGGGGTCATTTGGGTGTATTTGCCATATCTAGAATAGAATAGAATAGAATAGAATCGTTTAATGTCATTATACGTACAATGAGATAATAGTAAATGCTTGGAGTGATGGGGGCGAAGTCTCACACGCTGGGGGCAGTTAGTGAGGAAATCTTTGATCCAGGAACAGGTGGGTGGGGGAAGGCCTAGGTTTGATAGTTTGCAAACTAGAATGTCCGGGATGATTGTGTTGAACGCTGAGCTGTAGTCAATAAACAGCAATCTGACGTAGCTCCCACGATGCTCCAGGTGGCTCAGTGCAGAGTAGAGAGCTATGGCGTCTTCAGTGGATCTATTTGCTCTGTAGGCAAACTGGTGTGGGTCGTAAAACGTAGTGTGGAGTTGCATTAGGTAACGCTGTGGTGGCTGTACTGCTCCAGCCGTCTCCTTTGTGTTTGTTTGTTTCCCCCTGTCTGTGTTGTTTGTGTGTGCGTGGTGGCTGTCACTCCTGGCTCCCAGCTCAACCTCCACTCACCTGCTGCAATCAGCTGTGCACCCTCCCCGACTACACACCTGCTTTCCATCAAGCCATTTACAACGGCATATCAACGGAGGCTCCACAACCTTTCTCCGCCAGATCGTCAAGTATCAGCTGTATCTCGCGTCTCCCCTCCGGTACACAGCACCGTAGTGTGGAGTTGCATTAGGTAACGCGAGATACGGCTGATACTTGCGCATTAGTTTCTGTTATGGATCAGTATCAACAGTCCTGCCAGTAACGTTACTATATTATCAATGCTACGTTAGTTATAGCCTGATATATGATAGCTAACTTCACAATGTTGTGATGTGAAGTTAGCTAACATTCTGTAGCTAACGCCGGTCACTCACCAAGATAGCTGCTCAGTTCTCCACTGGTTCTCCTCACACCACAGCTCAATTTATCTCCGATGGCCATTATTTCTTCTAATCCTTGGCTGCTCCTGGTCTCTTGGACGCCTAGCAGGCTCATAATTATAAGGTTGTGGTCCGTCATTCGAATATTCATGTTCAACTTCTTCTGTGTCTTCTGTGTCGAAACTAGCATTGGGATCCATGTTTATTAATACGTTACACCGGCCGCTCTCCCCCTTTTTTCCCCCATGTTACGTCACACGCGGGAGGTCACGTGCTGAGGCTTTTTTATGCGGAAGTGAACATTTCTTACAAAAACGACACCAGATGTCACCGTAGTGTATATTTCTGTATATTTTTGGGAAAATCTAGTGTATTCATCATTTTCCTACACATTTATTCACAGGTGTCTTTAACCTGGAAGTTGCTCTTTAAGGCTCTTTAAGGTGGTTGCTTTCTTAGGATCAGGAATGATAGTGGCAGTTTTAAGGCAAGGTAGGATAACAGCGAGTTTCAGGGAGAGATTAAAAATGCTGGTGAAAACCTTTGAGAGCTGGTTGGCACACGCTCTGAGCACCTTCCCAGGTACTCCATCTGGACCAGCAGCCTTCCTGGGGTTCACTGCTTTGAGCACCCGTTTCACTCTGGAACCCATCAGTCGATTTTGGTGATTGATACCACTTTTTAACCGTTAGAGCCAATAGAATCGAGGGGAAGTTCCTAAAGTATCTAAACATTACCCATTGGTGAATGAGTGATGTGCAGCCAGCAAGCCCAAAACCGGAAGCTCTCATACACTCTCGTAGCTCTCATAGCAGTTATATATGAAAACTACTCTTGACATAAATGTTATGATGGATTATCAGTAATCATTTTAAAGTGGCACAGAGACATTGGATTAACCTTCAGCAGCGTTTTTATTCCCTTGAACACAACGTTTGATCACAAAACAGCAAAGGTAAGACGTAATTATTGTTATATCTCTCAAAGGCTCCGCCCTCTACTGGACTCTATGGGTACTACCGTGTATCCTATTCGTGCACGCATTTCTTCACTGAGACTTCCATAGATGTAGCCGGCCCCTGGGCGGGCCTACCTGAATGCGCGCGCACCTCACCGCATAAGAGGCGGCCTCGCCCCCTCACTGCTATCCCTTTCTCTTCAGCGAAGCAGCATTGTCGTAAATGAGTGAAGAGAGACGGACAAAGAAAGAAAAAAATAAGGTTTTTTCAAGTGAACGAACATTGACTCACCTGTGGAGCGCCCGTGTCCTTCGTGTCCGGGGTCCATCAAGGGTGACGACCCCCATATCCGGTGTATCGAGTGTCTGGGGTCTGACCACACGGCGGCTAATCTGCCTTCATCAGCAGTCTGCAGTACCTGCCGTTTATTGCCTCGATCCAGCCGCCTTCACAGAGTGGCGCTGTTCCAGGGGTGCTACGTTTCGCCGGTGGAGGATGTGAAGGCAATTTTTATATAACATTAGAAAGACTGATTCTTATTATTACATTATAAGCTTATTGTGCTCATTTATGTGGCTGTGACTTTGGAATAAATAGTCTCAATCACCCCCCCCCCCCCCAAGTTTTGATGGGAAGGAAAGGAACGAAGGGAAAAGTCACATGAGAAAGTGTTTAGCTTGCAATATTGAAAGTAGCAAGGTCAGGTGCAGAGACTGAGAGAATACAAAGAGGTAGTCAGAACAGCACATCGCACCGGCCTTGAGATGTATGGGAACTTCACTCCCCCACAAAGCTAGGAAGCAACATTATGGTTTTTCACTATATCTGAAGAAACGTTAGCGAAAACAAATTACGTATGATGGTGCCAGAGTAGGGAGGGACTTCCACAGGCTGGCAGAATGCTGATTGGAAGGTCGTGTTGCCAAGAGACTCTATCTGAGTCTGCGCACCAACCAAAGAGAACCGAGTCTAAATCATGGTATCTCTTCATCTAGTCTTGACCAATCATAAATGTGCGGGCAACGCCCTGTGTAATAAAATGTATTGTCGCACGAGAGAGCACCCCCATACCTCAACAACAAGCGTTGTATTTGGGAGTGGTGCTAGATGCAGGCAGGCTGCGCGCCACCCTGTCAGAGAGCAGACAGGCATCCTTGCTACAGGCAGTTTGCAGACTGCGACAGGGGGCAACAGTGACAGCTTTGACTGTCATGCAGACCTTGGGTCTCATGGCGGCGGCTCACGTTGTGGTCCCGCTTGGGTTACTGCATATGCGCCGCCTGCAGAGGTGGTTCTCCAGCCTGTGTTTCGATCCAAAGAGACACAAACAGCGGCTGGTGACCATCCACCACTCGGTGGGGGGCAACCTCCGGTTCTGGGGGTCCCCGGATCACCTCCGGAAGGGGTCCCCGCTGGGACGGGTGACCTCCTACATCTCAGTGTTCATGGATGCATCCGGAACGGAATGGGGGGAAACCTGCCTGGGGAAAGCTATAGGGAGGCGCTGGTCTCTAACAGAAATGCGGCACAGCAACCTCCTAGAGCTACGGGCAGTGATATTAGTCCTCCAACATTTCAAACCCTTAATCCAGGGAAAACATGTAGGTGGTTAGCATGGTCAGGAGCGACAACAGCACCACAGTGGCAGATATCAACAGGCAGGGCGGAGTCCGCTCCGCCGCTTTGTTGACCACAGCGGAGAAATTGTGGTTATGGGCTGCAGAGGTGGTGTTATCTCTGAGAGCCCTCTACATTCCGGGTCCGGAAAACAGGGGGGCCGACTTCATGTCGAGGGGCGGACCCCTGCCAGGCGAGTGGGCGCTTCACCCAGAGGTGGTGAAGCGGATCTGAGCTCGGCTTTTTAAATTTTGAAGTTAAAAGCATCAATCTGGTTCACTTTGAGAGCAACATTAGGAGATCTATGGAAACACCTCGCAACATCCATATGAAACAGAACTGTAAGCAGATTTTATTTTTATTTTTGGATATTTTACAATTAACTCCCCTTTCAAACTGTATTCTTGTTTATTAATAACAACTTTTTTTACTGTCAGATAGACACATGTTTACTTTAGTACAGATGGTGCTGTGGAAAACAGCACCATCTAAAGTAAACAGTATGTTATACCTGTTTACTTTATTCTCTTGTTTTTTTTTAACTATGATGATCATACAAAGATGTGCCTTTACCTCACTGGTTGTAGAAAAAGCTTCTTATATTCGTTAGCATAACTAGCTAACCAGATGCTAATAACAAAGTTATTGTCCGTATGATCAGAATAACAGATGAACAGATCGCCACTGGGCTTTCAACTAAAGACACAGCCACGCAAACACTGCGGCATGTGTACGGATTCTTATGGGTACTGCAATTTTTGAAGTGCCGGAGCGGTTCTGGTGCTCTCCGTCAGAACTGCACCCCTGTCAGACGAGACATATACCACGTGATGACACGTTAGGCTCGTGTTGTGTTCAAGGATCCTGACCTTGGCTAGGAAAAACAGGCACTCGCTTGTTTAATTCTTTTGCGGTCAAGATTACTTTAATTTCTTTATTTTTTGCGTGTGTTTATAAATTACCTCGAGGGCCGTACCAAATGGTCTCGCAGGCCGTATACGGCCCGGAGGCCAGAGGTTCCCCGCCACTGTCTTACAGTGATAGCTTACTATATCATCGAGGGAAAGATGAGACAAAAAGTTCTCAGAACAAAAGCCATACACAGCCCAAACAGGACAAGTGGTGGCTGAAGAAATTGGATAAATTCTGCAAGAATTTGGCATTATCAATAAAATAGCGGCTGTCACGGTTGATAATGCAGCGAACATGGATGTGGCCATAAAAAGGCTACATTTCATGAAGCTAGGCTGTTTTGCACACACACTCAATCTTGGGGCACAAAGTGTCTATTCTCTGGCATCGGTGACAAAATGGACAGCAAAGGTCAGGGATGTTGTTGTCTGGATGAAGCGTTCATCCATGGGAAAGACTGTGCTCCGGGAAAAGCAACAACTCCTAAGTAAGCAACCCTCAGATTACTTCATTTGTGCATTGTGTACATTTCTGAAGGTCTTGATTTTTTAACACAATGCAAGAAACATTATATATATCTTATAAAAACTGAATTTTCTTATATAGATGATCATGATTCACCATGAGACAAGATAACTTTATTGTTTGTCACAGAGCAAACATAAACAATGCATATTTAAAATGCATTTAAAGAGCAACTTGCAGGTTAGAGACACCAGTGAATAAATGTGTAGGAAAATGATGAATACACTAGATTTTCAAAAAAATATACAGAAATATACACTACAGTAACATCTGGCGTCGTTTTAGTAAGACATTTTCACTTCCGCATAAAAAAGCCTCCGCAAGTGACCTCCCGCGTGTGACGTAACATGGGGGAGAGCGGCCGGTGTAACGTATGAATAAACATGGATCACAATGCTAGTTTTGACACAGAAGAGGTTGAAAATATATATTCGAATGCATATGATTATAATTATGAGCCTGCTATGCGTCCAAGAGACCAGGAGCTGCAAAGGGTTAGAAAAAATAACGGCCATCGGAGAGAAATGGAGCTTTGGTGTGTGGAGAACCAGTGGAGAACAGAGCAGCTGTCTTGGTGAGTGACCGGCGTTAGCTACGTTTAATGTTAGCTAACGTCGGTCACATCACAACATTGTAAAGTTAGCAATCATATATCAGGCTATAACTAAAGTAGTATTGATAATATAGTAACATTACTGGCAGGACTGTTGATACTGATCCATAACAGAAACTAATGCGCAAGTATCAGCCGTATCTCGCGTTACTTAATGCAACTCCACACTACGTCTTACGGTGCTGTGTACCGGAGGGGAGACGCGAGATACGGCTGATACTTCACGATCTGGCGGAGAAAGGTTGTGGAGCCTCCTTTGATATGCCGTTGTAAATGGCTTGATGGAAAGCAGGTGTGTAGTCGGGAAGGGTGCACAGCTGATTGCAGCAGGTGAGTGTAGGTTGAGCCGGGAGCCAGGAGTGACAGCCACCACATCAGTGGTGTAGTCCAGGGTATACGCAGGTATACGGCGTATACCCACTTATTTTTCAGACAGAATGGCGTATACCCACTTCTCAATCACCGCTGGTGCACATTATTTAGTAGTGGCTCAATGTCATTTCATAGTACTGTGAAGACTCATGACACAAACCTACTCTGCCTCATATTGGCTAACTCTATGCCTTCGCTGGTTAGATTGGTCAGGTTTTCAGCGCGAGAACTGATGAAAAACCAATCAGAGGCAGAGTAGGGCGGGTCTTAATAAAGGAAAAAAACTGAATATAGACAAATGTTAATTTACTTTCAACTATTTGCCATTACAAAAATTGTATGAACTGTTAGAATGAAGCGAGCCATTCAGACTAAAATTTCCTTTTACAATAAACATCCTTGTGGAACTACATCGGCCAGCAGCTCAGCTACAGATAGTGAGGCTAGAACACCGGAGCTGTTAGCTGATAGCCCTGTTATCATCAGCCCTGACATCAGCCCAACACCTGCGCTCCCTCCGTCCCCCTCATCCGTTGAAGAGGATGCTGACAGGGAAGGAGATGAAGACGACAATAACGGTGGGTCTCACTTCTATATTTTAAGATTTTTGTAACAAATCGTAGCTAGGTAGTCATATATACTAACATAAAAGTAGTAATAGCATTATTTTCGTTAATAGTTGGTTTCAACTTTTAAATTTAGTATTTCTGATTCTAGTGGCGCTAGTTAGCTATTATAGCTTCATGGCAATGAGCACAGCACACCTTAGTGAGACAGAAAGACATTTGGAAAATACATCCATTATTTGCTGCAATCCATATTTATTACTCTGAACTTTATTGTGTCCCTTATGCTAAGTGTCTGCCCCAACTTTATTTTCACGACATTTACATTTATCTTGTACACAAAATCCATCCCCATACACCAGAGATAGCCTGAAGGCTTTTCAAGAGCATAGCTAGGTACCACGCAATCTGAAGAACATTAGCGCTTAGCTAACGTTAGCTACCATAATGCTAAGATCATCGTGTGTTTGGTGACGTGACACAGCTATCTGCTTAATTGTAACATTAGCTGTGGCAACTGAAGATTAGTGTTTTGGATTGTCAGCGTTTTCCTGTCAAATGGAGATAAAAAATTAGCTAGCTATCACTAGCAGCTACATAATTTGAGGTCAAATGTAGCTAGTGCTAATTTATAGGAGACTGCACAATCTGAGGGTAGATGTTGGCTGCCAGTGGTCTCTTCTAATTAAAGACAGCCATTTATCCCGCCGATCTACCTCTTTTAGGATTGAATAAAGTCTTATATCTGTGTTACTTTGGCGACTGTTGTTTCAGCCAACAGCTTAAAAATAGCAAGGGCATTTTGACCTTGTGCGACGCACAGCCAGATTCGGGCATAGCGACGCTACGTGGAATCCACGAATTTGGATACATTATGAAAACGGGTACTTTTATTTTGAAGGCAGGATGCGGTAGGAAGTAAAAGACGTATATGACGGTCAAAGTTTAAAAGTGCGTCTTCCTCACGAAAGGAAACGTGCTGTTGTTTACCAAGGACCTGGTTGAAAAGGGCACAAGGTTTGTCTGTGTTTAGGTCTAATTTGTGTGCAACATTGAGTCACGTCATAACGCCTTTTCTTAGAAGAGTTTTCACACTTTGTATTGACACAGCCATGGATAAAGCTACAGCTAGGCCCTGTGTAATTGACTATTTGACTATTTGGGGGCTAAAATGAAAAAATCTAATAATGCAGATTATGAAGGTGACAACTTTACACTTTTGAATAGGTTATGGTCATTGTTCCCCTTTTATAGCCTATAATTCAATCACTTTTGTTGTTCTTCCCTTAGACATCAATAATGACTGGCCTGACCTGTGGACTGTCAATCAAAAAGAGGATTTTAAATCCAAGAACCCCTGGTTGGGATCCAAAAACAAAAAACTTGGTAAGTTTAGGTATCTTGTTAGTTTAGGTAGCTTCTGAAACAGTGGACACACACTAATATTGTGTGCGTGTGTGTGTGTGTGTCCTTTTATGTATATGGGAAAAATAGACCATGCACACATACAGCTGTGGATACAGTAGTTACATTGTATGTTTATGCTTCACAGGATGTCTGGTTTGTAGCAGTGTGAACTCCATTGGGATCAACAAGGAGCAAGGTGTATCACTCTCAAGAGAATGGATGAACTTTGAAATTCAAGTGTCTTCTCAGGGAAGTAGAGAAACAAGTCTGTCAGTCTTGAGAAATAAGATCAGGAAACATGCTTTGTCCAAGACACACTCTCAGGCTGTGAAGGTGGCAGAACAACAAAAAGAATCGGCCATTGAGAATGCAGTGGAGGTTATGACTGAGCCCTACAAGAAGGAAACTGATGCTGTGTTCCGAACAGCCTACCATTTGGCCAAAAAGAACAGACCCTTTTCTGACCATGAGAGCCTCATTGAGCTGCAGGAACTGAATGGTGTTAAGATGGGCTCAATACTTCATTCACGTTACAGTGCAACACAAATCATACAACATGTTGCCAGTGAGATGCAGAGCAAAATTGTGAGTAACATAATAGCATCATCCACGAAGTTAGCTGTCCTTATTGACGAGGCCTCTTCTTTAAGTCACAAACCTGTCATGACAGTTTCTGTAAAAGCGTCAATTGAAGGAGCAAGCCCTGAGTTCATATTCCTTGATCTAGTTGAATTAGACAATCAGAGAGCAGATGGCATAGAACAGGCTTTACTCACCTGTTTAATGAAGGCTGGCTTTACAGAAGAGTGGCTTCTTGAAAACTGGGTAACATTTGTGTCTGATGGAGCCAGTGTCATGCTAGGAAAGAAGTCAGGAGTAGCAACCAGGTTGACCTCGAGATTCCCAAGGCTCTTTGTGTTGCACTGTATGAACCATAGGCTGGAACTAGCTGTGTCAAATGCTGTTGATGAGGTGACGGGTGTCAACCACTTTAAAATAATTATGCAGAAGCTATATTCACTTTATAGTATGTCGAACAAAAATGAGCGTGAACTCAAAGATGCAGCAGCTGAAGTAGGCTCACAACTTCTTCGCATTGGCAGAGTTTTAGATGTACGCTGGGTGGACAGTAGCTTTCGTACTGTTCGTGCTGTGTGGACATCCCTGGGAGGTCTTGTGCAGCACTTTAAGAATGCGTCTTCCGATGAGATGAGGTCCACCAAAGAGAAACAAATGTACAGAGGTTTATTATACCGTCTTCAAAGTCCTGAATTTATCTGTGACCTTGGGCTCATGTATGACACTCTCCATGAACAACAAGTCCTCCAACTAATACGACCAAATAGGTCGATTGTTTTCCTCGTTTTCCGACCCATTAATACGACCCAGAGCAGCGTTTTCAATCAACGGGTGCGTCAGCCTGTATACCTTTACGACCCACGGGCGCGTTTTAAATCAACGGGAGGCGGCGTAATGACGTACAACGTCCTCGACAACTTCTGTTAACAACCATCGTTTTTCAGACACGTACACTCTTCAAAAATCACGGCTTTCTGTCGTAGAACAAAACGTGATCCGCCTCTTAAATTTGTGTCGACCACAGACCTTATTTCGAGCTATTTTCCCAAATCCTATGGAGAAATCTCATTGGTTCTGACGCGAGGGAACCGGAAGTGGTCAAATGCTAACTCACCGGGGTTTTGGACTCGTCACTGCATCAGACAACATCCATTTATTTCCCAGACAAGCTAATAAACGTGAGTAGTCAGATATCAAAAGTATATTCATTTTGGGATATGTATTATGTTGTTTTATTTTGTCGTCTAGTACAGTGACTAAGATTACTATGTTTACCTAGGAATAATGATAGCAAAGCTAAATTAGCCAAAAGTAGAATCAGCTAACGTTAACGTGAGCATGGAAGTTATGTGATCCATCGGTTCATGCGGTTGATCCAAATGTTATCAAACGTCACATTCTTTATAACTATATTAAATACTATTTATCTATTAAGTGAAGAGTGACCAGGGGTGTAATACTGCCGGAACACCGCTCCGGCACCTAAAACGGGGATGGTTGTTAGCATCTGGTGCTAGCTAGCTATGATAACGGATAGGCTAAGAGGCTAATGTACCTAATGTAATGTTTACACAGTTAACTTTAGTCTAAGTTATCTCAGTGGGTCTGAAACAGTTTGGTCACCATATATGGAAATACATATTTCCAAGGCACACTTTTATATTATTGTAATGTTCCACAATAGGAGTCGGAAATTCAAGTTCTTAGGTTCAATAGCTCCTTTGGTAGTATACAAATACAGGTTCATAGGTCACAGGTTGCAGGTCGCAGGTTCAACGTCACACAGCACCCTAAAAAAAATCGAATGAATCTAAAACATCGATGAAATCATTACAATTCATACTATTGGACATACAACAAATGCATAAAAAAACAAAACAGTAAATAGTTAAATATGCACAAAGATACATTTAAAAAAAGTATTATTCTTATCATTTTTTTTATTATTGAAATGTATACAGTTAAGTTTCATATGGGTGTTGACAGATGTATCCATAGATTTAGTTAATTTTGCCCTCAAGTGCACAAGATTGATGCATTTAACTTCACGGGGGCCTCCGGACCCCCCTAGAGGACATGAGGTCCACCCCCACTTAAAACATATTCACATGGATAGGATACTAAATACATGTGCACACTTTTTATATAGTAACCTTTGTACCTCAGCAGGAGGGAGTTAGTTTATAAAGGTCCTTCACTGATCACGCAGCTGTGTGCAGCATTTACTGTAAGAATCACACATTTATTCAATAATGCAGACTTAATAAATGACCATTCTTTGTTGATTCTGGCTGGAGTGTTAATTGACAGTAGTTACATAAGCTTCAAAACAAGCCACAACTGCGCGTGCACACGTGCAGAACTTATAGAATTAGCAATACACCCCTGCTAATGATGATTTTAGTATTATTTTCTGTGATGATGGAGCATCAACTTTTGGATCAACCAGATATTGACAGATTAGGGTTGTCCTTAACAGTCACTTTAAACATGTGACTGACTCTGTATAACATTGTTTTCCTTACTCTTGTGATTTTTGTTCATCCTATCTAAAAGATAAAAAAACATGAGTTCATTGTTTTAACAAGATTTTTCACGATATAATAAAATACATGAATCCTGTAAACATTTGTAGTATAGTATTCTTATTTTTGGTATTCCCTGACATTATCTGTGTTTCTGTTACAGATGCCTACTCAAAAAGTGTGCCAGACATGCAGGCAAAGCATAGGAGTAGCAAGTAAAAAATGCAAACAATGTGGTGCCATCCAACCCTACAAAGAGAAACTCTCCAAGCAAAAAGAAAAGGTTGCACAGGAGTGGAAGGCCACGCAACAGAAAAACCACAGTGTCAACAAAGTGTATGACTCGACACATTTACTGGTAAGCTTTTTTCTCTTGCAGATGTCAGTTATCATAAAAAAGTGTGTAAATAATCCCTGATCTTAATCTTTTTATACAAATTGTTAAATTACTGAATTGATTTATACTTTCCAACAGTCGCCCTCATTTACTTTTTAAAAATAATCCTAATTTCTTAAGTAAGTTTATGTGAGAAGTACAGACTAGTGCACGATTACTGCACTTCATGTAATGTGTTAAGCAAAATTGTTGTCACCGTTGTATTTAAAGCTGTAAAGGCATAACACATTTTTTCGAACTGATGTTAGATAGTGTTTGTACTTGCAAGCACCCAGTTTTAGTAAAACATTATTTCTTAACCAGAAGTAACATAGTTCAGGCCAGTGGTAATTCCTAGAATCAGAGCTTCAATGTACATGTTTTTCTAATTATATCTTACAAAAAAACCTGCATTTTGGTGTTTTATATTTTATTTTGGAACTTCATGGTATGGAAAACACATAATTATGTGACTATGGTTTCCAAAAGTAAAATAAATGAAATATCATATACATTTTTGAATAAATGGTAAAACCAAGAATGTCACAGAATCAAAACCAGCCCATATTAATATAGTGCTTGAAAGACAATCAAGACCTGGAAAGAGTTAGTATTAATAAAGAGGCCCTTAAAAGGACTTTCATTAAGCTTACCAGAGTCTCTGACTTTGAGCCGTGTTCGAACAGTCCTTTAAAAATTCCCCTGTAACACCAGCTTTACATCTGAAGTGCTGTTAATGCGGAACTTTGAACCTGAAATGATATAGGTTATAGCTTGCTGACATGTTTCAAAGCTAAATGTAGCTTATTCAGATATCTGAATGTGAGAATTAAATGGACAAATATTAGGCATGCCAGAAACTGACCATGATCAAAATCGGACAGCCCTGGCGAATATTAATTGATTATTCGCCGCCGAATTGAAACTAAGCCAGGAAAAAAAAGAAATACATAAATAATAATAAAAATATATATAAATAAAATCGAATTTTAAAAATAATTTTCGATTATGGAGACTGTAACGAATATTCGAAAAATAGAATAATCGCTGGCATCCCTAACCCATATAAAAATAACTATGCCCATGTAAAAAAAACTCAAAGTGAACCCGAGCTCGATAAACTTCTTTTTTTTTTACAGTTCTTTTTTAGGGGCTCCCCTAAAAGGGGTCTAAAATCACACCTGGTTAATTGTGGGGTGCCTTCCTCAATGTGCACACGTATCACATCAGTGCATTTTTCACTTATGCAAAATAAATGGAGTTATAATGGCTTTAGGTGTGTGAAAATGTTTAGAACTGTTGTGTACATAATATTTCTTGTTTTTTTGTGTCCATTGTGTTCCAGCTTCACAAATGGAAAATGTTAGATCGGCGTCCCATCCTCCTTCTTGCCAAGAGAGGCACAAATGGTTTTTGCCGATTGCATCTGTCCATGGCAAATCGAGACAGAAGATGGTAACAATGCACTTGTTACCATAAAGAGGATTTACGAAAGCCTAATTAATGGTAAAGTATACAAATCTGCATGCTATATTTCAGCAATTTATCTGTTAACATGTTTTGTAAATTAGTTGCTCAGTTATCTGGTTTTAAATGTAAAAAAATGTGAATCACTGTTTACCAAGTAGTACAAATATGTCGTTATGTCTTGTTTTGTCAGTTAAAGGGCCCATGTCATGCTTTTCTGGTTATTACCCGTCCCCTTGTGTGTTATGAAGCTTTTCCTGCATGTAAACGGTCTGCAGAGTCACAAACCCTCAAAGTACACCCTGTAGCGAGTAAAACTCTAACACAGAAAATACCTGTCTATGCTGCTCTTTTTCAATTTTTTTCTTCCTGAGTATAGTGACGTAACGGGCATAGTGACGTACCGGCTCACACACACACACTCACTCAGCCTTATCTTTTCTCAGCCGAGGCTCCGCGGATCTCCTCACGCACACACGCACACACACTCACAGCCTGGCTGTGAGTGTGTGTGTGTGTGTGTGCGCTCAGGCTGAGTTCCTCGCTGTCTCGCAGACCCCACACAGCAACCAGGAAACAACACCAGTAATCCAGCTCACACTGTCTGCTCCTCGAGCCTCAAAGGGCGGAGCAGCGAGCCCCCCAACGTCCCGCCAACACGGCACCCAGACCCCACGCAGCATTCTCATCTGTTTGTCCTTACTGGTGTCATTTCCTGGTTGCTAACAAACGCCATTGTAACACAGAATCACTGATGTTCCGCTGTTTCATTTTTAGCTGTAATTACTCAGATTATAAATGTATATGGCGGATTATACTTGGTCATTTACTCACCATGCGTCTACTTTTTTTTCTTCTCAATAGTGACTTTGGCAGTTGAACCTGAGGGCCCTTGTACCACACAGGCAGAAATGGCCGCAGACCCAGGATCAGACTTGTCTGTACCTCTTACCACCGAGACTGACACTGAGTTCACTCTCTTCCTCACTCCTGTGTCCTCCGGCCTGACTCATGCTCTCTCCTCCGGGCTGACTCCTGCTCTCTCCTCCGGGCTGACTCCTGCTCTCTCCTCCGGGCTGACTCCTGCTCTCTCCTCCGGGCTGACTCCTGCTCTCTCCTCCGGCCTGACTCCTGCTCTCTCCTCCGGGCTGACTCCTGCTCTCTCCTCCGGGCTGACTCCTGCTCTCTCCTCCGGGCTGACTCCTGCTCTCTCCTCCGGGCTGACTCCTGCTCTCTCCTCCGGCCTGACTCCTGCTCTCTCCTCCGGGCTGACTCCTGCTCTCTCCTCCGGGCTGACTCCTGCTCTCTCCTCCGGGCTGACTCCTGCTCTCTCCTCCGGCCTGACTCCTGCTCTCTCCTCCGGGCTGACTCCTGCTCTCTCCTCCGGCCTGACTCCTGCTCTCTCCTCCGGGCTGACTCCTGCTCTCTCCTCCGGCCTGACTCCTGCTCTCTCCTCCGGGCTGACTCCTGCTCTCTCCTCCGGCCTGACTCCTGCTCTCTCCTCCGGGCTGACTCCTGCTCTCTCCTCCGGCCTGACTCCTGCTCTCTCCTCCGGGCTGACTCCTGCTCTCTCCTCCGGCCTGACTCCTGCCCTCTCCTCCGGGCTGACTCCTGCTCTCTCCTCCGGGCTGACTCCTGCTCTCTCCTCCGGGCTGACTCCTGCTCTCTCCTCAGTGTCTTCCTCACAGAAAAGAAGACCAACGAGGAATAAAGTGGCAATTAATGGTATGTGCGGGTTAATTAGTAATTATCTTATTTACATCGACTGAAACTGTGTTTGATTTTGCACATTGAATTAGTTAAAGAGAGAGAAAACAATCATCGGTACAATTAGAATACACCACCTTTTGTTTTGTTTAAGACTTTGCAGTATCAAAAGTCTCAGTGCCATTTTGAACAGTTTAATTGAGCACAATGTGATGTTAGGCAATGTTTAGGAGGTTATTGCTGAACTTCAACTTATTACCATCTTTTAATTCCTTGCAGAATGTCCCATTCATCAAGGGTCAGACACTTTCCCCTACAAAAAACTACTGAGGGAACGAATCAGGGAGGTTTGTTTAGAAAATATTTTTAAATAAATAAACAATGACAATAATGTTTCCGTGGAACCAAGTCTTATCTTATTGGATTTTCGTATACTTTGTTTAAAAGGAGTGTTTCAGTCTTAAGCATGACTGCTAATGTAAATATTGAAATTACAGTAACAATAATTTATTATTAATTTAAGGTTGAGGTACTTGTGTAATGCTTCATGTCGCATTAATGCATCATGTCCAGCCATTTATTTATATATTACATTTTTTCTTGTAATCCTTTGTAGGTGAATTCCTATTCTTGGCAGTACAAATATTTTTTTAAATAATAATAGTATTCCAAAATATTAAACTGATGGGGAAAATGCTATTGACTATGTTACAGTCCTTCATATGTTTGAGTTAATCGTACCTACTATTATTTCAAATTATCATTTGATTTCACTGGACTTTTTGTATTTACATGTATGACATTTGAAAAAAATGAAGTTTACCTAAAATCTGTGTTTCTTTACTCAGGGCCATACCGAGGTGTTGGTGCAGTGGCAGTCTTGCTCTGGATGGTATGTATCTAATCTGAAGTTTCCTTCAGTGTAGCTGATGGGTCTGGCAGAACAGGGGCCACAAAGTAGTCTTACCAACCAACTTCATCAACCCTGAGATCACTAACTTAAACATTTTGGGTTCCTCAGCAGTAAATTGAATTTAGTTGATCACATGGGGGTGGGGAGCCATGTCATCAATGGCTCTATCAGACGTTTGCGCCATAAAGTAAGACATCCAAGTTCTCTGCCCTTCGTCATTCAGACATCGCGCCCTAGAAACGCTGTCTGATTGTAACACATAAGCAGGGAAGTAGCCTACATTGAAATAGAAATTAAAATATACAATAGAGTTTATCATTGATCAATATCACTAAAGGTTAAATGATTGATATGTGAGGCTGGATGGTATTTGATCTCTTTTGTAATTACTGACTTGTTACATTTGTTCTTAACAATTATACTATAAGTATAGTTAGTAGTAATAAGTAGTATTATTTCTGTGTGCAGTCTTGCAGGCAGTTGTCTAAGTTTAGTGCTGTATGTTTGGGCATTGATAAGACAGCAAATTCAAAGAATTGGTCAAATGAAACATTGACTTTGAAATAAAAAATGTACCTTGTATTATATATGATGTACGTGTTATATATAAATATATACATTATACTGCACTTTCATCATGATATTTTTGAGTGACTTAGTATATCTTCTCATTTGAAATAGCATTGTCAACATACTGTAGAACTACATATTCCAAAAAGTAATACTTTTTGCTGTGTCAGTATTGTCATACTGATATTCTGTACAAACTGTGAAGTCCATTGAGACAAATGTAACATTTGTGATATTGGGCTATATAAATAAACATTGATTGATTGATTGATTGATTGACTGTTTCTGTTTTACAGTGGGGCGAAGTGGAAAAATTCCTGGGAGCCAAAGGAAAACTTTTCCAGTTAAATATGGCTGACTTTTTTTTTTCTATTTTGGAGTAATAAAATACATATAAAAAAACATCTATGTAAGTGTTGTGCCTATTTGTGTTCTTATGTTATCAGTGAGCTGAAGCCAAGACAAATACAAATATGTTTGAAGTGTATCCATACAAACTCATTCTCTAAAACTGTCATGATTGGTCTGTTGTGAATGACACCCATGAGGAAAAAGGTCCTATACATTATATCACATCGGCAGGACTGTGATGTGATGAGGCCCTCGCGAGCGTCGACGGGGGGGTGGTGTGTAAACCCTGGACACACCAAGCCGATTACAGCTAGTGGAGCCTCGCAGCAGAAACTGTGGCGCGCTCAATTGCGCCGCATTTGCGCATCAGATGAGGCTCCCTCCACAAGATGAGGGCGAGAGGCAGACGCAGTCTGTGTGATCGGCGTGTATGGAGGGGCGGGCCTGCACATCGGCATATCACAGACTGGTGCATACATTGTACAGGCGGCAATTTGAAATGGAACGCAGCCCACACACGGCAGACAAACCCAAACACTTTTGGAACACGCCACCTCCAGACACATTAACATGCACTCCCCTAACTTTCCCCTAATCTGACATTGTATTTCATTCCATAACATATAAATATACTGTTCACCCATGTGAAACACACACACTGAAACCAAAATAATTTACAAACATGTGAAAATCTTTCATATGCGATGGAAACTTCTGAAGCAATGGAAACAGGAGTCAGAGAGACACGAGGAGAGCAGGAACTTTGATGGCAAACTGATGGTTTATTCACAAGACATGTTGTGTGCCACGAATTGACACAAAAGATGCCAAACCAATTCTGAAGATCTCTACCCCAGACCCATATTTAGCTAGTTCTGAGAGAAGAATCAACATTGTGCATAACAAGATAAAACCAACACCTCTATCAGCTGACGCCAATAGGCAGGAACAGGGAGACAAAACACTGAGAGCACAGTAGCCAAGGCTACAGGTGCCTGTGCTCAGTCAGGACAAGACCTGGGGGGTATACCACGAAACTGGTTCAACCTAACCTGGATATGTTTGAGTTAGCCGGTTGGCCTAATCCAAAACATACGCCCTCTCGCTAAACGGCACTACGACACGGGTTATCAAGTGGATCGCTCAAGCCAGCCGTGCCTATCTAGTTAGGTGCGCGTTCACATAAAAGGGGTAGTATTTGGAGCATTCGACCAATCACAAACATGGAGAAGCGTACTGACAGCGCAGCGCGTATACTTCCTGAATGAAAAGTCAACTATATAATTAGACAAATATGAAGACTTTAAACATCCATGACTCAAACACTTTATCCAGGATAAAAGCCACATAGCTGCACCTGCAAGGTGAACACAGCTGGTAAAAGAAAAAGTGTTTGAATGCGTACATTAACAGGTTTATGATATGCCCCGTCTAAGACACGATCTGACTTTAATTACATTTGACTCGAGTGTTTCGTAATGTGTTGCTTAAAATAATACTTCTGCATACAGTATGTGACACTGTAAGTGTTGCACGGCCAGATACGGCTCAGCTGACTCAGATAAGGAGATATATGATACATTATGATGTGATGCCGCGGACTGTACTGTTACTTTGATCCAGTTACTTATGTTGTGGCAGATATTTAATTAAGCTTTCTTAACGCTAATGTTATAATAGTCAGATTGCTCTGAAGATGGGAGGTGATATTCTATTAATGTTCACATTCACACGTGAACACGTTTGGTTCTATGCAAACTCAGTAATATCCATTGTGATACAGTTATAAGGCCTTCACAAGAGACTGTCAGTGGAGATTAAAGGGGATCAGGAGCTCACGTCTTCTCAGAGTCCTTGGTATCTGGCTTGATGATTGTCTCACATTTCTAAACTTCATGTCAATAACCTGCTTAAAAAGCTGAGGGTTAGCCTAGGTTTCTTCTACAGGAACAAGCCCTGTTTCTCTGCTTGAGGCCAGGAAAAGGCTAGTCACTGTGACCTTTTGACCTGTGCTGGACTATGGTGATTTGATCTATATGAATGCACCTGCCAATTGCCTGGTCAAGTTAGATGCTGCGTATCACAGTGCACTGAGATTTGTGACAAACTGTAAAGCATTAACCCATCACTGTACCCTGTATGCAAGGGCTGGTTTGCTTTCACTAACTGTACGGAGGCTCAGTCACTGGTACATTTTTATATACAAAGCCATGTTAGGGAAACTTCCATCTTATATCTGCTCCCTGATCTCACGGAAAATTGTAAGTGGCTACTGCCTGAGATCGAATGCTGTGGTTTTATTAAATGTGCCAACTGCTAGGACTGTCTTAGGGAAGACAGCTTTTAGATGCGCAGCTCCTCTGTCTTGGAATAGTCTGCAAATTAAATGGAAACTGAGCAATCTGGTGCCACTAAATGTTTTTAAAGCTCGGTTGGATGCTACTCAATCGGAAGCTATTGGTACCTGTTTATGTGGATAGTTATGTAAATGGTGCTGTATGATGTCCTTTTGTTGTTCTGTTTATGTTTTTATGTTTCGTGTGGAACCTACTTGAGCAGGTCTCCCTTGAAAAAGAAATCAATGATCTCAATGGGATACACCTGTATAAATAAAGGTTTGAAATTAAATGAAATGAGAGTCATCATCATCATGTTCTCTCTGCTGCTGCTGCTGCTGCTGCTGGCAGCTGGAAGTGAGTCAACACTTATTATACTGCTGTTTAACAGGATAATCTGTCATATAACTTTTTTTTGTATTTGTACAGGTGTGAAGTGTGAACAGCTGACACAGCCAGCCTCTGTGACTGTGCAGCCAGGTCAACGTCTGACCATCACCTGTCAGGTCTCTTATTCTGTTAGTTAATAATAATAATAAAATTCAATAACATGCTTTAACCACTAGGTGCCCGTTTATCAGCTGTGCACCGTTATGGTGTAAATACTGCCTATCTACCAATTGGATCCAATATAAAAGTCAGCCGAATTACTGTTGATATTGCAAGGAGACATATTGTGTGAAAATAAATCTAAGATGTTGTTAAATGGCTGATATATTTGTGATCCACGTCACGTTTTCAGTTTTGGCGGCAGTTCTTCCTGTTTGTATAGAAGTCTTCTCATCAGGGCTCTATAAATAGATAACTACGGCAGATATGTAATATGTAATGCAGCCGAACCATGTATTACAATGCCGTTATGTGATTAGCTCCAAAGAGAAAAGCAAGCAAACTCGGAATAAAGTATTATTATTATTTTTTTAAATGTTTTCGGATTTCACATCGCATAAACACCATTTCCCAACGTGCATTGCGGCTAAACCATGAATCACCGAGCTGAGGATCTTGGTTATGGCTAGAAAGGATCCGTCTTGTGTAAAACTCTCGCGAGAGTTCGGCTGAATGTCACGTGGCTGAATGTTTACGTTTGGCAGGCAGCCTTTCAGTTAGGATCGTTAACATCAGTTGGCCACAGCAAATGATGGTGAGAAGCTAAACTATCTATTAATTATGTCAATGACAGGGAGTGTGATCGTTGAAAAGCGGTCTTGCTGGTGTTCAAAGAAGAATGACAACACTGTAGATCACCAACACTATGGTTTATTTTTTATTCACAGGCAAGTCAACGTTGTCGCAGTAAAAGTCCCAAGATAGCTCCTGGTGCAATAAAATGTTCCCTTGCAGTGTTTTACTATTATGTCTGATGTTTCTCTATTAATATTGCTGCTGCATTAATGTGTATGTTGCATCATGTTACTGCTGTAGATGTGTTTCCGAGCCGCTCCGATTACAACGAGAGTTACAACGAGAACGTGACGTCATATTTACAATAGAAGGATCCTTTCTAGCCATAACCGAGGATCTTGCCTACGTCTGTTTCCGGTATTGTTTTTGACGGATGTATTTTGTTATACACACATTCCTTCACATTTAAATTAAAATGTACATTAAAATATTTCATGAGGCTTTCTAAAATGTTTTAAAATATAACTACGGTTCGAGTTGAAGAGTTTATAAATTAACATGAACCGAAGCTGTTGCCTGGTAACGCAATCGTGCAACGTCACGTCCGTTAATTCCACATCCACACACATCGATTTAATAAATGAATATAGAGCTCCTGCGGTCACGTGACTTTTGGTTATCAGCCACCATTTTGGCAGTAAACATGACGACCGGCGCCAGCGTTTTCCTACCGTGCGAGTATACATCTCATTTTAATTCAAGTGAAATTCGGCTTTATAGTACAAAATTAGAAAGATTAAATATAAGCGACCCATAGAATGCACCCGGTGTGCTTTTCAAGAGCATAACCTCCTGCTCTGAAGACGATGTACCCGACTTGCGCTACGCGGACATCCACAGCTATCTTGTAAGCTTTCCATCAGTGTACTCAGGAGACTCCCTCAGAGCTTACAAAAGCTTGGAGGCTTACAAATGGTGTCAGTCCGGCTTCGTAAACAACATTCAACTGTGGAGTCTTACATCCAAAAACTTCGGCATCATCACTGCAAGGGTAAGTATTAAATTATTCCAGTTTGATAGGCAGTGTCACGTTAGCATTGTTTGTTTGTTAGCTTGTCTAGCTACGGCAGTGTCACGTTAGCATGTTTGTTTATTAGCTTGGATAGCTACTGCAGTGCGTCTGAAACTAGTTTGTATTTTTGCTTTTTGAAAACTTTTTGTAGCATTGTACTGTATTCCTTCACCCACCTGATATGAAGTGATCACTGCATAAGCGAAAGCAAACGGCCGGGGGGTCCCATCTTTCAGTCTTGTTCAGACGGCTCCTGGCTCTTTTAATCGCTGCGATCCACTTTTCCCTCCTCTCCGCGTCTTTTGGAATGCGATAATAAGATACACCTTTCTTCTTCCCACGCCTATTTGTGCAACCTGGTGCACAGCAGTTATCCACCATCCTCGACAGTCTGCCAGTGCCTGCCAATGAATTTACTGACGCGATTACTGCCAAAATGGCTGCCCCCTTCGTTTCTCGTCACGTGACCAGCATATGTGACATCATCCGCAGGAGCTCTATAGCCTTTGTATCTGCTAAAAGAGGTGCCGACCAGCTGGGGCAACAGAAAATTGGCGAAATTGAGTGTGACTATTACAAATGAAATCATTATTATATTAATATTGATAATAATAACAACCGACCGTCGGGGTAGCATTTGCTTGGCATTTCCGGGTATATCTCCACTGGTTGGGCCACGTTAACAATACTGTGTAATTGTCACGTTTGAAGGGACGAAATCGTGACAGCTTCACGTCTCCCATCATGGTAAATCGTCACATGTTCACGTCTTGCCGTGATACCGGGTTGTGCTGACCATGTCCATGCCTTTATGACAACAGTGTACCAATCTTCTGATGGCTACTTCCAGCAGGATAACTCACCGTGTCACAAAGCTCAAATATTCTCCAACTGGTTTCTTGAACATGACAATGAATTTTACTCAAATGTCACAGTCCAGTCATCAGATCCAAATCCTACAGTGCACCATTGGGATATGGTGAACGAGAGATTTGCGTCATGGATGTGCAGCCGACAAATCTGCAGCAACTGTGTGATGCGATCAGGTCAATATTGAGTGAAATCTCTGAGGAATGCTTCCAGTACCTTGTTTAATCTATGCCATGAAGACTTAACGCAGTTCTGAAAGCAGATGGGGGTCCAACCCATCCTAGCAAGGTGTACCTAATTAAGTGGCTCGTGAGTGTATTACTTAGCTCAATTTGTATTGTTAGTGTGTGTCTGTAGGAGTAAAGTCTAGACACATTCTTTGGATGTAAGCATTGGCTAATTAAACAGATCATGATTAAATGACATGATGATAATAAGGGTGATCACCAAAACCTTATACCAGGGGTGGGGAACCTCTGGCCCTCGAGGTAACTCGGATCTGAAGGTGACTGATAACTGCTAATGGCATTTACTTGAATACCAGACATAGTAAATGCAAAGCAGGATCATATAAAAAAAAAGGTAATAAACAAGCCATTTAATCGTAATACTCGTTTTAATACGTTGACATGCATACAACACAATAGACTTGTTAAGTCCTGTTCGTTGTCCTGTTTGTTGTCCTTATCACCGTCCTGTTAGTTTTCCTCATCACCGTCCTCATCACCGTCTTGTTCGTTGTCCTCATCACCGTCCTCATCACCGTCTTGTTCGTTGTCCTCACCACCGTCCTCATCACCGTCCTGTTCGTCGTCCTCATTACCGTCTTCAATGTCTTCCTCCATCATGAGAAAAGACGAGTCCGAGCCAATACAGCTGTAGGTGCTGGTGACTCTGCTCAGTTTCTGCTCCAGAAGATATTGATGGTGTAAAATACAGCAGTGCAGTCCCCTGTATCCCTCTTCTGTTATATCGCTTGGAGAAACTAAAATAAAAAGACAAAATGACAGTCTATGTAAGGCAACTTTTAGTTAGCATTGATGTTGGTTCCATATAAGCAATTTGAATGTTTAACTCCGAGGCTGTATATTAGCTAAAAAGATTTGTGATTCAGAAAAAATGCAATCATTACAGATGCTATTCAGTGATAGACATTTGACACTGGGAGGGGGGCAGTGGCAAATGTTATAAATCGGTATTTGTGGAACATACTTTGGTTTCTGATGTCGTCTTTTGTCTGATGAAGGAGGCGGTCCAGTTTGTCCAGTGCCTGCCTCAGATTTTGACAATGCTGGGTCATCTCCTTCACAATGATGACTTTCTCCTCTTCCATACGCCTGACCAGCATAACCTGGTCAAAAAGTCGCCTCTTTGTGCGCAGGTTCACCACTATAATGGAAAAAACACAAAATATAACAACCACAATGGTAAGGCTAATAAAACAAATAATATCAGTTTGTATTCAATCTTTTTAACTTAAATTGACCAAAACCTTAAAATCTGGTAAAAAAAAATTCAACCTCGCCGCTTGCTGAATTTTTTCAATTCTGTCTATGTTGGCAGAATTACATTCAGTATGTCTTGAGATTCAACATTAGTATGCAGGTCAGGGTGGTCAGGAAGGGTTTTACTGTTTCCATAGATATGCCTGTCCCAGTGAGACTAGACTATTAAGACTTGATAGGGCAACATCATACAGACCTTTCAATATAATTATTTTAAAATGATTTGTTGTGATCATGATGATTTGTGACACCTATGTTGATAGCTCTGTGTTACATTGGTGATTGTATTCTAGTACTTCAACTGAATTTATGGAATATCTAGGGCAAACAAAAACAAGTTGTTTCTTACCATCTCCTTGCGCCTCTCAGGGCAGAATGACATCCTCAGACAGACCGCATGCTGCTTCTGTGTCAATTTTCTCTGAACAGGCATCAATGGTGTTGTACTGCAGTATCCTCTCTCTGAGTTTCTTCTTGAGCTCTGTCAGTCTTCTCCGTTTGTGTTGCCTTGTTTGGTTGCTGTCTGTAAAGTAAAACAAAATACAAATAAACTAATATTAATAATACAAACAACAACAACAAGAAACAAATATTGTTTCTAGATAACGTAATAATAAATACCATTTTGTCGATAGAGGTCGTGTTTCTTTCTTTCTTCGGAGGGAATAAATAATTTCATCTATTTCTCTCTGGAGCTCCTCTTGGCTACTCTGGGCTCCATGTTTCTCTTGAAAACAGAAACAACAAGGTGTAATCATAAAACATGAAGCCAAATGTTTGGAAATATGGAACCAAATCTATACCACAGTGATCATATAACATACCAGTGGCTGCCCATTGCTTGACCTCCAACACCCACTGCTCCGTGTCCTCCAGGGAGATGTTCAGCTCTTGCTTGAGACTCTCAAGATTGTCCACTTCAGTTTGTGCTCTCTGTGTAGTCTGGTTAGAATGTTTAAAAGGAAAAAGTGAATATGCGTTCCAGTTGGTTGAGAAGGTTGTTTTTTACTGAATTCCTTTATGCACATTAACTGACCAGACAACAACATGAAATGCTAAACACCTTCTCTTCAAGGTTGGCAAGTATCACCTTAGTTTCCCTTTTTTTTCAAGATCAAGCAGGATTAACATTATTATTATTATTATTATTATTATTATTATTATTATTATTATTATTATTATTATTATCCAGAAATTCAGATGAATCAACCTATAGTGCTTTATTAAAAACAAACAGAACAGAGACTCTCTTGGCAGAACAGTGTGCCATGGCAGCACCATCATAATGAAATGATTGCAGAATACATTCAATTCAACAACATGTAGCTAAGGATGGTGTTAAATTACTACAACAACAAACTCGGATAGTCTTAATATACATTTTGAAATGCAGCATGGACGTCTTACTTTGACAAATCTCTTTGAGAGTGTCTTGTGGAGATTCTCCACCTTCCTGTGGTTCCATTGCATAGCCAGCACAGTTATCATATCTGCTCTAGCTGTAAACACAAAAACATGAAAATTCATATGAGCTTTACAATGTGGCACTACTTAAAACTATTTGTTTTCCTCTACCAACCTGATTTGGTCATGTATTTTGTTGTCAGAGCTGCCCTTGAGAGGAAGCTGTTAACCTGTTCCACTTCCTCGCCGACAGTATTTCCAGCACCTTCCTGGCTTCTGCCACCCCACTTCACCTGCTCAGAATCATAAACAATGAGATCTAGCTATTTAGTTCAATATTATAATTTCTTGTACTGTACATCTTTAGTTATCATCAGTGTCAGGAGCAATTTCAGAAAGTTAAAATGTTCTGATATTGAATTATGCTTTGAACTACAATGTCACAACTGCAGTTATTTGAAGCTCTATTCATTCATTATTTCTACAGTGCGGATATATTTACTAAAATAAACATAATGGGTTTTGGAAGCCTATCCTTGTGACAGTCTGTTTTGTAACAATTTTGTCAACATTTGTAACTATTACAATTATTCCACAGGCTTGAATAGAATATACTACATGATATTCTTATGTGCACTACAATTTCTAAAACATTTGAATCTAGTGACACAAATGTTTAACTTGCATACTGTACCTCGCATTTGCCTGTGTGGGCCTTGGCGTGCATTACAGAGAGAAAAGGTTTCATCTCTGTAAGTGGTTGGAGCTCAGGCAACTTTGCTGCCATCTTCTCCAAATAAGGCCAGTACCTGTAATGACAAAATCAATTAGCTTTTCCAGTTGCATGATGGCATAATAGTAAAAAGATAAACCAGGTCCTTAAAATTACCAGTACAATCCTTGTAACCAACATCAGCATTTATCCAAATGAATGTTTTTTTTGCTTTACATCTACTGGATGTGCAAGAATTAAATAGATAACACGTTTCCCACAAACACTTCCAATTTTGCAATAGTTATAACTACCTGCAGGCAACATCCATACAAAAGAATGTTGCATTCGCAACTTCAGCCAGCTCCTTCTGCAGGAACATTGGGTAGGCATATATTTCACCACGGTAGTGATTTAGGCCTTGTAGTAAGATGCCATGTCTGCACACAGCTATTTGCAGTCCTTCCTCATCCACCTTGGCCCTGGACTTGTGTGAGGTTTCTCTGCAAGCTGTGAATGTTGCCGGTCCACAAACATCACGACCACTTTTCTGAAATAGACACAATCTGTTACATTTAACCCTGTGCTAAGAAAAATAAATAAAGGGTTAAGGGATTGAATAGATTCTTACAATCGTCATCTGGCTCCTGATTTTGTCGACAAAGGCAGACACTTTACTGTCCTGGGCAATGAACAGTCCATCAAATAGAGACGGTTCATCTGTCCTGCGAAATTCGAGAAAGACATTGTAAGCAACATTATCATACATACATAAGTTTGATTGTGTCCTCTATTTAATGTGGCCAATTTGCTTTTGCCATAACATTTTCATAAATGTGGAAAAGGTCTTTGTGAATTTGATCTGTAATTCTGTGTAAAGTCTTTTGCCACCATTATTTAACATTAGTGAAAAGTTTACTGACTTCTTGTAAAAAGGTAAAAAGAAAAGTACATCCTTTATATTGATGGGCATGGAATAGGGCAGAGGAAGGCATAGAAAAAGGTTCCTGGGCAATTTAATACATTTTTCATGAAGCGATTATATCCAAAACTGGTTCTTAGCTCCAACATATCCAACTAACGTCAACCATTTAACATTTTAAAGTTGAGTTAACTTTACAGGCGTCATATATAATAATTTTTATGAATTGGATTTATATAATTATGTGTAATTTCAAACCAACTATTGTTTTCTGATGGTCTACAAACTTTGGAAAAAGAAATTGCAGAGTTGGGGAAAGTTAGACATTTCAGCAAAGACATTCAGCTTAGTCAATAAAACAACAACTAAAATGAGAATATGATTTCACTGACCCTCTGGACTTCTTGAAGCGATAATGCTTTCTATTGCCATCTACAGCAATAGCCAGCATGTCAGGTGTGCATGCTGGGCATTTAAAGGGCTCCATCAGGCATAGATCTTCTTGTCTGTAATTACAGAAGGCAAACTCCCGAAAGACTCTGTGGAAGATATCGCTACAGATTCTGCCTGTCTGGAAAAAAGAATGGTATTCATTTGGTTAATTAAAAGTTTGGTATTCAAAAATCTTGAAAACCACATTTTATTCTTACCCTTCCTGTGGAAAACGATCGATGTTCAAGCATTTTTATAAATACTTGCTGGGATAATGCTGGGCTGGCCAATTTCATTTGCTCGAATGATGTGAACACATCAAAGTTAAAAATAATTTTGCAGCTGTCGGTTGCTGGCCAGTATTTGTATCCCAGCAAGTCACCTATGCTCGGGGACCATTTGGCGGAACAAATTGGGCAGCACACAGAAGGCAGACGAACGTTGTATGGACCTGAGAAAAAATATAAATGTGCAATTTGACAGCTATCTATGCAATGTAGGACAAAAGTATAATAGTAATCCTGTATTTCTGCTTGATCGTCTTCTGGTGGCAACAAACCATTGATAGTCACCAACACGGTCTGCTTTCCTGGGATGATGGTGAAATCTTGGCTTGGACCACAGAAGCAGATTTGGGATGGCGGAGGAATTGGAAGCAGACACACTGCAGCAAAGACAATTTCAGAGATTCATATGCATGTTAGGACATGTTAGGAAATGTAGTCAATACAAATTGAGACATTTTAACTGTTAAAGCAAACTTCCGACATGGTGAAAATGATGCCGCTGTATATGTAGTGCACATTAGGAAACCATGGTAAGGGAATATGTAATACCTTATTTGAACCCACCTTGTTCACAGAGTCCATATTGGCCACTTTCATCCACAACCACTAAGGATGTGGGAGGAATAGGTCTGTAAAACCCATCAAACATGGCTTCCCTGTCATGGAAGACATGTTTACCATGGATAATAGGGTCACATGCCGGACAAAGAAAGGGAGTTCCTGGTGGAACACAGTCCAAGCACCGGACCACAGCATCAGCAGTTTTGCATTGGAGACAGGAACGTGTAGTGACAATCTCTGCAGCCAATTTCAAATTAAGGAGCTCTGGCATTGCAGCTCTGAATTTTTGTTCACGTTTCAACTGTCTTTGGGTCCATGTTGATGCAGTGGGTGTTTCTTCTGATGATGCAGGGACAGTGAGAGAACCCAACAGGTTTCTCAGTGTCTGAAGATGTTGATCTAAAATAACAAAATATAAAACAAATCATGGAATTTAGTTTAATTTAAAAAAGATATTCCATACATGGCTTTTCACTTTACAATGTATCATGAACAAAGCTATTACATACTACAAACAATTACCTACATTTCAAGTTGAAGGATAATTTAAGAATTCATTGTGCATACCAAGACTTGGGACCTGTAGAGGAATCTCATGTGTCTCCTCGACCTCTGGGGACTTCTGAGAGCTGGAAGGTTTAACTGCATAAAACAAAGTACGAATTTATGGGAAACATTATTGAGGACCGACCAACGACATTAAAACTTAATGAAACACTAGAACTAGATTATATTTTACAGACCAGATCGATTCTTATTCCAATGTTGGGCTATAATGTTCCCATCCAGGTCCCTCTTCCTCCAGGAAACATTTGATCCTTGCGTTATTTTCTTTGGTATCTTCTGTATCTTCGGTTTCTTTGGTTTCTTTGGTATCTTAATATATAAATATATAAAAGAGATTATATATTTCCCTTAATTGTTGCACACACATCTTTGTAATGTGTGTGTCTGTTATCATTTGAGTAAATGTTATAATACATTTTTGGATAATGTTGTACTTGCCTTATTTGCCAACTCATCTGCGAGGGCATTCCCTATCTCTAGCCATTCATTCAGTTGCTTGGATGCCATTTTTAAGTGAGGATAAAAAGGGCAACAACAAACAAAGGATGAACTGACATACAGGGAGGGAGAAAAACAAAACAAAAGACAAGAAAACGAGAGGGGTGAAAGAGAGTAGGAAGAGGAATATGGCTCTGAAAAGAACCGTTGATTTTTTTATGATAATAGGCTACTTCATATAATTGAATTGATAGATGACCTGAAAAAAACCAAACAGATGAACTCAGATTAGCTGTGCTACCATGTAATTTAATTGTTGCTTCATAAATAAGCATTCGCCAAAATAAAACTACAGGCACCAAAATCAATCAAGTCCCAGGTAAATCAGTAATTACAGGGAAATATATTTCTCTTTTTAACTAGATGTGATGCTTTCACAAAACTTAAGTTGAATTAGCGAATGTTTAAAGTAGTAAAACAACTATGACCTGATGATATTCAAGTGTTGAACTTACCCTAACTATCATTAATGCAACATGTTAGGTGACATTTCGAAGAAAGAAAAAGTGTGTGCATTATAAAAAGCGCCATGTAAATGTCAACTATTATTATTATTATTATTAAAGTGCCATTTCCTTTCGCATTGTTTACGTTCATATCATGTCCTGGTCTGGTAAGCTGAATATACATACTTTTGCCATTGTTATGTGTTATGTCACGTGCTACCAAGGGTTTTGTTTTTAGGCAAGATTTTAGCTCCTTTTGTGCGAAGGAGAAAACTCTCCCTACAACTTGTTGTAGACGAACCTTCTTATATTGCAATACATATCCGTTAGCGCATATAAGCTAAGCGCTAAGCGCTAACCTTTACAGCCATGCTATTGCTAACAACATGCATTCGCCTATACTGCCTATGCCACGGGCCAGCCCTAAAACGTAAAACTGAAATATCGTGGTTAAACATGCTTAGTAGAAAAACGACAGGATTAATTAAAAGCGTAAACAAATCAAATGAAATACAGAAATCAGATTTACCACTTGTAAAGCTCTGACGCTCTTTAACAATCCTTCTTCTTCTTCATCTTCTTCTTCATCTTCATCTTCTTGGCTCGTCGCACTTTTATTGATGCGCAAGGTTAAAGTTCACGGGATTACGATCGTGACAAAACGTGACAAAAGGTTGTAATAAACTGCTGCTAGAAATGAATAATGGGAAAGCTACGTGGCTATGGGTCGTAATATCGTGATCAACACTGCTTAAACAATCGACCTATTTGGTCGTTTTTTGTAGGAGGACAGGCTGCCATGAACTAAGTGTCCTGTGTTAAATATGTTCTTTATTCTCGCGTCCAGGAGAGAAGCTTTAAAATGAGACTAAATGGAGTCTCTGAAAAGATTCAAATGGGATACTTTAATTAAAAAAGGCGCGGTAGTGTTACAGACAGAATATTGTTCCGTCAGACAAACAGCTGTGATCTGGTTCTCCTGAGCAAGAAGACAGCGGATCTCTCCCCCGGCGCTGCTATATATATCCTCTGCTGGCTCCTCCCCGCCAGCCGGCTCACCTCGTCTCCAATGTCCGTTATTGCATTTAAACAGAGGATAGGTTCTTTTCACATTCAATATATGCTTAACACGCCGTTTCTCCTCATATTCTCTTTCATCACTTTTCATTTAACACATTCTAAACGCTGTAATCAATACTCTAAACAATACTTCTCGGCTCGTTTGGTTGCCGGTCATTCCGGATGTTGTCACATGCTACTCTCGTCTGTAAACAATAATGTATTCAAATAAACTGTACTTTCATTTAATATTCAACATGGTAGTATCTCGACATCTATCGTTGTAGTGTTAAATCAGTAGGTTTCGGTTTTCACCACACCAAGTCATTTCGCTCCTCAATTCACCTCTTTAGGAAATCGTATATTAGCCACATGCTACATGCTAACCGGAGATGTAGGATTTTCAGAATAAAAGCTTAACTGCTTGTGCACAAGAATTTCTGGTTTTTCAGTATAAAAGAGCGTTTAAACTGACGGTATGTTTAAGCTACATTATACCATCAAAACATTGATTTTAATTTCTAACAGTCCCTCCTTACACACCTAAAAGGTGTGTATAATACTGAAATCAATGAGTTCTTCATCTGAACTTTGCATATTACATATCTCATATTAACAAACATACAATCAAATGGAATGGTTTCACAGCCGGCTTTACAAAAATACAAAATAAATTCTTGTCTGTGTTCAAACATAAAAGTTTTCCCTTGTGTATAACTTCTAGTGTTTACATTCAATATCATTCTTCAAAATAGCAGCAATGGCTTGGTATCAGAACATTTCTTCCTCCCTCCTTTCACAGAAACCGTTCTCATACCACGCTCAGTGTTAAGGCACTTGTTTTTACAAAGTGAAAAGAAACAAACCATTTTAGAATAGCAATGATTGATACAACATGAAATCTACCATATTAGAATAGTATAAAATAATAATGTCAAATACAATGGACTATCTTAGAATAGTGTAAAATTAATTGGAATAATAAAAGTATACTATCTTGGAATAGTATGAAGTAAATTGAAATGGATTCACTCCATTTTAATTTTGCTCACTTCTTCACATGATTTCATCATTTAAAGAATCACATCGGCTGGACATTCATTGATCAATCTCATCTCCGAACATCCATATCATTTAAACTAACTCATCATTGTCATCCACATCTGTATACGGGGTGGGTCGTCTTGTTCTGCTAGCATTTGTAACTGTCTCCTCCTGAGAAATTTACCCTCCCTCCTTTCATACCATTTAAGGTATGAAAGTAATATGTTCTCTAGAAGGGGCCGTTGTGCGTTCTACTCTGGGGTACGGCATTCTAGACAGTCATTTCTGGGAGAAGATTTTGGTCAGTTACAACAGTTGTAGAGTTTCATCACTTAAAAGTTCCTACTCAGTACCTTTGGGTGGTCTGTTCTAATGCAGTGATAAAGTCCCTGAAATGGTGTGAAAACCGGTGGAATATCAATAACTCATTATACCAATTTATTTTCAATTATGGTCTACTTAAATAACTATGCTAACCCCTTTTACAGTGTGTGGAACCTTGGGTGCCCGAGCATGTGATAATTACTCCCTCCTTTAACAAGGATTTTAAAAACAGAAGTCATTTCATTAATGGTTTGTAGTTTAATTCAGGAATTTACACCTATGGCAGATATGTTTCTCCTTTAAATAACATCTCTAAATGTCAGGTCATCTGGTGAATGGATGACCTTTAGGAGCTGGTGGCGCTTGTCTTTTAAAACTCATACTCTGGTGCCGTGCGCTCCCTCTGAAGCTGCAAGTAAGATTTAAAACATCTGCAGGGTGGGTTGAGCGACCCCTTCTCCCTAAACGATGTTTGTTGTAACAAATATGTACCATCACAATGAGTGATCCAAGGCCCCGCATGTATTACTCCCAACTACATTAGTTTTTTTTTTAAATTAAACTTTGCTTTCGCTCTTTGCCCAGTGTCATTTTAAAACTCTACATCTTGGACGAAAAACAAATGTTATTTCCACCTTAATCTTCCCTCCTGAGGTAATAACCATGCTACAATGGAGAAATCAATACTCTAGATTGGAACACCATCTTTGGCTTGGTACTAGCTCTACCTTTAACATTTTCCATACAAATAAAGATTTGTCTGCTTTTATAGAGTGGTTACTAAAACCATTCCTTTAAACTGTAGGTCTATACTGTAACAAGTTCAATCTTCCCCAAATTCACACATGAATAAAAAATCTCTTAAAGAATAATTTGTTCATATGATGAAAAGATTGAATAATATGTTCTACCCTCAGTGTGTTTTTAGGGTTATTTAATAGTTTCCTCTTTTTTCTTTATAAATTCACCAATTTATTAATTCATGGCTGATAAATCTTTTTCTTTACGTATTTCTCGTTGGTGAATAAGTGTGTTTATGTGTAAACTCACTCACTCCCGTTTTCCTTCTCTCCCCCTCTGGTTGTCAAGCCACGACCCCCTCACATTCTGCCGGACCATGCCAACTCCTCCGTTCTTTCCTCTCCTCCGTCCACCTTCTCCTCAGTCCATCTGCTCTTGGATCCTTCCGCTGTAACTCTCTTCAGTGTCCCATCTGCTTTGCTTTTCATCTCCTCCTTTACAGTCTCTACTTTGTTGCATGGAGGGCGTATTCCGCTCTCATGTCCCACACTCTGCTCTTGTGCCCAAATCTTGTGGCTCAGCTTGGAACTTCATGTCCTGTGGGGGACCGATGAGAGTGTGCCTTTTTATGTCACCTGGTTTTGGTTCTTGGTGCCTCAGGTGGAGATAGTTCTGGATGCAACGTTGGAGTTGTTGGTTCAGCTCTGGTTCTCTGTCTGTTCTATGGAGGAGGAGGAGTCTTCCGTGGTGAGGTCTTTTGTCTGCTTGGACGATGGGGTCGTAGCGGTCTGACAGGCGGAGAGAGAGAGAGAGAGAGAGATCTCGGGAGGCATTACGTATAGTTAAATTCTAACACACTGAGGTAAAATAAATCCAACCTTTTCCACTCTATTTTCCTAATCTTACTATCCATCTTAGTTGTTAAATGCCATCTAAACACAATTCATGTCTACTAATAATTTTACCATATCCCTAAACATTGCCTTCACCCACTGTAACATGTTTATTCCAATTAACTCTTTCAGGAAACCATTTTCTTAAATACCTAGATGTTTCAAGCACCACATATTTCACACACTATAAAAGAACGTCTCCATATTTTCTCCATCACTTTAAATCTCACTGTTATTTAGAACCGTAGTAACTTTTGTGACTGGACATATCTGCAATGTCGCCACTATCTGCTGGGGAATCTTGTTCATAGAGTTTGTACGTACAAAGCTGTACTTGTGGGTTAGTAGCCTGTGTCTAACAATCATTTTCAATAATTGTGCTCAGGTCACCGATCGGTTGTTCATAGCTTAACAGGGGGTGTTTCTGGTACAGACTAAAACATGGATCCAGTGTATTTAGAGATTCCCCTAATCTGTAAATCCCCATCACTTACATATCCCAATCACTTAAACCCATCTCATCATTTGATACAAGAACTGCATATAAGGGGGTGAATCATCTTGATTATAACCGCCTCTTGTTTGGGACCGAGTATTTCTAACTCCTCCTCTTGTTGCTCAGCTGATCTTTTGGCTCTGGGGATAAGTGAAAGTCTCTGAAACACAGCTGGAGTCTTGTTAGTGATGTGGGCATTCTATGAGTGAACTAATGGATCCATGTCTTACATAATATTGTACTCCCCTTCCAACCAGAAAGGTGCCAAGTGTAATGAGCACAATCAACAATGCTATTCTGACTCTTATCCCTAGGGGACCCCACAATTGGTTTGGCTTTGTTCTCATCATCTCTATTTTAAACCTGGTTGTGTCCGTTACAGAATTTAAATAATGAGTACAAAAATAACATAACAAATTGGACTCTTTTTACAGATGTAAAACAAAAATAGGTATTCACATTAATGTACAATCTATAAAAATCTATAGACAATTTGTCTTTTGAGCTGTTTCTATCTTTATCTTATTTCTATTTATTGTTTTGTTCCAGCTCTGTTAAATCAGTCCTAACTCCCAATAATGTTCTGGAAGTTGCCAGTGAAGGGTGACAATGTGTGAGGTGGTGTCAATTTGCTCCTTTTTCTTTACCTTTAAACCGGAGCGCGTGTGAAGTTTGTTACAACCTTTCACGCTTCCGTCCACCGGGGATCAGCCCACTGTCTTTTGTGAACTTTCACCCTCACCCAATCACCTGGCCGAACAGGAGTCTCTTCTGGTGTCTCGTCTGGTATCTCTGTAGTTTTCCTAGCCTGCTGTGTAGACAAAACTTGCATAATATTACTCAGAGTTCTGACATATTCATCCACTTCTATTTGTCTAATATCTCAAACTGGACCACTCCCTCCTTGGAGAAGGCCCGAGCTTCGGCATACCTCTTGTTGACTACATGTTATTATTTATTAACTACAACGTCACTGAAATCAACATCTCTGTATAATCATGACACTCCCTCCTTTGAGCATAAAATGCTCAATTAATATTGCAATGATTACCCTATTCTGAACAGGACATGTAAAACCCATAACGTTGCATTAAAGAAATATAACTTCTCCGTGTACCCACAAGGGGTACAAAAATATCGTATGATTTATGGTTTTCTGATGGTATAAATGCATATTCACTATAAAAAAAATCAGCAATTAGCACTTCTAATAGTTTACTTGTTTCAATAATGGCTTTTGTCATGGTATTATGCATCATCGTTGCTGCGAAAAACAATACCCCTGGTGTCGCTAATGCGTCTCAATAATTCTAGGATTAGAGGATTGGTTGACACTGCTGAACTAACATATGATAAAATAATATTTCTCCAAACTGGAGGGAAAATATGAACTATTCTCTCAGAGAGTGACCTGCATGAAGGGCTGGTGCCCCTCACTCAAATGAGATATTGCCTTACACACAACACTATAAATCAGTAAAGTTACTCAAGAATAAATAAAGACTGATTCTTGAAACTGTTGTAAAAACCCTACAACTTCTTCATCCAAGCTCTCAATCAGTGTTATGTTATTTAATCTGCAGCTCACGCCTTAAAACAGATACTTCAGACCGATTATAAAATTGTGTTTATGAGAAAAATGTAATCTGACTCCATAAATCACATAATTGTTTGATTAAAAACTGCACTTCTGGCTAACAATAAATGAAGTTCCCCTTTAAACACAGCCCCGGTCTTTTGTCGGGGTCCATTTATGTACTGGCTGGAAAATGTTGGGCCAGTCTCCGTCGCTCCGTCACTGTTCTCCCGTTAACAGTCACTCTAGTTCAGCTGGGTTCTTGTTGACTTCTTCACTGGTTTGAGACAAGCGACCCTATCGGACACCTCCCTTTGTCTTTCGGCAATAATGTCATTATGGGCTTCAACTGCCTTTTGTCTCTTTTCAATAATGTTATTGTGGGCTTCATCTGCTTTTCGTCTCTCTTCCATTCCTCTGTTGAGCTGCTCTTCCATTCTTCTGTTGAGTTCCTTTTCCATTCTTCTGCCGAGTTCTTCTATTCTTCTGTTGGATTCTTCCTCTCTTCTGCAGAGTTCTGCTTCCATTCTTCTGCTGAGTTCTTCCATTCTTCTGTTGGTCTCCTCTTCCATTCTTCTGCTGAGTTCTACCACATGTAAGCTGTTTGTCAATCCTTGGCTGGCATCTTCCAGATGGAATACCAGACTTGCAACCATAGCTTTTCTTTTTTCAGCTCTGTTCATAGCAATGTTTTCAGGTCCATACCAAGAGGGTTGTCCGGCTTTGATCCATGCTTGTTGTTCTCGCAGGTATTCTCCATTTTCATGGTCAATTACTGCTTTTCTATGGGCTTTCGTTGGTGCTGGTTGATCATCAGCTGGATACAGTCCTCTTGTTTGCCATTGTTCCAACAGTTTCTCCATGTGGTTCCATGTTTTTTGTCTAAGATTTGGAGCTGTTATGGCATCTGATCTGATTTTTACCCTTTCCTTGATATCTGCAGTTGAGCCTGGCCCTGCGTCTAGTCTCAACTTAGTTTGTTTTGGTGACATGTTCTCTAATTATGTATTAACCTATCAAAGATGAAGCACTAATCTTCTGACTAGCACCTTCGTTGCTGTTCGTCCGAACTTTAAAAATTTTTTTTTTTTTTTTTGCTCAAAGTTTTATTATTTTTAACCAAATCACAATGTTATGGTGTTTCCGCTATTTGGGTAATAATTCTGTACTACCACCAGAGTGCGCTATTTTAAATTCCAGCTTAATCCACTAGGGAATAGCTGTTTCAAAACTGACTCGTTTTTAACACAGGAGAAACTTAGTTTCCTCAAAAATATCTTTAAAATAGGAATTTACACTATGGTTAAACAACACAACACATAACCGCCAAAACACATTTGCAAAGAAGAATATTCACAATGTTATGGTGTTTCCGCTATTTGGGTAATAATTCTGTACTACCACCAGAGTGCGCTATTTTAAATTCCAGCTTAATCCACTAGGGAATAGCTGTTTCAAAACTGACTCGTTTTTAACAAAGGAGAAACTTAGTTTCCTCAAAAATATCTTTAAAATAGGAATTTACACTATGGTTAAACAACAGAGCACATAAGCGCCAAAACACATTTGCAAAGAAGAATATTCACAAAACCGCCAATACACATTTACCAGCAGAAGTACTTCCAATAGTTCTAACTCTAACAAGAAGTATGATGTTCTTTAGAAGATGGAATGCCTACCCTCAGTGTGTTAAAGCAAACAGAGTACTTCAATTAGCATTTCATGAAATGGTGACTGCCGTGTGGCTCACCGTGAACATGAGGTCAAGACAAGATGGCAACTGGTTTTCCAACCTTTGACCTGAAGAACAAAGGGATTTGAGAAAAAACCTGGAGTTGAAATTGGTGAGGTGATATTTTGTCTAGTAAATTCAACACACAACACTGTAGTTTAAAATAACATTTCTATTTAGTTTACAATGATAAATGGGCCTCATACCCTTACGTCATAGCCCTCTACCCATGTACGTAAATGTTTTGACTTTAAGAGCCAGTATGGTCATTTCTTCTGTTTAAACACGCTATTTATGGGACAAATAGGACGCTAAGCAAACACAATTAGAAGAATATCGTCTATCTAACGCACGAATGTCGCACTTCCTGCCGTAATCCACAACGCAATGTCTTGAAAAACAGAATGGTGTAACCACTGAGAGCTTCAAACTACTCAGGCCTTTCCCTTGAAATAGGACTTTTTTAAAACAGCCTCACGCTGTTGTTACACAAAACACTCACTCCAATAACCTTAGCTTCAAACTTTGGCTGTGTCTTTGCCTCAAGCAGTCCCGACTGCTTAATGGCCTAAAACCATTCACGTAAAACGTAAAACGCCACAAAAGACACATATAGTGATTGGCCTCTAGCCGACATGTACTAACAGACAAACGAATAGCATGCAGGGTTAAATAGAAAAAAAGAAATTGAACTCACCCTGCCTGTAACAAAGCAACGCCACGTGGTAATGCTACCAATATTTATCAATTTAGGCTTGTTTTAACTTAAATTGCACAGCTATTTTCAGGATCCGCTGGCCGCCGTCAAACACACAGAACTAACATTGTCCTACATTAACTCTTGAAGAATTCGATATAACAGGTTTCTCCATACCTAGTTGATTTGAGCTCTCTGTGTGCTGAACGGATGCCAGCGGGTCCAGCAAGCAGCCTGCTGTAGTCTCTCCCGGTTTTGCGAGATCCTGGGCTGGCTCGCCAATTGTTAAATATGTTCTTTATTCTCGCGTCCAGGAGAGAAGCTTTAAAATGAGACTAAATGGAGTCTCTGAAAAGATTCAAATGGGATACTTTAATTAAAAAAGGCGCGGTAGTGTTACAGACAGAATATTGTTCCGTCAGACAAACAGCTGTGATCTGGTTCTCCTGAGCAAGAAGACAGCGGATCTCTCCCCCGGCGCTGCTATATATATCCTCTGCTGGCTCCTCCCCGCCAGCCGGCTCACCTCGTCTCCAATGTCCGTTATTGCATTTAAACAGAGGATAGGTTCTTTTCACATTCAATATATGCTTAACACGCCGTTTCTCCTCATATTCTCTTTCATCACTTTTCATTTAACACATTCTAAACGCTGTAATCAATACTCTAAACAATACTTCTTGGCTCGTTTGGTTGCCGGTCATTCCGGATGTTGTCACATGCTACTCTCGTCTGTAAACAATAATGTATTCAAATAAACTGTACTTTCATTTAATATTCAACATGGTAGTATCTCGACATCTATCGTTGTAGTGTTAAATCAGTAGGTTTCGGTTTTCACCACACCAAGTCATTTCGCTCCTCAATTCACCTCTTTAGGAAATCGTATATTAGCCACATGCTACATGCTAACCGGAGATGTAGGATTTTCAGAATAAAAGCTTAACTGCTTGTGCACAAGAATTTCTGGTTTTTCAGTATAAAAGAGCGTTTAAACTGACGGTATGTTTAAGCTACATTATACCATCAAAACATTGATTTTAATTTCTAACACCTGTCACTGGAGCTTCAAGCTCATTCTATAACTCTCCTCAGAGCAGAGCATCTGCTGAAACGCTCATTCAGAGTGATACAGTCTTTCAAAGAGAGTCCAGGTGAAAAATACTGTGAGGCTTTAGAGGCAAAAGAGGCTGGGGAGTATCGCTCTATAGCTCTAGTAGGAAATGCAAAGCTGAAGTCAATCAATCCAGGCCAGTTCTTACAAAGCCTTGTGAACAATCTTGAGCAACGCTTGTCTTTCGAAGATGCGGTCATCAAGGACTTCAGCATCCTTGATCAGAGTAAATGGCCATCAAACCCCAGCATTCGCCATGGTGAAGACCAGGTTAAGCGACTGTGCAAGCGATTTCACTTGTGCACAGACCAAGCACTGAATGGGATGCGAGACCTACTGGAAGAGCCCAATAGTGAGCCCAAGGACCTAAAACCACTCATGAACTGTATGAAGACATTCCCTGTCAGCACAGCAGAGTGTGAGAGGAACTTTAGCCTTATGAACAATATAAGCTCAGACAAAAGGGCTGTACTACTGATCTCAAACATATCAAACTTGATGATGATTAATATCAACGGCCCCCCTACTTCTATGTTTGATCCTCAAAAGTATATGAGGACCTGGTTGAAGAGACACCGTGCTGCCACTTCTATGCGTTCAAGGCAATGCGGTGTGAAAACTCCTGCAGAAAGCAAGTCTGTCTGGAAAATACTGTAATATGAGCACTTACTTAGAAACCCAGCACTGGGTTGAGAGAGTCACTTTGGTTTTCATGGATATGTTGTAAAATGTATATATTTTTGTTCATTGTTAACTATATATTGTTGTTTTGTAACATATCGTTTTGAATTTATTGTTGAATTATTTGAATGATGATATTCAATATTTGTGGTGATATTTATTTATATATATATATACACTATATTGCCAAAAGTATTGGGTCACCTGCCTTGATGTGCATATGAACTTAAGTGACATCCCATTCTTAATCCATAGGGTTTCATATGACGTCGGTCCACCCTTTGCATCTATAACAGCTTCAACTCTTATGGGAAGGCTTTCCACCAGGTTTAGGAGTGTGTTTATGGAAATATTTGACCATTCTTCCAGAAGCGGCAACTGAAGTTGGATGAAGAGACTGGCTCTCAGGCTGTGCTCCTAATTCATCCCAAGGGTGTTCTATTGGTTTGAGGTCAGGACTCTGTGCAGGCCAGTCAAGTTCATCCACACCAAACTCTGTCATCCATGTCTTTATGGACCTTGCTTTGTGCACTGGTGCACGGTCATGTTGGAACATGAAGGGGCCATTCCCAAACTGTTTTCAAAGTTGGGAGTATGGAATTGTCCAAAATCTCTTGGTTAAATTACCTCACAAATGCGCTTCTGGAAGAATGGTAAAAAATTCCCATAAACACACTCCTAAACCTTGTAGAACGCTCTGCTTATTTATATAACAAATAATTCACTCATGAGAAGGAACGACAGATGTCCCGTAATGTAGTGGAGTAAAAGTAAGATATTTTACTTTGAAATGTAGTGGAGTAAAAGTAAAAAGTCCCCCAAAATGGAAATACTTAAGTAAAGTACAGATACTTCAAAAAAGTACTTAAGTACAGTAACGAATTACATTTACTTTGTTACTGTCCACCACTGTGTGTAAGTAATACTGAGTAACTATACTGGGTTAATATTTTTGGGGTGAACTAAATAGAGTATGTCACTATAAAACAGGGCGATAATCCTTTGCACTATGGGCTGCTTAAAAAAAATTGCAAAACTAAGAGTATACCCACTTCTCCAGGGACCACTACACCACTGCACCACATCCACACAAACAACACAGACAGGGGGAAACAAACACAAAGTAGACGGCTGGAGCAGTACAGCCACCACAGCGTTACCTAATGCAACTCCACACTAGTCTTACGGTGCTGTGTACCGGAGGGGAGAGAGAGAGAGCAGCGAAGGGGGGGAGAGAGATGTAATACGGTTTCCTGCTAAAGCTGTGGAGAGTATGTGCTGCAGGGAGGTGGATGCACAACGCACCCAGGAACGAAAGCTAGCTCCGGTCCTTTTCCCGTGAGGGAAACTGTGGACTCGATGTCCTGAAAGGCTGGAGTTTGTGCAACCTGCAGCTCACCATGATTACAAATGGTGAAATGCAATGTAAAATTACCGAAAAAATACCAGCTGACTAAATCACAACCGCTCAAACCAACTACAAACTACTACCGCGGATTGAGCAGAGAACGAGTCCGAGAAAGTTGCTCCCCCATGTGACGTAATATGACGTGTTTGACGTAAAAAAAAAAGCTGTTTTTAGTAGCAGAGCTCAAAACGGCTCCTTTTCCTCTGAATTCCTGCCCTTATGTCTTGTAAAACATATCAAATCTTGCATTAACATTTTTAATTGTAATTTTCAGGCAAGGTTGAGCATAAATGTAGTAAAAAAAAAACCTGGAAGTTGCTCTTTAAACTAATGCTGTCAAAATTATCGCGTTATAATTTTTTTTAATTAATTGCATTAAATATATTTAACGCATTTAACGCATGTGAAGAATGGCCCGCCCCATACATCCCACCAGTGGCAGCGCCAGGGTATGGCTGGGGTAGGCTACACCCATACCAAGAAATGGCTTAGCCCCACGATGAAAAATGATGTTAAAGTAAGCAAAATAAAGTCTGCCAACTCGCGCCGAGAATTGCAGAGACAGCAGTTATTAAGATTGATTTCAGTAGCCCCTTGTCTGGAAATACCGAAGACCAGAAACGGTTTTGAAAACTTTTGTCACGTAGTGATCGTCTTCTCAATAGAACATCTTTGATAATGTCTTCTGGCCAATCAGAATCAAGATAACGGCGTGGTGTTGTTGCAGGAAGTCCCGACGGAGAATACTTTTGCTGTAGTACAGGGGTGCACATTATGTGCACCCCTGTACTACAGCAAAAGTATTCTCAATCGGGACTTCCTGCAATAACACCACGTTAGGTGACATAACTGGTACGCAGGTTATGTGCGTAATCTGAAATGCGTACCGTCACTTGTGTCACAAAGCGCATTTGCGTACCGACGTACTTGTGAAGCTTTTCCAGAAGGCGGTTAGATCACCGGACGACAGAGTCGGCCTCCGTGTGCACAGACATGGCTGCTGTTAATGTCGGTCTTTACAACGGAATTGTGCCAAAACTACGCCAACCGGCTGCGTAAGGAGACTCCCCCCCCTTCACTGGAGAACTGCGCTAAAACAGCTGATCACAACGTTCACACTCTGTGGTCACGAAGTACTCCACTAGCCCCCACCCCTTCGACTTTCCTGAAGTGATCCCCCGTTGATAGAAATCAACACGTAATGAATTGAGACCCCACGGTTTGATGATTGATAGGTGTGTGGGCTGTCTTTCATTTTGACACACAGAATTTTTTTATAATAAACATACATACTGTATGTTAAAGTGGACCTATTATGCTATATTTGAATAATATAGTGTAGGACCATACCTATATAAGGCATATTTATACTGTTTATTTTTCAAAATACCAAACAGATCATGCATTTTAGCCATTCCTCATTTCGCTCAATTTAACACTGTCTTTGCATGGGCTGATTCTATGAGAACAGCACCATCTAGAGGCCTGGCATATTTACTACAGCGTCTCCAGCGCTTTCGAACGGCAATGTCCGTGGCTGTCTCCTCCTGATTGGTGGAGTTGGCCCAATAGCGGTAGTGCCTATTCTGTGATGTCATAGAAGTGTTCAAATCTGGATCAGTCTGTATCAGATCCGTTGCAGCCCCTTTTTAAGAGATTTGGGTATGGAGGAAAATAGAGAGGGTTGTGTTTTCTGACACTTGGTGAGTTCCCTGGAACACCAGGGACACATATTCATGTATAAAAGACATACAAAAGTGCATTTTGCATGATAGGTCACCTTTAAATGGATATATCCGCCTTCTTTCATCTATCTTTCCATTCCCACAACAATATACTGTACATAAAGAAATGGCATATTTTGGACATACACTGAACAATTGTTTTTGCTCCCATTTTTCATGAGATGAACTCAAAGATCTAAAACATTTTCTATACAGATGTAGCACTGAATTTCAGACTCCAGCTTACAGCTTCCTGCCTACGACCTGCCTAAGACCAGTATAGAGGAATGTTAAGCCCTCCCACTATTTTCCAAGAGGGCGTTGCCAGATTTTCTATTTCAGGTTTTAACCAGGAGATGGCGCTTCATTCACAAATACAGAAAGACAAGTTTTATGGACTTTCAGTTGTGTTTTGAAGAGCATTTGAACACATCAATATTTTAGATCAACTAGTAAGTATATCTAATCTTGTGATTCAATAATATATAGTCTTTATATATTAAATAATCATAATTATAAAGTAAATGTTTACATTACACTTCTTTATTTGTTATGCTCATACTTTTAACTTTACAATTGTTTGCTTTAATATGCAGTATATTTTTTGTCTATTTTTGTGTTTGCTTCCTCCTGCTCCCTTTTGGACACATACTGTATGATTTATTATTATTATTAATATGAAGATATTATTAAGATAAGATAAGATGTTACTTTATTGATTGAACATTTTAGTTTAGAATGTGCTGTCCCACGGTAATTCCGAAGGCTCACAGGTCACATTCCGACCATTATTTAAAACAATAGGTGCTTTCACACCGTCTACAGTTTGATTTGTATAGAGGGACCTCTGTGGCTGAATGGCCAGCGATTAGGTGTGGCGCATTTATCATAGGTGATCAGAGCTAACTGCCTGCCGTCAGATGTCCTTTAAAAAACAGATCGGATTTTAAGACTACTTCAGCGCTCATAAAGAATGATAAGAATAAGAATAATGCGTATTGAACTGGTTTCATTAATTAGTGAGTTTATTTAACACTAGAACCGCCAATCGGGTCAATTTGTGTGATGTGTGTTGTGTGTGTGCAATGTAACTTTTTTCAATAAAATATTAAAGTCTCCCAGTCCGTGACTTTTCCTGAAAGTGTGTTATGTAGCACCCTATGTTGTTAAAAATTGCATTCTAATAGCGGGATTTGACAGGTTTAGGTAGGCCTATACAAAAACCTCTGGTGGTTCTAGTGTTAAGGTAATTAGGTACAGTAGAAGCCCTTTTTTATCAGTAACGAATTTAGCAGTTGAACATAAAAGTCAACTAACTGAGGGTCACTTGCAATGACAGTGTTGTGTCTAACTGTAAGCTTGTCACTCAGAGTAACCTACAGTTAATTTAGCTGCTGGAGAAGAAAGATCAGGGGGGGAGGGGGGGAGATAGCTGTGTTTGATGGGCCATTAGTTGTGTAAATACACAGCTGAGAGCTGCCGTTTCATTCAGACTGTTTAAAAAACGGTAACAACGGACTATTTTTCTTAGCGGATGCATGTCAATTTAAATCAATACATACAACTATTTTTTAAATCAATACAACTATTTTTTAAATCAATAAAAACATTTTCTAAATCCATAAAAGCATTTAAATTAATATTGGGAGTCATGTCGTTACTTTGTTGAGAATGTGGCCATGTAATAAGCGGGATCATTTGCAGCGACTTGTTCCTTATGGGGAAAATAACACCCGTCGTGTGTGTGTAGAGGTGTGTGTGGTTAAAACACTTTCATGAAGTGAAGGAGGTTTTCCTTCTATAAAACAGCTGTGGGCAGCAGTGAGTGTCACAGACATGAATTCATAGATCAAGGCAGACTGGTGCACACACTCTCCTGTCCTGCCAGGCGACACGCCCGTTCTAAGCATACAGTCTATGGTTCTAAGCCGTGTCCCTCACTCCTCACATCCCAAGCTGCATCCCCACAAGTGTATTATGTTGTTACATCGTTTCATATGTTACTTTTCAGTTGTGCTCTGTCTATGTTCAGTGATGCAAACTTGTCACCTTTCGGTGAAATTCGCTGTTTTGAATCCAAAATAGGTCGTTTGTGTGATTCATGTAGATCTGCAATAAAAATATTTTTGGGGTATGGGGGGGTCTGGGACCCGGAGTAATCTGCGGCCGTGAGCTGTTATGTGCCATCATGACACGCATGGTGTTCTTTTTTATATATATTATAATGAAGTGCGAGCTGTGTGCTCGAGTCTTCCTGCCTGTCGGCTCTGCTCATGGTGGATATCTAATAAGGCTCTGCTGCTCCGACATGATGGTCTAGCTTCAGCAGAGACGGGTGCGTTCGTTAATATTAACTGTGCGTCCGGAGTCACTGTGGCACAGACTGGACCGTTGGTGAACAGCTGTTAGAACGGGCCGTTCAGGTGTTCAGAGCAGAGCTCCCTGTTGGAGCGGCATAGCATGATGCGAACTGAAAAGTTTTTCTGTGGCAATATTATTTAAGGAATCGTTGAGCTAGCTGGCTAGCATACATTGTCACTATCTGCTAACGTTAGCTTTAGCCTTCTATTTCTAATAGTTTGTTTCAAAGGCTATAAACAGAGGTGGTATAAGTATATATATATATTGTACTTGAATAAAAGTAGAAGTACTCAGATCTTGTACTTGAGTAAAGTAGAAGCACATAGATCTTGTACTTGAGTAAAAGTAGAAGCACTCAGGTCTTGTATTTGACTAAAAGTAGAAGCACACAGATCTTGTACTTGAGTAAAAGTAGAAGTACTCAGATCTTGTACTAGAGTAAAAGTAAAAGTACTCAGATCTTGTACTTGAGTAAAAGTAGAAGTACCAGAGTGTAGGAATACTCTGCATTCTAAATGTTCCTCAAGTAAAAGTAGAAAAGTATTCTCATCAAAATATAGTGAAAGTAGCGACAGTAAAAGAAGTCATTGTGCAGATTGGTCCATTTCAGAATAATATATATGATATGTTTTATAATGATTGATCATGAAAGTGTTCTCAAAGCTGGTAAAGGTGCAGCTAGTTTGAATGACTTTGTATACTGCAGGGTAGCTTGTGGATTTGCTCCAGGTGGAACTAAAGTCTGATTTAACACTTGATTATATTTCACATCATTCATCCACATCTGTAAAGTAACTAAAGGTATTAAATACATTGAGGGGAGTAGAAGTACACCATGTACCTCTGAACTGTAGTGGGGTAGAAGAACAAAGTAGCAAAACATTGAAATTCTTAAATAAAGTACAAGTATCTCAAAATTGTGCCCAAGTATAGTACTTGTTGAGTTTATGAACTTAGTTACTTTACACCATGTGGCTATAAAGATAAAAAGACTTAAGCCTTGCACAGAGGCATGAAAATACATTTTCAAAATGCTCAACAGTGCTGCCAAAATTATAAACTGACTGCTACACAATTTAAAATAAATGCTTTTATATATTTCTATTAGATGTGACTCTTTGGCGTTTCTGTTATTATTAAAACTGCTGCTTTAGTTGTTCTGCTAATATCCTCTGCTATTCCTCATTTTAAAGCCGATATTCTGTGGGGTGGGGGAGCCGGGGGCTCGGATCATTGTCACCTTTTTCATACCTGATGAGTTTGCATCCCTGTATGTTAGTCACCTTAATTCATGTAATAAAATCATCTCAGGTCAGTAACACTCAAAGCTAAATGTGCAATACCATGTTCAGCTATGTTACTATTTATAATGTTATTGTTGTTACATCAGAAGATGTACATATTGGAATGATTTCTTAACTTACAGTAGGCTATTTTTTACAATGTGTGTTGGAAGGATTTATTAAATTACAATGAATATTGTCATTGTTTAAGGCTTTTAGAGAAGGGTGAACTATAAGCCTGAATTACCTAACATTTGATACCTGAAAACATAAAAGCCACAATAAATGAATCACAATTATTCAAGTTATTTTTACCTCCCGTATTGCTTTCAACCCACCAGCTTTTATGGTGTTTTTACGTCACTAACTGTAAGATTGTCACATACAGTCTATGGTCACTCAGAGTAACCTACAGTTAATTTAGCTGCTGGAGAAGAAAGATCAGGGGGGGAGAGAGCTGTGGTTGATGGGCCATTAGTTGTGTAAATACACAGCTGAGAGCTGCCGTTTCATTCAGACTGTTTAAAAAACGGTAACAACGGACAATTTTTCTTAGCGGATGCATGTCAATTTAAATCAATACATACAACTATTTTTTAAATCAATAAAAACATTTTCTAAATCCATAAAAGCATTTCAATTAATACTGGGAGTCATGTCATTACTTTGTTGAGAATGTGGACGTGTAATAAGCGGGATAATTTGCAGCGACTTGTTCCTTATGGGGAAAATAGCACCCGTCATGCAGATCAGGATCCCTCCGCCACGCTTTGGGATCCTGATCTGCCGACAAGGCTCCATTATTATATAAATATTTGTAGTGAATTACTGACTTTAGGCACGTTAATAACGTTTTAATGAAGTTGAATACAGTATATTCATATGTGTCAGTGATTTCATGTCAATTCGGCGAACATAAACATAAATGATCGTGGTGAAGATGATGAATAAATTAGGATTAAAAATTGAGAGCCGGGCTGCATTTCCTCCTGTTCGGTTTTTTTCGACTAAACAACATTATTTTGTTAAATAACAACATGGTGATGTTTTGTAAATGATTACATGTCTCTTATTTAGCACAGAGTATGATATCCGTGACATATGGATCTTAACAAAGTTCCGCTGTGCATCCAGCGTACTGCATCTGACTTTATTTCACATGAGCTCCAGTGTGGAACTCCACTGCACCCCCTGGTGGATCAATGATCCATTGCAGTTGGCTTCATTATAATTACATTTATCTATCACGGGGGCGGTCTCAAGTCAAGCTGGAGGTTTTCCCTTGAGCGAGGGCAGATCACGTACCAATCACGGCCCTCGCGTTTCAAACTGTCTGAAATGAATCACTACATCTGTATACACAAAATAACCATTTCTCTCAAATATTGTTCACAAATCTGAAAAAATCTGTGATAGTGAGCACTTCTCCTTTGCCGAGATAATCCATCCCACCTCACAGGTGTGGCATATCAAGATGCTGATTAGACAGCATGATTATTGCACAGGTGTGCCTTAGGCTGGCCACAATAAAAGGCCACTCTGAAACGTGCAGTTTTGCTTTATTGGGGGGGTCTGGGGGGGTCCGAAAACCAGTCAGGTTTAACCCTAACCCTAACATGTCACCAACTGACACATTAAAGAATGTTTTAGGGTTTAACCCTAACCCTAACCCTAACACACATTAGGAACATTGGTGTACACTTTGTGGACATTTACTACAGGTCGCGGTACTCCAAGTGGACAGACATGCGGCTCGGCTCCAGAGTGTAATGGAAATATGCAAGGGTGCTACATGGATAGCCAGTGCAGGGACCTTCCACGTGGAAAAAGAACCGGAGACGGACGAGCTTTCCCCGCAGAGATATAAAATGTTAAAGTTTTGGGGTCTCTTGTGTAATTCAGGACAATTTCACCAGGAGGCGTAATGTACACTGAGTGGACCTCATTGTCCATAAAGTGTACAAGATCATTTGTCATTTTCACGTACATTAATGCATAAAGTGATGTCCATGAAATGGACATTGCAAATAAGTGTTTAAAATATGACCAAAGGACCCCCGAAGGATGGACTAAGTAGCTCCAGCATGTCTCCATCACATGTGCACTCTGTTCATGTCAGACTTCCAAGAAATAGACCGGGAAAACCACCTCTCTGTTGCCCCGAAGGACGGACTAAGTAGCTCCAGCATGTGCACTTGACATTGAACTCTGATTATTTCACACCTCCAGGAGAGGGACCGGGAAGACCACCTCTATGTAGCCCCTCACAGAGCCCCAAAGGACGGACTAATGACCTCCAGCATGTGCACTTGACATTGAACTCTGATTATTTCACACCTCCAGGAGAGGGACCAGGAAGACCACCTCTATGTAGCCCCTCACAGAGCCCCAAAGGACGGACTAATGACCCCCAGCATGTGCACTTGACATTGAACTCTGATTATTTCACACCTCCAGGAGAGAGACCGGGAAGACCACCTCTCTGTAGCCCCTCACAGAGCCCCAAAGGACGGACTCAGGACCTCCGGCAACAGTGGCACTTCCATAACCTCGCGCACCATGGGTGCCCGGGCCCCCGGACTTAAGCACTCCCCCACGGAATAAACCCAGATTATCACACCCTCAAGAACCTCATGCCCCTGGGAACCTTAAAGGGGGGGTGGATTTTGCAGTGCTTTATCGTCCGCCCTTAAGCTTCCTACAGAGGACACGTGACTACCAGACATTCAGACACTTCTAGGTGACCAGGGGCATATTTGTATGGAAGTCATTCATTTTGGGTTTTTGTCAGAGGATGTGTGCTTAAGTTTGGGTCCCTGCCCCTGTCCCGGTGCGCATGGAGGTGCGAGCACTTTGTGCACTGTGGAGGATGTTCTCATGGCCATGGTAACACATAAAGGGGGTGCATTGTGTGGTGCTCAACCGCCCGCCCACCAGCATCAATATTCGTCCTTCTTCACAGCACCACCTGCCCTGCTGGAGGTTCACACTTTAACTTTTTTTTACCCTCCTCTGCCTTGCACATCCTCCAACACTTGAGCATTCCTCACTCGGACTAAACCCCTCCATGCACACCACCAGAACCTCGTGCCCCTGGGGACCTTAAAGAAATCTTAAAGGGGGGAACACCCAGATGTTCAGCATAGAGATGTCCGCACCAATTTACCTCCCCTCTCATGCTGCTCACTATTGCCACATGTTCCACTTGTTCCATCCCCATTATCCGTTTCCAACTCGTCCTTCTCCACGCCCATCATCCGGTTCCAACTCATCATTTTCCACTCCCATCCGGTTCCAACTCAACTATGGTGTAATATTAGGATAACATTCAGCAATATATAGTAACATGTGTTTGCAGTTGTTGGTGGGTTTTTAAAAAAGAGGACAGGACCAAGTCACTAATTTTAACAAACTTTATTCACAGAAATATATATATATATACATTGACACTTTATTATATTATCCAATCATCCAAGACAAGGGGACTGATTTGAACAACACATTGTACAAGTTGGTCAATGGCTTGTACCAATTTCCGTATCGGGTGAAATTGGTGCAGAGTCTGGCACCCTCTCTTCACCCATGTCTGTGGGGATATGCTCCTCTCCAGAGCTGTCAATGTCAATGTCCCTAAAATCATCTTCACTCCCCCCTTCTTCATGTTCTGCTGCTGCCGCTGCTTGCAGTGACTCAGTGAAGAGCAGCCGTATGTCCGCAGCCTCCTTCAAAGAAGGATTCTTGGCATAAAATGTGTCCGCTGTTGCAGTGTTGTGACACATAAAATCACTCACTCTTTTGCGGTTGCCTGTATCCTGAAACTTCTTCGCATTATCTGCGTGGAATGCGTGGAGGTCGGTCAAGTTAATGGAACCTTGTTGTCCCACATCAGCCCATGCCAACCTCAGGAAGTAGGCAAGGTTCCTCGACGGGTTCTTCCCCGCTGTGTATAGGAAGTAGCGGTTCTGGTTGCAGGTCAGCTTCCCCTTGATATCCAGCCACCTCTTCATCCATCCAAACTCTTCTATGGTGAGGTACAGCTGCGCTTCGCCGAACGCGTTGGCCGTCTTGTGGTGGCTTACCTGTTATGACAGAGGTAGAGAGCGCCAATACAAGTATCAATCATCCATCATGCACAACATGTTTATCACTGCCAGAATAAACAATTTTTTTTTAATAGCACTCACGTGGATGAGGTAGCCAAAGGCAGTGCCAGTTGTCTCCGCCTTTCGGACCTCGGCGTTGGTCATGTTGGAGTAGACCCCCGGACGGTGGCCATAAATGCAGCTCCAATGGAGGGTCAGGTACCCATAGAGCAATAGACGGGTTGAGGTAGTCGGAGTGCTGGCCATCACGTCCAGGAGCTGAGGGATGCGGGTTTTGGCAGCAGTCAAACATGCGATGATGTCTTTGTGGCTCGGCAGACCTTCCATCTTGTCCCGCTTCACCTGCATCTGGTGGATAACCACCTTCTTCTTCAGGGACTTCAGGATGGCACTAATTTCCCGTGTGATTGAGAACATGTCGTTTTGGTTGAGCCTGCTCCCCTTGTATGGTGTGGCTGTCATGTATCTGACAAAGTGCGCTATGTTCTTTATACAAAAGTCAGAGGTCGTGACCTGTAGGCTCGACTTTATCAGGCTCCGGGACCAGCTGTTGACAAAGGAAAACGCATCAGTATATCGTATTCGCTTCAATGTGGAGAACACACACAATGATACTGACATCATGGACAGTAATTGATGTTACTCACCAACGTATCCTCTTCAAATCTCTCAGAAAGAGCCAGTCAGACAGGCACTTGAAACTGTGTGCCATGAAGACTAGGAACGATTTCACTCTGCTTATCTTGGAGACTGCGTTTTCTTGGAGCCTCACTGTAGGGTCGATGCCTTCATAATGCTTCCGGTAGCCTTGCAGATACTCCTCTGTGAAACATAATACAGTACTTTAATGACAACATCACACATTGTGTGTTACAGAAACTGTATTTGTGACATATTCAACACCCTTACCAATGATGCGTGGGAATGTGATGTCCCGCATTATATTCCCCCTGCCCCTGCCGCAGAACCAGGGGGAATGTATGGGAGGGGAGGTTGACGAGTCGTCGGTATCTCTGGATGGTTCTGAGGAGCTGGACATATGTGTCTGTGTCTGAGAGTTTTTGCTGCAGGAGGGACCGGGGGACTTGCTGCAGGAGGGACCGGGGGACTGGCTGCAGGAACGACCGGGGGACTTGGACTGCCTCTTTGGTGTTGACTCTGTCCGGGGTCGTTTCCTTAGAAACACCCGCTCTTGTTCCTCCCCATCCTCTTCATTGAACTCATGCATGTCCTCGGCCCTCTGTTCCCTCATACGTCGTCGCTTCTTTTTTATCCTCTGCTGCAGTTTGCAGCGCAGGGATTTCACCTCAGCAGCATATTTGTCCCTCTGAGCCCTCATTGTGTTTGCCTCCATCCTCCATTCCTTACAGTCCGGGTTGTCACATTCTTGCACCGGTGACAAGGGTGGAGGTTGTTCCAGGACCCCATCATCATCAGTGTCCACATTGAAAGAGGAAATCATTGCTACTCTGGGGTTTGTCAGGCGGAGTGCACAAAGCTCCTTTTTTGCCACTGTCAGCTTGACTGCGTTAACAGCCACATGTATTTTCTCCCGGGACAGCTCAACATGTTCTGTGTCCAAGTAGCGGTCCAGCCTTGTCCCGATGTACTCACATCCCGCAATGATGCAGGGATGGAGCCTAATATTTGTCCGCCCATTTGCCATCAGCAGCAGAATTTTTCTTTCTTCTGCGTTACGCACACTATGATTCCTCTGCAGGTGCTTGGTCAGGGCACGGTAGGAACTCTTACAGATCGGGCAATCGCTCGCCATTCTATCTGTATGGATGAAACGTATTGTTTGTTTAATCCATTGAATATATGCAGTTGATGTACAGATGTAGCACTCCAGATAGGACTCACATGGGTGTGTCCCAGTCAAAAGCCCAGCGGATCCCAGTGGCTGGGGGTGTTGCCAAATTGCTAGAGGGCTTTGCCAAATTTCCCCATTTGTTCAATTACAGGATTTAACCATGAGATGGCGCTTCATTCACAAATACACAAAGACAACTGGGTGTCTTAGAACTTATTCTGTTTGCAACGTTTGCAGCTCTGCAGTTGTGTTTGCTGAATACTGTAGCATTTAATCACTTATTTGTTATGGTTTTCACAGGCTACTATAATAAAAAAACATCAATATTTTAGATCAAATAAAGTATATAGTTTGCTTTATGCAGTATATTTTTTGTAATATTGTTGGGGTGTTTTTACACAGTACAGTAGATTGAAGTAAATCAATTTATACATTAAGATAAAATAAGCTGGACCTTTATTAATCCCTATGGGGAAATTCAGTAGTTCAAACAGTAACAGGGTAAGAGTGAAAAACAGGATAGCACAGATTCACACAGATAAATAAAATCAAAAATAAGATGAACGATACAAATAATAATAATGAGAAACTATGAAATAAGAAATGAATAAAACTAAAATATAATTATCATATCATATATTATAATGTATTGTATTATTAAGTAATATCATACATTAACCCCATTATAGCAGATGCCACATTGAATGGATGAACACATTTATGCATCAATAATTACAACAGAGTATTTCTAAATACAAGTTGTAAAAATACAATATGTATTTAATATGAATAACATAATGATTAATTTCAGATGATAATACTTTTCAGGGTTAAGTCCGGTCTGACAGCGCTTGCTTAGCTCTCTGCTGAAGATCACTGCTGCTCTAAACAAAGTCAAAAATCCTATATCCAAACGGAATAAATATAATTAATTATTATTAATACGTTAAGTCTTGTTCATTGTTTTTTACTTTTATTAAATGTTTGATATTTCCGGCAAAGACCCTTTCATACCGGCAATGCGCGATAGAAACAACAGAAAGTGCGACAGTTTAAAGAGCCTGTAACAGCATCCCAACAACTGTTGTGCAATGAAATATTGGGCTACTAGTCATCTCGAACCGTCAGTTTAAAAAAGAAGGTGCGATACCGTTCCGATAAATATCAATAATTTCGAACATTGCGGGGAAATTCCTTCGACTCATTTTGAAGTTTTGGGGGAAGCCGGAAGTGACATCAATGCGGGAACGCTTCACTGTGCGGCGAGAGAACCAAACATGGACAAAGTGTGTTGTCATGCGTAGAAAAGGTGAATTACTGAGTTTAGGCACGTTAATAACGTTTTAATGAAGTTGACTACAGTATATTCAAAGTCAGTGCTTTCATGTCAATTCGGCGAACATAAATATAAATGATCGTGGTGAAAATGATGATTAAATTAGGATTAAAAATCGGAAGTGAGAGCTGCTGAATTTCCTCCCGTAGGATGTGATATAAAAACAAATCGATTATTTTTGTAGTTGTAAACTCAAGTGGATGAAACTACATTTATTAGTGCTTTCATGTCAATTCGGCGAAAATATGATACATTAAATGATCGTGAGGATGATGATTTAAAAATTGTTTGTTTGAGCCGGTCTGCATTTCCTGATCAGATAACAAACCGATGCTTTTTGTAGTTGTAGTACACCAACATGGATTAAACGTGTGGTGTTTTTACCACAATGTTGGTGAAATTAATGGATAAAATGCACGGATTATTATTATTATTATTCCCACTCCGATCGGGACACTAGGTCCACCGTTCCCCCAGCAGGGAGGCTCCCCCCGTTGACAGTTTACGTGGGCTGGGCCGGGTGCAGTGGCGGACTGGCCATCTTGTCTGTCAAAAAGCATCTTACGTTTCTAACTTGCAATATCCTTATTTCCGCTCTCTTCACTCCAGAAGAGCGGTCTCCCTGTGACTCTCTGTGTGCCGGGTGGCGGGGCCTAACAGACATGCTGCAGCGAACACAAACTTACAGACTGGGGGTTGGGAGATCACAGGAGGGGGGGGTGAGCTGTGGAATGTGAGCATCCCCCTTGGGAGACTTACTCCACACATTCCGATGGCCAATTAGCTTTAAACAAAGAGTTTGCAACATGGGGGTTGGGGGCTTCTCAAAAGAGAAAATGCAGATATAATTCACTCTCTCGACTCGCTGGTATCTCGAGCTGAGCGCTCATTGGTGGTTTGTACCCGCTGCTGATGAAACTCTCCATTGGCTCTGCAAAAGTTTGTTGTTGTTTTGTGTCAGTTTTACGTCGCCACTTCCATTCACATTTTTCATCATTGTTCCACAATGTTTATCATGAAATTAATATCCATATATTTTATACTATACTACATGCCAACCCTACCGATTTGGGCGGTAGTCTACCGCTTTTGAGATGTTTCTACCGCCTACCGCCTTAGCTGGCTTTCCCTACCGATTTTCAATCTTCCCAAACTATAACAAATAAAAATGACACTCCAAAGACACTGGACTCGAATTTTGGTGGACACCGTTTGCAGCGTGATCGCATCATACAAACAGTAGTCCTCTGTGTTTCTGAAAGAGAAACAACGTGCAGACCGGGGGTAATGCTGCCTTTGAGTCCTGCAGGATTTCCCCGTTATTATCAGTGTCTCGTAAACACATGTTGGCGACTGAAAGACATCCAGTGTTTGGTGTTTTTCGGAAGCATCCTACAGTGTCTCAACTGAAAGAGGACCACAAACACACACAAAATATAATGCAATTTTGAGATTTGGGGATATTTATCTCCCATTCTTTCACTTTTTCTGACATTTTCAACACCAAACATGTCGTTAATGTGTTTAGTGAACTACAGCAATCTGAAAGCCTGTACATTATTTATATCACACTTTATCAGTATAAAAATGCAGGAAATGACTTTTTTAATGCAGTATTTTCTGATTTATGGCGCAACACAAAGATATTTCGCTCTGTGCAAACCTTTGACTCTAATATGTCAACAACATGAAACAAGAATATGAACCTGGCTTTATCCAATGTTCACGCAAGAGTTCTACATCCTGACACATCCTTCATCTACACTGTCTCAACTGAAAGAGGACCAGAAACACATTAAAAATATAATAAAATGTGGAGACTTTGGGATATTTATCTCCCATTCTTTTACTTTTCGGGCATTTTACAGACCAGACATATCTACCACTTTTTCTGAAAAATGCATAAAATGATGCAATATATGTTAAATACATGGTTTTTACATGAATCGAGCTTCGCTGCTGGAGAAGACGCTGGCGTTGACTGTTCGCCGCTTCTCCACCTCTGTCACCCTCTATCACCCTCAGCTACCATTCGTTCTTCAATCTTTCAAATTGGACCACTGCCCTGCATTTACACATCTTTAATGCAATGCACATTGTTTTTAAATGTTTTACTTATTTTGGACTTCTGCCTCCGTTGCTGGCTGTAGCCGGCTGTCCTCACGTAGCCATCAACGTGCCGGGTGGCTATTGCTATCTGCTACATCGCCTACTGTCTGTCTCCGTCCCACGCAACAACCGTGGACTCTCTCTGCCTCCTGCCTTCATCTCTGGGGTGCATCTGTCCCGTCCCGCTGCTCACATCCTCGTCCACAACAATCCTCCATCTCTGTGAACCTAGCCCGCTAGCTGCTATCGCTGCCATCACACTGCTCCCAGCCATTCCGCCTGTCATCATGCTGAAATACTCCATCTCACAGCTGCTGTCATTGACCAACTCCTCCACTCCGTTTTCCATCTCAGTCATCAGACATCTTGGACTCCTTCGTCGACCCCGCTACATTCACCGAAGCACCCGCCGCAGTTTTGTTTACCTTCAGCACGGACAATCCATTGCATCCATCTGCTCCACGCAACGCACTGTCGCACAACTGACGCGTCATCAGAACGCAACTCCTACTGCTCCTGTTACATTCTCCCCCGCTCACCTACACTCCCAGCTGCACGGAATACCTGGAGCGGATCCCACTCCCCTCCGCCTCCCAACACATATAACAAGCCATTTCTCCCCACCATCAAGCCCCCCTCCTCTGCTCCACTGCCCCCCCTCTCATGCCCACCCCTGCGCTGCTAACCTAGACAACCTCATACCTCTCCAGCCTGCCACCACCCCTCCAACCACCCACTTGACCAATTTTGCCCTTCTAAATATACGGTCACTCAACAATAAAGCCCACATCCTTCACGAACTCATCCTGGACAAATCCATCGACTTCCTTCTGCTCACTGAAACCTGGCAACAACCCAATGACTTCTTCTCGCTCAATCAAACATCCCCCCCTGGTTTTAATTACATCACTAAACCCCGCCCCTCAAGCCGTGGTGGTGGGCTGGCTGTCATCTACAACCAGAACATCCGGACTACAGAACTCACCCTCCCCTCAGTACCATCCATCGAATTTCTTGCCTTCAAAACCCCTCCCTCACTGACAGTTATCCTCATTTACCGCCCCCCTAAACCACACCCCTCCTTCCTCTCTGATCTCACTGAACTCCTAACCATTGCTTCATCCCTCTCCCCACGTCTGTTACTCCTCGGCGACCTTAACATCCACATGGACTCCACCACCTGCAAACACGCTTCTGAATTTTCCTCCCTTCTGGACAATTTCTCATTTACACAACATGTCACCTTCCCCACCCACGATAAAGGACACATCCTTGACCTTGTCTGTTCCACCAACCTCACAGTACTCGACCTCCACCCCTGCCCCTTTCCCCTCTCTGACCACAAATTCATACAGTTCACCACCGCCTCCCCCGTCCGCCGCCCCCCCCCCCCCCCCCCATCCAGGAACATCACTTTAAATGTCACTTTTAAAACCTCCTCACCCTGGTTCACCCCTGCACTCCGTAAACTGAAGCAAACCGGCCGCCAGCTTGAACGACCTAACCATGAAATCATCCCTCACAGTTCACCATGATTCCTACAAACTCCATCTCACTACCTACAGAGACGCCCTCAATGCCGCAAAATCTGCTTACCTCTCCACCATCTTCATCGACTCCTCCTGTAACCCCAGGACCCTCTTCTCCACCGTCAACAAGCTCCTCAAACCCCGTGCTGACACCCTCTCTTCCTCCACTTCCACATGCAGTTCATTCCTCCAGTTTTTCTCTGACAAAGTCACTGCCATTAATCACTCCCTATCCGCTGCATCTGACACACAAACATCTCCCCCAACATCCACCGCCACAATTCCTCCCTCCATCTCCCTTGACCTCCCGAGCCCTCCTCCCCACGGCATTCTCTCCCAGTTCACTCTGGTTACCCCCCCTGAAATACTCCAACTGATCAGCTCCTCCAAACCCACAACCTGCTCGCTTGATCCTCTACCCACCCCTCTTCTGAAGTCCTGCCTCCCCGTCCTCTGCCCCTACATTGTCAACCTTTTCAACTCCTCCCTGTCCCAAGGAACCGTTCCCTCTGCCTTCAAAACTGCTGCTGTCACTCCCATCCTCAAGAAACCCGGTCTGGATCCCTCCTCCCTCAGTAATTACCGCCCCATCTCCAACCTCCCCTTTCTCTCTAAAACAATAGAACGCATCATCTCCAAACAACTCCACCGCCATCTCCAAAGAAATTACCTTTTTGAACCCCTTCAGTCTGGTTTTCGTCCTCACCACAGCACAGAAACGGCACTCATCAAAGTCCTCAATTCCCTCCTCACCTCTGCTGACACCGGTTCCCTCAACATCCTCATCCTCCTTGACCTGAGTGCAGCCTTCGATACCGTGAGCCACACCATCCTGCTTACCCGACTCCGGGATATCGCTATCGAAGGTACTGCACTCAGGTGGCTCCAGTCCTACCTCTCCGACAGATCCCACTTCATCTCCCTCAACAATCACTCCTCTACCACAGCTTCAGTCACCCAAGGTGTTCCCCAAGGTTCAGTACTCGGCCCCCTCCTCTTCATCATCTACATCCTCCCCCTTGGTCAGATTCTCCGCCATCACAACCTGGACTTTCACTGCTATGCTGACGACACGCAGATCTACCTCAGCACCAAATCCCCCCACAACCCCCCTCTCACACACATCGAATCCTGTCTGACTGCAATAAAATCCTGGATGCGACACAACTTCCTCAAACTCAACAGCAATAAAACTGAACTCCTCCTCATCGGCTCCAAATCCACCCTCAGCAAAACCCCCAACCTGACACTGACCATCGATGGCACCCCTGTTTCCCCCTCGACCCAGGCACGCAGCCTTGGCGTGATATTCGACCCCACCCTCTCCCTCGACCCCCACATCCGTCAAGTTGTAAAAACCTCATTTTTCCACCTCCGCAATATCGCCAAACTCCGTCCCTCTCTCACCCGCCCCGCAGCTGAGCGACTCATTCACGCCTTCATCTCCTCCCGCCTTGACTATTGCAACTCACTCCTCTTCGGCATCAGCACAACATCCCTCAACAGACTCCAGCGTGTCCAGAACGCAGCCGCCAGACTCCTCACCCACACCAAATCATGGCATCACATCACCCCGGTCCTCAAAGAACTCCAATGGCTTCCCGTCTCACACCGCATTCACTACAAACTCCTGGTCCTCACCTATAAAGCCCTCCACCATCTGGCCCCCCCCCCCTACCTCACTGACCTCCTCATCCTCTACCAACCAGCCCGGTCCCTCAGATCCACCTCAGCCGGTTTGCTCTCAATCCCCAAGGCCAAACTCCGGAGCTTCGGGGACAGAGCCTTCTCTGTGGCAGCCCCGAAGCTCTGGAACTCCCTCCCCCAAGACCTCCGTGAGTCTGATTCCCTCACCCTGTTCCAGTCCCGTCTCAAAACCCACCTCTTCAACTCTGCTTATCCTTAAACCCGCCCCTCCCCCCTCTGAACCAACATCCTCCTGACTGCTTTTCTGTTTTTGTTTTGTTTTTGTTTGTGTTTTTGTTCTTGTTTTGTTTGTCGACCTGACTCATAATGTAAAGCGTTGTTGGGTCTAGAAAAGCGCTATATAAATCCCATTTGTTATTATTATTATTATTACATGTAATTACTGGGGTTCCATTTCTTCTGATTACCTAATTTGGGCGTGCACATTTGCCACGCGCAAACCTACCTCTTTTGGATTTGGAAAGGTTGGCATGTATGCTATACTTGCACTGCTTACCGTTTTCATACTTTATATATCTTAGCATATTCATACACACTGTTAATACTGCTCACAGGCTGCTGTGTATATCTATTGTATTCATACCCCTCACTGTTTATTCATCATTCAATTAATTCTATATTTTATTCTGTAGATTGTGTACATTACTTTTCACTTTAATGCTTGTTGCACCGTTAGAAGCTAAACTGCATTTCGTTGTCTCAGTACCTGTAATCTGTGCAATAACAATAAAGCAGGCATCTTTATAGTGGCCTCAACAATCAAGTTCTAAGTAGTGCAATATGAAATAAAAACAACTACACTCTTTTGGCAGTGTTGTGGTGCCGAGAGATGGGAGTCGGAGGCGGGGTATCAAAGGTAAAAGCTAGACTTTTATTTAGCATCTGAAAATCATTGTAAACAACTTCATGCCCGGGAGCGTCTATCGTAATTCCAACCCAGTTTTGATTTAACCACGCCCACTTCCGCATTACGCAAGAACGTAGCTTTAGCGTCATAGACATCATCTTCAGCAGTTATAGCGGTCGCGGTGTAAAGCAGGATATGGAATAGTTGTTTTTTGTATTTCCAAAGGATTTGTTGACTGAAAGTAAACGATCCAGAGTCCTGAGATTGTATTACTGGTGTTTTATCATCTCCGCTGGTGTAAGTGCAGAATATTGAATATAACCTTGACTATTACTGTGTAGCCTACTTCATTTATCTGACAGCATTATTTAATTATACTATTTTATATATATATATATATATATACACACATTTATTCATTTATAAACATATATATATATATATATATATATATAAAAACACACACTTATATGTACTCACACATGTATTTATTCATTTATACACACAGATGTATTCATTCATTTATACACACACAGCATTATTTAATGATACTATTTTATATATATATATATATACACACATTTATTCATTTATAAACATATATATATAAACACACACTTATCTGTACTCACACGTGTATTTATTCATTTATACACACAGATGTATTCATTCATTTATACACACACACTCACATATATACACTTTATATTAATTAATTTGTACACACACACATACATATATATAAACAAAACAACACAATATAATAAAAACAGTTGCAATAATAACATAATATGGTATGATCAATTCTACCCTTTTGTTTTTGCTCCCATATTTCAATTAAAAGATATTTTCAAAATCAATATTGGTGGGGGCTCTTTTGCAAAGATAATCAATACCACCGCCTGACAGTTGTTGCGGATTATACAGCATACTTGTTACTTACACACATGTGCCATGATCGCAATGATCTCGTCTTGTATCTTTACTCAAGTCCAAGATCTTATCACTTCTTACACCTCTGAAAAGCACTTTTATGTAAAGGAATACATTTTTATAAATGTCCCAACATTTCATTTTTACATGGCAAAACGTTAATATGTTATCAATGTTAAAATAGACATTGATAACATATTATAAATGTCTATAAAAATATTAAATAAACGTTAACATGTTACATGACAAACAAAAAAACGAAACATTATATTTAGGCTGTATATACAGATGTTTGCTAATGTATCCCTCTTATATCCATCAGGAATTAACATTAAATGATGAATTAACATTACCTCAGCACGGCATAAGTGTGGTCGTCACTCGTCAGTCATATTGACAAAGAAGCACTATTATATTGTATATTATGCAGCGTTTATAAGGACGGTATTTTGCTGGTCAGATTCAGATTTCGGGCTTCAAGGGCTTCTGTGTCAATTGTTAGAAATGTAAAATCAATGTTTTGATGGTATAATGTAGTTTAAACATACTGTCAAGTTAAATGCTCTTTTATACTGAAAAACCAGAAATTCTTGTGCACAAGCAGTTAAGCTTTTGTTCTGAAAATCCTTCATCTACGGTTAGCATTTAGCATGTGGCTAATATACGATTTCCTAAAGAGGTGAATTGAGTAGCGAAATGACGTGGTGTGGTGAAAACCGAAACCTACTGATTTAACACTACAACTATAGATGTCGAGATACTACCATGCTGAATATTAAATGAAAGTACAGTTTATTTGAATACACTATTGTTTACAGACGAGAGTAGCATGTGACAACATCCGGAATGACCGGAAACCAAACCAGCCGTGAGGCATTTTCTGTATGTTTTAGAGTATTGATTACAGCGTTTAGAATGTGTTACATGAAAAGTGATGAAAGAGAATATGAGGAGAAAAGGCGGGTTAAGCATATATTGAAGGTGAAAAGTACCAATCCTCTGTTTAAATGCAACAACGGACATTAGAGGCGAGGCGAGCCGGCTGGCGGGGAGGAGCCAGCAGAGGATATATAACGGCACCGAACGGGGGATTCGGGCTTCTCTTCTTGCTCAGGAGAGCCAGAACACAGCTGTTTTCTGCCGGAACAATATTCTGTCTGTAACACTACCGCGCCTTTTTTAATTAAAGTATCCCATTTGAATCTTTTCAGAGACTCCATTTAGTCTCATTTTATAGCTTCTCTCCTGGACGCGAGAATAAATAACATATTTAACAATTGGGGACCCGGACGTGATCTCGAACCACCGGGAGAGCAGTTGCAGTTTTCAAAGGAGCTTGAACAATGCTGGCAGACATACACTCGGGCCCGTACAGAAAGGTAAAGAAGTACCTGTTTATTCAAAATCTTCAATAGATTACATAGTAAACAATAGGAGTGTGTGTCTGTCTGGTAAGTTGGACTCCTGAGAAAGACTGCCTAAATTTAAGTTAAAACAAGCCTAAATTGATAAACATTGGTATCCTACCACACGTGGCGTTGCTTTGTCACAGGCAGGGTGAGTTCAATTTCTTTTGTTCTATTTAACCCTGCATGCTATTCGTTTGTCTGTTATTACATGTCGGCTAGAGGCCAATCACTTCTATAAGTGTCTTTTGTTGGGTTTAAGTTAACGTGAATGGTTTTAGGCCATTAAGCAGTCGGGACTGCTTGAGGCAAAGACACAGCCAAAGTTTGAAGCTAAGGTTATTGGAGTGAGTGTTTTGTGTTAACAAGAGTGTAAGGCTTTTTTTAAAAAGTCATTTTTCAAGGAAAAGGCCTGAGGAGTTTGAAGCTTTCAGTGGTTACCTTATTTCTGTTTTCAAAAAGACATTGCGTTGTGGATTACGGCAGGAAGTGCGACATTCGTGCGTTAGATAGACGATATTCTTCTGATTGTGTTTGGATAGCGTCCCATTTTGTCCCATAAATAGCGTGTTTAAACAGAAGAGATGACCATACTGGCTCTTAAAGTCAAAACATTTACGTACATGGGTAGAGGGCTATTACGTAAGGGTATAAGGCCAATTTATCATTGTAAACTAAATAGAAATGTTATTTTAAACTACAGTGATGTGTGTTGAATTTACTAGACAAAATATCACCCCACCATTATTTCAACTCCAGGTGTTTTCTCAAATCCCTGTTCTTCAGGTCAAAGGTTGGAAAACCAGTTGCCATCTTGTCTTGACCTCATGTTCACAGTGAACCACACGGCAGTCGCCATTTAATGAAATGCTAATTGAAGTACTCTGTTTGCTTTAACACACTGAGGCTAGGCATTCCATCTTCTAAAGAACATCATACTTCTTGTTAGAGTTAGAACTATTGGAAGTACTTCTGCTGGTAAATGTGTATTGGCGGTTTTGTGAATATTCTTGTTTGCAAATGTGTTTTGGCGGTTATGTGCTGTGTTTAACCATAGTGTAATGTTCTTCCTATTTTAAAGATATTTTCACAGGAAAATAAGTTTCACCTTGTTAAAAACAAGTCAGTTTTGCAACAGCTATTCCCTAGTGCAGTGGTTCCCAACCTGGGGGTCGCGACCCCCTTGGGGGGTCGCCAAAGATCGCAGGGGGGCCGCCAGACCTCAGATGATTTGAGGCCTAATATCATATTTAGAATAAAAAAAAAAAAAGAATGTACATATAATTTTTTTTTAAATATCATTTTTTTTTACATATTGTAACGCAATACATGATTGGCGCTAAAAGCCTTGTCTACATTACAATAAAATATAGAAATTAATTGATTAACTAAAATTAAAATTCAAAAAATTAATCTGATACTCCTCCGATTGGCGCCAACATTGACGTTACTGTGTCAGCTTTCATAATAATAACAGTTTGCTGCGCTTGCTAGCTAGCGACCGACTTCATAAGGTGAATATTTTTGTCTTAAAATGTCTGAAAAACGTAAAGCTCATCTGCAATCAAAAAGAAAATGATGACCTACCTAGAGAGCTATCTTAACTTCGGTTTCATGGAGGGAACGGACAAAACCCGCCCAGAGTGTGTGATATGCAGAGAGAAGCTAGCCAACGAAAGCATGAAACCCAGCAAAATGAAGAGACACCAACAGACCATGCACCCAGAAACAGTCGGGCGTGATCGGGACTTTTTCATAAAGAAACAACACCTTGCAAAGGCAAACAAGCCAATGGATATTAGAACAGCGTTTGTTAGGGCTGGCAGCGAGGCCTCTTTTGAATGTGCACTTTTAATAGCAAAGGCAAAGAAACCGCACAACATTGGCGAGCAGCTCATTAAGCCAGCTTGCATTAAGATGGTTGAGAAACTGTGCGGCCCGCAGGTGGCGGAGAAGCTAAAGACTGTACCACTGTCAAACAATACGGTGAAAGACAGAATTGAGAAGATGGCAAGTAACTGCGAGTTGCAGCTGCTCGAAAAGCTTGGAAAAGGGCCATTTGCCATACAACTTGATGAAACCACAACTGTAGCCGACGAGGCTGTGCTGATCGTTTTTGTGCAATATATCGATAGGGAAGATTTGAAGCAGGACATTCTTATGTCAGTCAACCTTACCAATACCACCCGGGGTGAGGAAATTTTTACTGCAGTGGATTCTTACCTCTCATCCCACAAGCTTCCCTATGAGAATTTAGTTGCATGTTGCACAGACGGAGCTGCCTCAATGATGGGGAAAAACAAGAGATTTAACAGTCGCTTGAAAGAAAAGGCCCCACACTGCACAATATTTCACTGTGTGATACATCGCCAGGCCCTGGCCAGCAAGAAACTGTCAGAAGACCTCAGCGAAACACTCTCAACTGTTATTAAAATAGTAAATTTCATCAAAGGTCGCCCCACCAACAAGCGTCTATTCGCAGACTTGTGCGAGGATGAAGCGCACCAAACCCTCCTCCTGCACACCGAGGTGCGCTGGCTCTCACGCGGCCGAGTGCTGGCATGCTTTGTAGAACTGAAGGAAAAAATTGAAGAGTTTCTACAAACTCGTAACCGCGCACTGTCAGAGCAAGTGACTGAATCATTCTGGATTAAAACAGCATACCTGGCCGACATCTTCAGTCTCTACAATGAAAGAAACAAGCGTCTGCAAGGCGTGGAGTCCAACATTCTCCAATGATGCATTTGTGCGCAAACTGGAGTACAGGGTCGGGAAAATGGAGAGGGGGGAGCTGCAACAGTTTCCACTACTGCTGAAACAATCCCAAAACAATCCTGAAACGGTGCCTGTGTCTGTACGTCGCGAGTTCATCCGCCATATGAACGCACTGCAAACGGAAATGCAATCACGGTTCGCTGACATAGACGAGTATGTCTCCAAGGAATTGTGGGTTTTAGATCCCTTTATTGCCAAAGTTGAGGATGTGGAATACCTGGATTGCGAAGATGAGCTCACCGACATCCAAGCTGACTCGCTGTCAAAGAAATACTTCCAGGAAAAAGGATTCAAAAAGTTTGGGATTCTCAAAGGACCAAGCCTCGCTCCAAAGATCACACTGCATGCCACGACCAGGATTATACTCCCATTCAGTACGACATATCTATCAGAAACAGCCTTCAGCGCACTTGTTGCCATCAAGACAAAAGCACGCAACACACTGGACGTTCACAACGACTTTAGACTGGCTGTCACTCACATTACAAAGGACATTCCATCCCTGGCTGTGGGCGTGCAAGCCCAAGGTTCACATTAATGAACCTACTTGAACCTCGTCTTCTCTCTGCTACCTGTTCCATGGCAGACAAGCATTTGATTTACCTGTTTAATATGCCAGTCTTTAAAAAAAATGTATATAGGCCTATGCAAACATATTACCATTTATTTATGAGACATAGTATATTCTTTTGAAGTGTCCTGTTCTTCGACATTTGAAATAAATATGATGCATACATTTGCAAGTTAGTAGCTAATAAAAGCATACAAAGACAGAAATGTATCATTTTTTCTTTAATATAAATGTTTCTTCTGCGCGTAAAGTGCCGGTTTCAGTTGGATTATTTGTCACAGTTGCTCCGATCAGATCGGTCTCCTCCATTTTGTAGATTATTTACGATTTTTTAATCCACATAAACACATCGCCAAAATCCGGCTTACTTTGAGCATGTGTTTTAAACAGTTGAATCCCTTTGTGAATTGTTTCCACTTGCGCCGTCCTTTAATTTCTTGATACAGCGGGCATCCAAATGCATTAATCCTGAGTCCAATAACCAATAAAGTCACTCCAATAGTGCTCCTTCATTACGCTTTCATCCTCCTTTAATGAAATACTTCACATTCATCCAGTTTGTGACAGTAGTTGTAGCATTTTTGAGACTTTTAAACTTTCCGCTGTTACCAGGCACGGCTGTCACTACCCGATCTGCCCCCCTGCCCGATCTGTACTGCGCATGTGCGGGATGGTCCGCCATACTGGACAACTACATACGGCAACTGTAATAGGACACTTCACACAGTGGCGTTTGGCAAAGCAGAAAAAGAACAAAAAAAACCCGGGAGAGATGAGTTATTGTTATGACAACGTGACTTCACTTTTATTTAACAACTCTTTTTATTGGGTTCTTTTATTTGGGGTTAAGTACATTGTCAGAATAAGTGAGACAGCTATATGCCATACATTTTTGCATACATTCACAGTAAATATTTATTCAGTATGATAACTGCCAAACAGAAGTTAAATCCATTTTCTTTTTGTGCTTTGGCAAACGCCACTGTGTCAAGTGTCCTAGTTGGGTTGCCGTACGGAGTTGTCCAGTATGGCAGACCATCTCGCACATGCACAGTACAGATCGGGCAGGGGGGCAGATCGGCAACAGCGATAATTAAAGTTTCAAAGTTTTGGGGGGTCGCAAATTCCAACAGGAGTCATTTAGGGGGGCCCTGGGTGAAAAAGGTTGGGAACCCCTGCCCTAGTGGATTAAGCTGGAAATTAAAATAGCGCACTCTGGTGGTAGTACAGAATTATTACACCAATAGAAGAAACACCATAACATTGTGAAGTATAATTGTAAGTGTTATAAATAAACACATGCTTGATCGCCGAGATAGAATTGCAAGTGGTTTCTAATTATAAGAGAAGAAACTTTACATAATACTTTTTCAAACATCAATTTATTGAAGCTAACACAAGTAGTGACATTAGCATAATTTCATACATTTCGGTATGCACTGTACACAGGAGATTTGGATTTGAACCATATTCATATTTCAAAGTCAAAACCATACACGGTACAACTTTATTTTAACATTTCATATTTTAATTTTGCATATTTTTTATATATTAATTAACTTTATTAATATTTTACCTTAAACTTAAAAAAATCTATAATTAAAAATAAATTAATAAAACCTTGAGCAAAAAAACAAAAAAACAATTTAAAGTTCGGACGAACAGCAACGAAGGTGCTAGTCAGAAGATTAGTGCTTCATCTTTGATAAGTTAATAAATAATTAGAGAACATGTCACCAAAACAAACTAAGTTGAGACTAGACGCAGAGCCAGGCTCAACAGCAGATATCAAGGGAAGGATAAAAATCAGATCAGATGCTATAACAGTTACAAATCTTAGACAAAAGACATGGAACCACATGGAGAAACTGTTGGAACAGTGGCAAACGAGAGGACTGTTTCCAGCAGATGATCAGCCTGGACCAACGAAAGCCCATAGAAAAGCTGTAGTTGAACATGAGAATGCTGAATACCTACAACAGGAAAAAGCATGGATCAAAGCCGGACAACCCCCTTGGTATGGACCTGCTAAAAGCGCTATAAACAGAGCTGAAAAAATCAAATCTAGAGTTACAAGTCTGGTACTCCATCTAAAATATGTCAGCCAAGAATCAACGAACAGCATGTATGTGGCTCAAGGAGCAGAGCTCACAGCAAAGGAAGATAAGAAAGAAAAGACAGAAGAAGCTCCAGTAATCCAACCTTTAAAGCTCCTTCCAAGCCTGACAGATGCGCCTCCTCCCTACATGACAGAAGAATACAGTTTCTTTCAACCCCCAATACAAGCTCCAACTCTAGGTGTTTTAGGAGGAGTATTGGAGTTGGACGGTCTCCCCACAGCTACACGTGTCAAAGACTTGGAGTATGAGGTAAAACTCCTATCTGGTGAGCTCAACAGAAAGATGGAAGAAGAGCTCAACAGAAAGATGGAAGACCTCAGAAAAAGTATGGAAGCACAACTCAAGAGAAGAGAAGGCGAATGTTCTCCAGACACCTGAAGACTAACTGAAGCTGGAAGACTCAAGAACTGCTCAACACTCACGCTACCGGTGATAGCGGCTGGAGAAGGAGGATTGAAATACCAATCATGGACTCACAGAGACATGGAAGCATTAGCGGCAAAACTACCTCCACTTACACAAGGAGGTCAGAAGTGGGTGAATGATCTGGAGAAATACACAGTCCAAGACCACCTGTGCTTGGGAGACATGAGGGCACTGCTTGGACGGATAGAAGGAAGACTAGAGGCAAGAGCAGTGGATTCCAAGGCCAAATGCACCAACTCTCCAGATTACATTTTCTTCAACAAAGTCAGGTAGAGGTATTGGGCTGCCATTCCTCAAATCTACCCAACAACACGGAGTTTACATGCCCTCAACAGCCTGAGAAAAGAACCGGGGGAAGACATGTATGCCTTCCTGAAGAGATGTGAAGGAGTGTGGGAGGACTGCACTGGAGAACGACATGACGTTTCACCGTCTGTCGTAATGCTGTGGAAGAACGCGGTCATTAACGCCCTTCCCCAATCAGTGCAGGCAAGCCTGGGAGATGTCGTGGCATTAGACGCTATACCCATTAAAGAATGGAGACAACATCTCATTTACCACGATATGAAATACCAAGCAACCCAGAGGGAAAAAGAAGAAGAAATTAAAACATTACAACTAAGACTCTTGAAGATACAAATGGCTGAGAAAGATACCGAAGCTAATAAAAACAAGAAAGCGGCAAGGCAAATGGCAGCTACATCAGAGAAGGCAGGGCAGATTCCTCCAACAATTCAAGCTCAGGAAGAACCAGAGAATGCAGGGCAGACATCTCAAACAGTTGAATCTCAGATAGTGCCAGAGAATCAGATGGAGAACCAACAACCAGGAGGTTTCTGAGGAGGCAGAGGCAGAGGAAAAGTTCTCCGGTTCGAGGGATGCTACATATGCAATCAGCTGGGCCATTGGGCTAGAGATTGTCCACAACAACAAATGAAATGCCCACCACATGCACCAAACAACGGCCCACCATGCAGTTTCCATGATGACGACAGAGGCAGGGGGTCCCAGAGATGTCAAAGACGTACAGGATTTCCAAACATGAACCAAATGCCACAGACAGCCTGGTATCAACCACAACAATGAGGAAGCTTAGAGGACCAGACCATCAGGTGATGCATCTTCAGCACTAGAGTATTTTGAAATCCAGCTACATAGAGCCACATATGTCACCACAGGAGGGAGAGGTTGAATGTTATTTAAAAGATAGTGAGTAGAATATTGCATTTACACAGAGCATCCACAGATTAGAAGTAGCAGAGTAGAACATTTAGCAGACTATTTTTGTAATTATGAGAAGGAAAATACATTACGAGTGATGTTGTTCCCCCGCACAGAAAACTATTGTGTCCACACAACTAGTGAGGTCAAGAAGACGGGCTTCCACCCAAAATATGCAAGGGGCGGCGATATACCTGACGTGAAGCTGTCCAGACCTGAAAACAGAAACTCGATTCTGCTGTGGTGAAGTCTGGCTACAAAGGGAGGTGTCCGATAGGGTCGCTTGTCTCAAACCAGTGAAGAAGTCAACAAGAACCCAGCTGAACTAGAGAGTGACTGTTAGCGGGAGAACAGTGACGGAGCGACAGAGACTGGCCCAACATTTTCCAGCCAGTACATAGATAGACCCCGTCATTAGACCGGGGCTGTGTTTAAAGGGGAACTTCATTTATTGTTAGCCAGAAGTGCAGTTTTTAATCAAACAATTATGTGATTTATGGAGTCAGATTACATTTTTCTCATAAACACAATTTTATAATCGGTCTGAAGTATCTGTTTTAAGGCGTGAGCTGCAGATTAAATAACATAACACTGATTGAGAGTTTGGATGAAGAAGTTGTAGGGTTTTTACAACAGTTTCAAGAATCAGTCTTTATTTATTTATTCTTGAGTAACTATACTGATTTATAGTGTAGTGCGTAAGGCAATATCTCATTTGAGTGAGGGGCACCAGCCCTTCATGCAGGTCACCCTCTGTGAGAATAGTTCATATTTTCCCTCCAGTTTGGAGAAAGATTATTTTATTATATGTTAGTTCAGCAGTGTCAACCAATCCTCTAATCCTAGAATTATTGAGACGCATTAGCGACACCAGGGTTATTGTTTTTTGCAGCAACGATGATGCATAATACCATGACAAAAGCCATTATTGAAACAAGTAAACTATTGAAAGTGCTAATGGGAAATGTTTTGTGAATATGCATTTATGCCATCAGAAAGCCATACATCATATGATATTTTTGTACGCCTTGTGGGTACACGGAGAATTTATATTTATTTAATGCAACGTTATGGGTTTTACATGTCCTGTTCATAATACGGTAATCATTGCAATATTAATTGAGCATTTTATGCTCAAAGGAGGGAGTGTCATGATTATACATATATGTTGATTTCAGCTACGTTGTAGTTAATAAATAATAAAATGTAGTCAACAATAGGTTTCATAACAACAAGAGGTATGCCGAAGCTTGGGCCTTCCCCAAGGAGGGAGTGGTCCAGTTTTAGATATTAGACAAATAGAAGTGGATGAATATGTCAGAACTCTGAGTAATATTATGCAAGTTTTGTCTACACAGCAGGCTAGGAAAACTACAGAGATACCAGACGAGACACCAGAAGAGACTCCTGTTCGGCCAGGTGATTGGGTGAGGGTGAAAGTTCACAAAAGACAGTGGGCTGATCCCCGGTGGACGAAAGCGTGAAAAGTTGTAACAAACTTCACACGCGCTCCGGTTTAAAGGTAAAGAAAAAGGAGCAAATTGACACCACCTCACACATTGTCACCCTTCACTGGCAACTTCCAGAACATTATTGGGAGTTAGGACTGATTTGGCAGAGCTGGAACAAAACAATAAATAGAAATAAGATAAAGATAGAAACAGCTCAAAAGACAAATTGTCTATAGATTTGTATAGATTGTACATTCATGTGAAAACCTATTTTTTGTTTTACATCTGAAAAAGAGTCCAATTTTTTGTGTATGTTATTTTTGTACTCATTATTTAAATTCTGTAACGGACACAACCAGGGATAAAATAGAGATGATGACAAGAACAAAGCCAAACCAATTGTGGGGTCCCCTAGGGATAAGAATCAGAATAGCATTGTTGATTGTGCTCATTACACTTGGCACCTTGTTGGTTGGACGGGGAGTACAATATCAAGTAAAACATAGAACCATTAGTTCACTCATAGAGAATGACCACATCACTAACAAGACTCCAGCTGTGTTTCAGAGACTTTCACTTATCCCCAGAGCCAAAAGATCAGCTGAGCAACAAGAGGAGGAGTTAGAAATACTCGGTCCCAAACAAGAGGCGGTTATAATCAAGATGATTCACCCCCCCTATATGCAGTTCTTGTATCAAATGGTGAGACGGGTTTAAGTGATCGGGATATATAAGCGATAGGGATTTACAGATTAGGGGAATCTCCAAATATACTGGATCCATGTTTTAGTCTGTACCAGAAACACCCCCTGTTAAGCTATGAACAACCGACCGGTGACCTGAGCACTATTATTGAAAATGATTGTTAGACACAGGCTACTAACCCACAAGTACAGCTTTGTACGTACAAACTCTATGAACAAGATTCCCCAGCAGATAGTGGCGACATTGCAGATATGTCCAGTCACAAAAGTTACTACGGTTCTAAATAACAGTGGGATTAAAGTGATGGAGAAAATATGGAGACGTTTTTTATAGTGTGTGAAATATGTGGTGCTTGAAACATGTAGGTATTTAAATTTATAGAAAAAAATGGTTTCCTGAAAGAGTTAATTGGAGTAAACATGTTACAGTGGGTGAAAGCAATGTTTAGGGATATGGTAAAATTATTAGTAGACATGAATTGTGTTTAGATGACATTTAACAACTAAAATGGATAGTAAGATTAGGAAAATAGAGTGGAAAAGATTGGATTTTTTGTACCTCAGTGTGTTAGAATTAACTATAGATAATGCGTCCAGAGATCTCTCTCTCTCTCTCTCTCTCCACCTGTCAGAACGCTACGACCCCAACTTCCAAGCAGACAAAAGACCTCACCACGGAAGACTCCTCCTCCTCCATCGAACAGACAGAGAAGCAGAGCTGAACCATCTCCACCTGAGGAATCCAGAACTACAGGTTACATAAAAAGGCACACTCTCATCGGTCCCCCACAGGACATGAAGTTCCAAGCTGAGCCACAAGATTTGGACACAACAGCAGAGTGTGGGACATGAGAGCGGAATACGCCCTCCATGCAACCAGTAGAGACTGTAAAGGAGGAGATGAAATGCAAAGCAGTTGGGCCACTGAAGAGAGTTACAGCGGAAGGATCCAAGAGCGGATGGACTGAGGAGAAGGTGGACGGAAAAGAGGACACAGGGTTCGTACGGTGCTTGAAATCCTTGAAAATGCTTGAAATTTGACGTGGTGTTTTAAAGGTTGGGAAAGTGCTTGAATTTTGGGAATGGTGCTTGAATTTGGGATAAAGTGCTTGAAAATGTAAATGCTTTACTTCGCATTTTAGATTAAAAGAAAATAAAGAAGTCGGAGCCAGCTTAATTGCTTCGCTTTTACATAAAACAGCTCCGCTCCGGCCTTCCCGCGCTATGCGCGCGACCTGCAAGTGTTTTTGTTAGGTGTGTGACCTGGGCATTCTGATAAGTGATAGATGACAGTATGCCAGGAGGTTGCAGTTTCAACGAGCGTTGGCTAGAAGAAGAAAAATACAAGCCATGGATAAGACGAGGGTCAAGCCCACGAGTAGCCTCCTGCAAAGTTTGCAAAAAATAACGATGGGAGAGTCGGCGCTGACGAGCCACATGAAAGGTACGCCGTAGTAGAGCATTTTAGATTAGGCTAACGTTGCATGTTACGTTTGTTTAAGCTAACGTTAGCAAGCTGAATGAGGGATAATAATTGCAGGGGACAATCATTTCAGAGGAGCGTACCTATGTTATGTGCGTTACAGTCGCCATTCTGTGGTGTTCAGAGGATGAAGCACTCACTTGTAATTCAACCCAGTCTCACGGCATTTTGTGTTATAGTCACAAAATATAATCTATTGATTCGACACAGAACGATTTTAAAAGCAATGTATTTCTACTGGTAGTATGTTTCGTGCCTAAACCAAATGTGACTTGCTCTATCGAAATCAGTCACATTGACCCGAAGACACATTTGAGTTTGTATTACTGGTCTGGGGGAAGCTCGCGAGTGTGTGTGTGTTTGTGTATTTTTGCGTTTGTGTGTATTGTGTTTGTGTACCGGGGAAACACTCACAAGAAACACCGGCTGTTGTTACGCTTGCTGTGACGTTAAATTACTCCGTTCTCCGCTTCTAATTATGCCTTTACAAGCTTCAGGGTTCGTACGGGTGCTTGAAATCCTTGAAAATGCTTGAATTTTTACGAGGTGTTTTCATGACTTGAAAAGTGCTTGAATTTTGGGAATGGTGCTTGGATTTGAGATAAAGTGCTTGAAATTGTAAATGCTTTACTTTTACAATAAATTGCTGTCTGACTGAATAGTTCGCTTTTTAGATTAAAAGAAAATGAAGAAGTCAGAGCGCGCTTAGTTGCTTCGCTTCTACATAAAACAGCTCCGCTCCGGCCTTCCCGCGCTATGCGCGCGACCTGCAAGTGTTTTATTTGTGTGACTTGGGCATTCTAATGAGAGAATGACAGTATGCCAGGAGGTTGCTGTTTTAACAAGCGTTGGCTATCCGAAAAGAAATACAAGCTGTGGCTAAAACGAGGATCAACCCAACGATTCGCCTTCTGCACAGTTTGCCACAAAGAATTTCAATTATTCGCGATGGGAGAGTCTGCGCTGACGAGCAATATGAAAGGTAAGCCGTAGTAGAGCATTTTGGATTAGGCTAACGTTGCATGTTACGTTTGTTTAAGCTAGTAACGTTAGCGAACTCGATGTGGGATAATTGCTTATGCAGGTGACAATAATAAAAAGGAGCGTACCTATGTCAGTGCGACAGTCGCCATCCTGTGGTTTTCAGAGGATGAAGCACATAAAAGCAATGTATTTCTACTGGTAGTATTTTTCGTGCCTAAACTTGCTCCATCGAAATCAGTCACATTGACCCGAAGACACATTTTGAGTTATACACTGTTGGAAAGAGGATGTTCCTAGCTTTCTAACGGAGGAAACATATTTTCGTTTGTATTACTGGTCTGGGGGAAGCTCGCGAGTGTGTGTTTGTGTGTTTGTGTATTTTTGCGTTTGTGTGTATTGTGTTAGTTTCCCGGGGAAAACACTCACGAGAAACATCGGCTGTTGTTATGCCTGCTTTGACGTAAAGTTACTCCGTTCTCCGCTTGTAATTATGCCGTTACAAGCTTCAAAGTTGTATTTATCATCTGAATTTGCCGAAACAAGTTTAATATTCTGAAAGCCAAGATTTTGTTTATTTGAAATCAGATGAAAACAAACTGTAACGGACCCTGCCGTGTTATCTATGATTACTATACGCCAGGGGTCGGCAACCCCTGGCACGCGTGCCAGCATTGGCATAACCAGTGGCACACTAGGAATAAGTGGAATAAGTGTGCAAAAATATTTAAATTAATTTTCGGATCCTGAACGCGGGACCGCCGCCAGAGCTCGTCTCCCCGTTACCTGCAGAAGGAAGCCATGCACGCAACGCAGCCCCGCTCTCTTTATCACCAGTTGACTTTCTGCCGCTTTCCTCCGTGGTGCAGTGCTGATCGTTTCACCACGGAGGAAAGCACTTCACTAATTGCAGTACCCATAATGAGCTGTACAAATGACGCAGTGTTTGCGTGGCTGTGTCTATTTAGTTGAAAGCCCAGTGGCGATCTGCTCATCTCTCATCGAAATAATATGCTACAAAGGGGCGGACTGGCCATCTGTGTGTTGAACTTTCCTGTCGGCTCCCAGACCGTAGTCGAGGAGGGCAGAAGCAACAAGCTTCAGGTTCAATAACCCACTTTAGCTTAAATGACTGGAGAGAGGCGAGCTCTTCTTGGGAGGACGTTGCATTTATTTAGCTGTTCTTCTGTTTCACAAAATACATCACAGACCTCTGTTTTTCTGCTTTCCCGTTTCACTTCCAGAAACATATACACGTTCCCTCACTGTCGCTCTACCATTCACAAACACACATGCACAAGCCGCACCCCTCTCTCTCTCTCTTAAAGGGACAGCGATCTCATCTCACTCTGCATGACCCTAATATCATAACTTGTGTGTTCTGGAGAATCACAGAACGGACGATCGTCCTTATTATTATGCCGTTTAAACCAATTATTTAAATGTGTTTGTTAAATTCGGCATCATGTAAGTTGAGCTGACAGGTCCACACACTGCTTCCCCGCAGCGAGCTCCCCCGCCCTCCAGCTGATAGTTGACGAGCGTCAAGCTCCTCACCCCCCCCCTCCCCCCCCGTTGATAATTATCGATCGTTGGCACGCTGATAACAGTTTTTTTTTTAAATGGCACTTCATATCAAAAGGTTGCCGACCCCCGCTATACGCCATACATTCATACTGTCAGCGGGAGGGAGGGGGGAGCCTCGCTACGTAAAAGCATTAGTGGAGGGAGAGCTGTCATCTTCCCTTTACAAGCTTCAAACATGTATTTATCGGGAGATTTTGGCAATAAAAGTATCATATTCTGAAAAAAATTCCCTGGAAACCTCCAAAACCCTTACACAGAAAGAGGATCTCTGCACACGCTTTTTTTTATATCAGCATTGTGTTTCAATGGTTTTGTCCTAACCTTGGAGAGCCTTATGTTTACTGCCACCCTAAAAGGACCTCAAAAATGTTAAAAATCTTAATAAAGAATTTATTGAAAAGTTAGTTGGCTGATTGTTTTATATTGGCTCAGCCAGGTTATATGGGATGCCCAGTCTACTATATATGATATGGGTCACTCATTTTACAATATCAAACTTTGTTTTCTTATCTTTCATTTTTCATCCTTATGTAGAATGCTATTAGGAAACACACATTTGGTTGTTTATAGCATAAAGAACATCTGATTTAATGTGAGGTAGGGAAATAATAATTTGAGTATAAGTATGTGCATATAAATATGTAATTTACAACAGCTGTACGCTGCTTGAAAAACTTGAAAATGCACCTTGAAAATGCTTGAAAAGTGCTTGAATTTGACTTTGGAAAAGGTGTAAGAACCCTGAAGCTTCAAAGTTGTATTTATCATCTGAATTTGCCGAAACAAGTTTAATATTCTTTTGATCGCACAGGGATGAAACGTATACCAATAGAATCTGTGGACTCTCAGCTTTTCATATGATATACAGGGCTCGACATTATAAATGGCCCGCTGTCCCGGAAGCACTATTTAGACACCCCGGCCAGCATAACGTAATTTCAATTTGCCCGCTCGGGCCACTAAAAAAATATTGCTTTAAAAAAAAAATGGTCCTGTGGTATTGGTATTTTGACAAGCAATGTTGTTAAATTGTTTCGTTTATTAACACTACAACATAGCGTTTCGTGAGGCGGTTGTCGTTGTTGGGTGAAAAGCAAACAGCTGTTTGCTGCGCAGCGCGCTCCTTCACTACAGACTGTCACTATCAATATATATCTATCTATCTATCTATCTATCTATCTATCTATCTATATATATCTATCTTTATATCTCTCTCTCTCTCCCTCTCTCTCAATCTATCTCTCAATCTATAAGGAACCGCAGGAGACAAAGGGTGTTGCTATAGCAACACGTCATGTTTATGTTTACACCATAGGTTTACACCTATGGTTTACACGCGAAATCAATAGCGTGAAAAGGGGTGGGGTCAATATGACCCGCTGGCGGAAATAGGTATAAATGGCAATTTTTTGGGCGATTTCTTCAATCTGACTTCATATTGACATTTTTTAACAACAGAGGGTGCTACATAACACACTTTCAGGAAAAGTCGCGGACTGGGAGACTTTAATATTTTATTGAAAAAAAGTTACATACAATAAAAAAACAGCTGTGGGTGAAATTGACCCGATGGCGGTGCTAGTGTTAATCCCATGTAATTGTAGAATGAACACAGTCTTCCTTTGAATATGTATAAGTCAGGTGTCTTGAGTAGTCAAAATTACCTACAAATCATTGTACACATTTGTAAATATTATTTTCCACTTGTTACCATTGTAAGTCTATTTTTATGCAGCTCTGCGTGATTTTGTGGCTACAATTCAGGCTAATACGCTACCAGAGGTGGAATAAGTACTCATATATTGTACTTGAGTAAAAGTACAAGTACTCAGATCTTGTAGTGAAAGTAGAAGTACTCAGATCTGGTACTTGAGTAAAAGTAGAAGTACTCAGATGTTGTACTTGAGTAAAAGTAGAAGTACCAGAGTGTAGGAATACTCTGTTACAGTAAAAGCCCTGTATTCAAAATGTTCCTCAAGTGAAAGTAGAAAAGTATTCTCATCAAAATCTAGTGAAAGTAGCGACAGCAAAAGTAGTCATTGTGCAGATTGGTCCATTTCAGAATAATAGATATGATATGTTTTATAATGATTGATCATGAAAGTGTTCTCAAAGCTGGTAAAGGTGCAGCTAGTTTGAATGACTTTGTATACTGCAGGGTAGCTTGTGGATTTACTCCAGGTGGAACTAAAGTCTGATTTAACACTTGATTATATTTCACATCATTCATCCACATCTGTAAAGTAACTGAAGGTATTAAATGCATGTAGAGGAGGAAAAGTACACCATTTACCTCTGACTTGTGTTTACTGCCAACCTAAAAGTACCTAAAAAATAGTAATCAATAATGTATTGAAAAGTTATTTGGCTGATTGTTTTATATTGGCTCAGCCAGGTTATATGGGAGGCCCAGTCTACGTACAGATGGGCCACTCATTTTGAAATATTAAACTTAGTTTGCTTTTCTTTAATTTTTCATCCTCATATAGAATGCTATCACGAAACACACATTTGGTTGTTTATAGCATAAAGATAATCTGATTTAATGTGAGGTAGGGAAATAATCATTTGAGTATGTGTATGTAAATATGTAATTTACAACAGCTGTAAGATGCTTGAAAAGCTTGAGAATGCACCTTGAAAATGCTTGGAAAGTGCTTGAATTTGACTTTGGAAAAGGTGTAAGAACCCTGAGAACAGGACGGAGGAGTTGGCATGGTCCGGCAGAACGTGAGGGGGTCGTGGCTGGACAACAAGAGGGGGAGAGAAGGAAAACGGGAGTGAGTGAGTTTACACATAAACACACTTATTCACCAACGAGAAATACGTAAAGAAAAATATTTATTAGCCATGAATTAATCAATTGCTGAATTTATAAAGAGGAAACTATTAAATAACCCTAAAAACACACTGAGGGTAGAACATATTATTCAATCTTTTCATCATATGAACAAATTATTCTTTAAGAGATTTTTTATTCATGTATGAATTCGGGGATGATTTAATTTGTTACAGTATAGACCTACAGTTTAAAGGGATGGTTTTAGTAACCACTCTATAAAAGCAGACAAATCTTTATTTGTATGGAAAATGTTAAAGGTAGAGCTAGTACCAAGCCAAAGATAGTATTCCAATCTAAAGTATTGATTTCTCCATTGTAGCATGGTTATTACCACAGGATAACTGTTAAGGAGGAAATAACATTTGTTTGTCGTCCAAGATGTAGTTTTAAAAAGACACTGGGCAAAGAGCGATAGCAAAGTCACATTTTTTTAAAACTAATATCATTGGGAGTAATACATGCAGGACCTTGGATCACTCATTGTGATGGTGCATATTTGTTACAACAAATATCGTTCAGGGAGAAGGGGTCGCTCGACCCACCCTGCAGATGTTTTAAATCTTACTTGCAGCTTCACAGGGAGCGCACGGCACCAGAATATGAGTTTTAAAAGACAAGCGCCACCAGCTCCTAATGGTCATCCATTCACCAGATGACCTGACATTTAGAGATGTTATTTAAAGGAAAAACATATATGCCATAAGTGTAAATTCCTGAATTAAACTACAAACCATTAATGAAATTACTTCTGTTTTTAAAATCCTTGTTAAAGGAGGAAGTAATTATCACATGCTCGGCTACCCAAGGTTCCACACACTGTAAAAGGGGTTAGCATAGCTATTTAAGTAGACCAGAATTGAAAATAAATTAGTATAATGAGTTATTGATATTCCACCGGTTCTCACACCATTTCAGGGACTTTATCACTGCATTAGAACAGACCACCCAAAGTTACTGAGTAGGAACTTTTAAGTGATGAAATTCTACAACTGTTGTAACTGACCAAAATCTTCTCCCAGAAATGACTGTCTAGAATGCCGTACCCCAGAGTAGAACGCACAACGGCCCCTTCTAGAGAACATATTACTTTCATACCTTAAATGGTATGAAAGGAGGGAGGGTAAATTTCTCATGAGGAGACAGTTACAAATGCTAGCAGAACAAGACGACCAACCCCCGTATACAGATGTTGATGACAATGATGAGTTAGTTTAAATGATATGGATGTTCGGAGATGAGATTGATCAATGAATGTCCAGCCGATGTGATTCTTTAAATGATATCATGTGAAGAAGTGAGCAAAATTAAAATGCTAAAATGGAGTGAATCCATTTCAATTTACTTCATACTATTCCAATGTAGTTTATTTTTATTATTCCAATTAATTTTACACTATTCTAAGATAGTCCATTTTATTTGACTTTATTATTTTATACTATTCTAATATGGTAGATTTCATGTTGTATAAATCATTGCTATTCTGAAATGGTTTGTTTCTTTTCACTTTGTAAAAACAAGTGCCTTAACACTGAGCGTGGTATGAGAACGGTTTCTGTGAAAGGAGGGAGGAAGAAATGTTCTGATACCAATCCATTGCTGCTATTTTGAAGAATGATATTGAATGCAAACACTAGAAGTTATACACAAGGGGAAACTTTTAGGTGTGAGCACAGGCAAATAATTTATTTTGTATTTCTGTCAAGTTAAGCCTGTTGAACCATTCCATTTAGATTTCATGTTTGTAATATGAGATATGTACTATGCGAAGTTCAGATGAAGAACTCATTGATTTCAGTATTATACACACCTTTTAGGTGTGTAAGGAGGGACTGTTAGAAATTTAAAATCAATGTTTTGATTCTATAATGTAGTTTAAACATACTGTCAAGTTAAATGCTCTTTTACTGAAAAACCAGAAATTCTTGTGCACAAGCAGTTAAGCTTTTATTCTGAAAATCCTTCATCTACGGTTAGCATTTAGCATGTGGCTAATATACGATTTCCTAAAGAGGTGAATTGAGTAGCGAAATGACGTGGTGTGGTGAAAACCGAAACCTACTGATTTAACACTACAACTATAGATGTCGAGATACTACCATGCTGAATATTAAATGAAAGTACAGTTTATTTGAATACATTATTGTTTACAGACGAGAGTAGCATGTGACAACATCCGGAATGAAGGGAAACCAAACCAGCCGTGAAGCATTTTCTGTATGTTTTAGAGTATTGATTACAGCGTTTAGAATGTGTTACATGAAAAGTGATGAAAGAGAATATGAGGAGAAAAGGCGGGTTAAGCATATATTGAAGGTGAAAAGTACCAATCCTCTGTTTAAATGCAACAACGGACATTAGAGGCGAGGCGAGCCGGCTGGCGGGGAGGAGCCAGCAGAGGATGGTTTGAGCTGTACTGTACTGTACCCAATATACAAGCTGTTAATAAACGTTTCATTCAATCAATCAATCAAGGATATATAACGGCACCGAACGGGGGATTCGGGCTTCTCTTTTTGCTCAGGAGAGCCAGATCACAGCTGTTTTCTGCCGGAACAATATTCTGTCTGTAACACTACCGCGCCTTTTTTAATTAAAGTATCCCATTTGAATCTTTTCAGAGACTCCATTTAGTCTCATTTTAAAGCTTCTCTCCTGGGCGCGAGAATAAAGAACATATTTAACATACGGAAGGAGAAACATTCAGCCTGTGTGAGGAACATCCTTACTGGCACCAAGTGCAAGGTCAGCTTCACCTCACTGCAAGGAAGAAGAATTAAAAAAATTGTGAATTGTTTTTAATTTACATTTACTCGCCTTTGCAATGTTGTGGTTGTTAGAGTGTTAGGTTTCCTGTCAGCTCGTCTGTTGGGAAGATATAAAATATTAGTTTCATGGAAGTCACACCTTCACATATACTGTAAGAGCATTAAGACATACAGTACATAGGCTAAAACAAAACATCTAAAGATATAACCTTGCACTTTGATAAGTCTCGTGAACATTTTCACTATTTTGACATTTTTATAGATGAAAATTGAACTAAAGAAATAAATGGTAGATTAATCCATATTGAAAATAGGTGTCAGCTGCTACACTAATTATAATAGTTATATTTCTTAATTAATTAAGATAAGATATTACTGTATTGATCCCAATTTGGGAAATGTTTGTGTTGCAGCAGCTTAACAAGAAAAACAAAATATAAGTTATTATATATACAAAAGTATGTGAGGGATGGAATATTAAATTGAATATAAATGTAAAATGTACATGTGATTTTACGTCCAAGAGAAGCTATGGAGCAGAGAGTTCTCTGCCAGCCAGAGGTGATTTGTTATTAGTTCAATATGTCCAACTGATTTCCCTGACTACAATATTTAGTTACATGGTGAAACGTTATGCTGCTTGACTTATACTAATTAGACTTATCATATAAGCCACACAGGTTTTAATAGGATGTATTCATTATCTTTTATTATGTTGCGGTCTTTTCATCAGCGCCATCTCTAAAACGGGGATACAGTCACTACCCATCATTTACATTTCACCGTGACATGGACAAAAATGTAACGTCAGCTTACCTCATGGCACGAATCCAGACTCTCGTTTGGAAAACATTGGCTGGGAAACGATAGAACAAGCACGTTTCATGCGAAGACCTGTGGCTGCAACCCGGAGCAAAGCAACAAACCATTGCGTAGCTAACTAGTAGCGCTAGCTTTAGCTAACGTTAGCTAACGAAACGAACTGCCGACTAAAATTGGAAAACACTGGTAATTAATTATTCTATAATTTGTAAAACTACGGTGTTAAAAACGACAATTTCAAAGATACAGATTCTAATGGTCAGATATACAGATACTAAAGATAGGCAGGTACTTGCTTTCAAGCAGAACACAGGGGAAAACAAACTTAGCGGGAGTGTTTACGTGTTCGGCGTAATGACGTACAACGGCTTCGACAATTTCTGTAGTCCTATTCAGCCACTCGGTAACAACCATCGTTTTTCAGACACGTAAACTCTTCAAAAATCCCCAGTGGGGTCACTGCTGATGTATTTAATGTCGTAGAACAAAACGTGATTCATCTCTTAAATTTGTGTCAACCACAGACCTTATTTCGAGCTATTTTCCAAAACCCTATGGAAAAAATGCATTGCTTTTTGAGGAAGGAACCGGAAGTGCTAAAAATGCTAACTTACTTCCGGGTTTTACGACGCGTCACTGCGGTTCTCTTCAACGATAGACGCTGTGTCCCAATTCAGCTGCCGCATCCTCCTGAGGATGCATTCGGAGACCCCATACGTCACTTCCACCAAACAAAGGCTGTCCCAATTTAAAAAAAAGACAAGACTCCTCCGAATGTGGCCCGCATATGCAGGCTTCTTTCCCCAGATTTAGAGGATACATCTGATGTACACTCCTCGGTGTACCATATCCCAGGATGCAACGGGTGACGGTGACTAATGAGTTTTTTTTTTTAAATATGGCTTGTAACGTCCCATCAACGGCTACAACGGTTTCAGCTGGATTCGTTTTTAAATGTACTCACCCAAATAGTAAACGACATGAAAGACAAGTAAACCTATTTAATTTGTGTATTTAAATATACGGACAATTGGAGATGTCTTCTTTTTATTACATACAGAAAATAATATGAAGTGAAAATATTTCTAAACCCTGTTTGGTTTTCATATTGTTGGGATGCATTATAAAGCTAATTTATTTATTTAACTGTTTTTGTTCTACAAATCTTACTGCAACAATTTTGTTTTGATAGGGAGCAAGGAGCAGACTGCGCAATTTATCCAGATGCGCGGGGAGAATTAAGCCCTCTTCAGGGGGGCCTGATGCGACCTCGGGAAAATAATTTAAACATATTATATGACACCAAAATAAGTACAGCTAGATCTGACTCCATCATGAACAGTTTTGAAAACAGTTTGAAAACAGTTTTGTAAAATATTTTGCCTAGTGTCAGAAATTATTACCGGCAATTGTGACTGCAGCTGGTTGCTAGGTGATGGGGGCGGAAAAATGTAGGGGTAACTGCCGGTGACGTACAAGGACATGTCACGTGGCTGAATGTTTACGGGAAGCGAAGACCGGCGGAAACAGGAAGTCCGGTTCACTAAAATATCCGTGCAGAACAATACCCCAACCCATAGATCCGTGGGTGAATAATGTCAATCACCACAGTGTACACATTAACAACAACTACACTATTTTGGCAGTGTAACAATTAAACAAGAACTACACTCTTTTGGCAGTAACAATTAGATAAATAATAAAGGGTCAGACTGACACTGAAGATAAACAAACTATTTTCAGCACTTAATCTGTTTAATTGACTCTGGGTGACATGTGGCGATTTAAACAAATCGTTTTTTGGATGTTTAGATGGTGTTGCTCCATCTGGGTCACTGCCGGTGGTTGAGACGGTGGGGTGGTCTTTGGCGACTTCAGGAGATCGGCATTGCTGTTATTCGATGTGGACAATGCTTTCTGTCCTGCACACAGTTTACATTTGACCGTAATATTTTTTTGCGTCCTTTATCCCCAAAAATTGAAAATAGTGGTTATATCTCCAAGTTGTAAATGCGCTGCTGCTCTCGCTGATACTTGCATCTGCCATAGTGTGTGTGCTGGTGGTGGGCGTTGCCGTGTATGTGTGTGTGTTAGCCTTAGCAAGTGTTTGTGTGTCTGTATTTTCCCCATAAGGCAAGACCCGCCCAACTCTGTCTCTGATTGGCTTACCCTGAAATGTTACCGCGTTAACCAATCATCACTCCTCTCTGGTCACTTTCTCTTTTCCATGGTTCTGTGAGAGGACATCGCTGTATTCGTCTGTAAATTACATCCGCAGGGAGATTCGGTTCAGTTGGATCACATAATGTAACGCAGTCGCACCCATTTAAATCACAGTAACTATAACGCCGTTACTGAATGGGAATAGTTAACTAGTCACGTTATTAGTTACTGCAAAAGGTAGTTGTGTGCGTTAGTTTGTAACACGTTAGTCCCAACACTGGTAAACACACACCTGATCACGGTGGATCCATGATCCATTGCAGCTGGTTTCACTAAAATTACATTTATTTATCAAGGGGGCGTATCAAGTCCTGCGGGGGGGTTTTCCTCTTCAGCAGGGGCCCACCCTGTGCAGATCACGGAGCCGCACAGGTAGGCGTCTGAAATGAAACGCTACATCTGTATATCGCGTCGGTGGGGGGCTCCACCTTCATTCCAACAAAGGACCACAGGTCTCAGTTCATAGTACCCAGTGATCAGAGTCACACCAGGGTTATATATATAGCGTGGAGGTGGGGGGCTCCAGTGATCAGAGTCACACCACGGGCACGAGGCATAGCATTTCGGTACCGGGTACCCAGTAGAACCCGGGGGGGGGGGGACAAAGAAGGAAATGTGAAAAGACTCAAGAAAATAGCACTCAACAAATTAGAGAGACCCCATGTCAAATCTCTCCAGTCTCTTTTAATTGTCATCATCATGCGAAAGGTGTCCCATTTAGGCACTCGTTAGGCGGGCAGAGATAACTGTTATATCTCGGTCGTTTCCTCAGGAGCATTGTGCCAATGTGTGTGTGGATAATCGGGCCATCTGTGGACACTCAGTACAGGGAGGTGTACCAGATAAAAGGAATGAATGGAAACAGGGACAGAGAAGGAAACGTGAAAAGATTCAAGAAAATAGCAATCAGCAAACTGGAGAGACCGCATGTCAAATCTCTCCAGTTTCCAGCAATCATTGTGCGAAAGGTGTCCCATTTAGGGACTCGAGAGAGATCCCTGTCATCTATCGGTGCTATCCTCCAGACAACATGGTAACGTGGGGACAACAGTACCTCCGGGCGCTCCATCCCGGAGGCGAACGGTGGACGGCCAGGGCGAGGCCGACACACCGCACTGGAGTCAGGGTTCCGAGTTTTTCGAGCCAGGTCCTGGTGAAACGCAGCACGGAGCACCCGGCAGGAGCCTCCAGCAGACCGCGGTTCCGCGGTTCCCTCGGAAGAGGCGGAGAGGTGGGTGTTTTTCATCTGCTGGCGGACTGCCGGGGAGAACGTGCTGCTCGGGAGCCAGGCTCAGAGTTAGTGGAAGTGAGAGCCTGTGCACCTGCCTTTTACAGCAGGCACATTACATTACATTGCATTTAGCTGACGCTTTTATCCAAAGCGACTTACAATAAGTGCATTCGAACCAGAAAGATACAACCTTGAAGAAAACAGAATCATATAAGTACATCAGGTTTCATGAAGCCAAACATTTCAAGTGCTACTCAACTGGCTTTAGAAAAGCCAGCCCTTTATTAGTATATAAGTGCTTTGTTAGTAATTCAATTACTCGAAGTGGAGTCTAAAGAGATGAGTTTTCAGTCATCGCCGGAAGATGTGTAAGCTTTCTGCTGTCCTGATTTCAATGGGGAGCTCATTCCACCATTTTGGAGCCAGGATAGCAAACCCACGTGTTTTTGCTGATGGGAACTTGGGTCCCCCTCGCAGTGCGGGTGCAGCGAGCTGTTTGGCTGATGCAGAGCGGAGTGCACGTGCTGGGGTGTACGGTTTAACCATGTCCTGGATGTAGGAAGGGTCAGATCCATTCGCAGCATGGTACGCAAGTACCAGTGTCTTGAAGTGGATTCTAGCAGTTACCGGAAGCCAGTGAAGGGAGCGGAGGAGCGGCGTGGTGTGGGAGAATTTTGGAAGGTTGAAGACCAGACGAGCCGCTGCATTCTGGATGAGCTGCAAAGGTCGGATGGCACATGCAGGTAGACCAGCCAGGAGGGAGTTGCAGTAGTCTAGGCGTGAGATGACGAGAGCCTGGACCAGAACCTGCGCTGATGTCTGGGTCAGCTGGGGACGTATCCTCCTGATGTTGTAAAGCGTGTATCTGCAGCAGCGGGTTGTAGCAGCAATGTTTGAAGTGAAGGACAGTTTGTTATCTAGGATCACACCCAGATTCCTAGCAGTCTGAGTCGGGGAAACAACAGAGGTGCCGATGTTGATTGTTAGGTCAAGAGTGGGACAATCTTTTCCCGGAAGGAAAAGCAGTTCAGTCTTGTCAAGGTTGAGCTTGAGGTGATGAGCAGACATCCACCGAGAGATGTCTGCTAGGCAAGCAGAGGCACAAGCTGGCCTGGGGGGGGGGGGAGAGAGAAGGTAGAAGCAGAGGCTGCAGAAACAGCCAGAGCCCTCCCCTCTCAAACACACCCCTCATTCGGTCAACAAGCACTGGGCAGAGTCATCTGTCAACTCTGCTTATGTTCCTCCGGAGACCAGTTGGGACTTCTTTCCCAACCATGCTGGGGGGTCTCCAGGCGACAATTGTATCCGAGCCAGAGTGCATTTAGAGGAATAGGTTCATCCAGAATATCAGAGAGCCGTTTCAGCTTTTTTTTTGTGGTGGACTGGCGGTCAGCGCGTCCTGAAGTATCATTTGAAGCAGTGTCTGTGATAGAGAATGTCTGTCAATCCTTTCAGTGTCCGGGCTGGGTGATGCTGCCCGTGTTGTGTCAAATTAAGCCTTAGGCTCCACTCATGGTGGTCTGTCAATTCCTTTAAGTTTCAGATTGCTGTCATATTCAGCTCCCGCAGGACCAATTGCTCATATCAGAGCTTAAGGCTGGACAAATTGTAGAGAAATAACCCAGGCAGGACCAGGTCGTTATTCCTTTCAGAGCCGCTCCGGGGGACGACACTACGTGGCTCGCCCAGCACGCACCGAGAGGCTCACAGCTTCCCCATGAGTCTGGTGCTCCGCTGTGGCGTTAGAGTGGGTCTCGGACCAGACCCAACCTCCGCTGGCACCCCATCTCTCCCCAAACGACACCCACGTAGGCTCCACTCCTGGTGGTTTGTTTCCGTTAATTCCTTTAAGTTTCAGTTTGCTGTCATCTTCAGCTCCCGCAGAACCAATTGCTCATATCAGAGCTTAAAGACCCTGTGAAGTGTGCACCTGTGCATGATCTGTTATGCTAATACGTATAGTAATGACCAAAATTGTCCATTGGAACCCATATCAAAAGATGTTGGAATAGCAAAGAATTTGACGAGTTTTGAATTTTCCGGGGAAATCTGCAGTCGACCTTCGCCTTCGTGGGCGTGGCTTGCGATCTACTGCGTTACGTCACGAGATGGACGCCGCCGCACTGTTTACATTCACCACCGTTCATTTTTTCTCTTTTTCAAAGTCCAATTTCTCAACGTTTTTGAGCTAGTATTTTCCTGGAAAGTGTGTCGGAGTCGACTGGAAGTGATTGCCAATCGAGAAAACCTGACAATGGAGGCGACAGTGAAGAAAGAGGGATGAAAAACACAGGGGAAACAATGCATTGCCGCTGGCTGTAGTAATGTCAAGTCTGCCGAAGTGGCGATTTTTCTGTTCCCAAAAGATGAAGGTGAGCCTGGCTGGTGTCATTGTTTCGTAGATTCTTTGATTGATCATGATAAATAAAGGCCACTGGTCGATTCGAGAGAGAGAGAAAGAGAGACTGAGAGAGTTACAGGGTTGTTGTTAGCATCTGGTGCTAGCTCGGAGCTAACGGAGATTAGCTGTTTCAACAATAAGGAGAGGGAGAGTGCTCTCCTGTGGGACTGAGAGAGATAACGTCAGCTCAGGGAGGTAAACTGTAGCCTAAGTTATCTCAGTGGGTTTGGTCATCTATGTAAACAAATATTTCCATCTATGTAATATTAGTTGTATAAAATAGGTTAAGAAATCCTTCCAATGTTTTTTGATTATTGAAATATATGTTTCATATGAGTGTTGAGAGCTGTATCCATAAATCTCTTAATGTTGCCCTCAAAGTGCACCAGATTGATCACTTTCCTCATCTATCCTGTCCGAAAAGCTGTCCAAATCAATCATTTCTCTCACACTAGTATCACTTTCCAGAGTCTCCGCCATGTTTACAATCGCAACTGGGTACATCTTGTGACGTCACAGCCACTATCGTCTGCAACTTCCGTTAGGCTCAGACGGCAAAATTAATAATTCATTAATTCATTAATTATGAATTATTAAAAATTATTTTAGCCATGAACAGGCACAATGATATGTAAGGAATGAAACTGCCATTTCATTTTGGTGCAAAAACATGCACTTCACTGGGCCTTTAAGGCTGGACAAGCTGTAGAGAAACACCCGAGCTGGACCAGGCCGTTATCCCTTTGAGACAAGCATATGTGTTTACGCAGGATCAACCAGGTAGCCTGTGATGAAGTAGGGTCGACCCTATATCATGTGAAGCCACCGAACACTGGTCCCCGGGGGAACCGGTGCCCGGAGCAAGGCCAATTGCTGAATGCTGCAGCCGACAAAGGCCGCTGTGCAACAGTGGAGGGTTCGAGAAACAACAGTGTTTGCCGGGCGCACCGGGGCGGAGGTGGGGAGGTTCCAGCCCGGAACATCCACCCCGCTGCGGGACCCATGGTGGGACCCCTGAGTCAGAAGGTTCGTCTTGGTCACGCTTCATATCGGTCGGCCCGGGAGGGAAGTGAAACGCAGGGTTGCCCCCTCACAGCACACACTCCCGGCCATCAGAGTCGAATCCGCAGTTCCCAGGAGCACCGACACAAGGCCGGGCCGGCGGAGGCCCTCCGATGGCGGGTCACGTTTGCCATTCGATCGAAAATAGTGTCTCATAATGCAGGTAGAGTCCCAGCAAACTCCCATTGCATTCCTCCAGAGACCAGTTCAAATACTTAAAGTTGAGTAAGAACCATGATTGGGGGGTCTCCTGACAACATCCCTTATATTCCTCCAGACTCAGAAAAAATCTGAGTTAACTTTTTGGAGAACCATAAAAAAGGGTCAAAATGGTTAAAGTGTATCCGAAAATAGTGCCTCATATGCCCGCAAGAGTCCCCTGACAACTCCCCTTGCATATGGCCTGGAACCTCCAGGATTTGTGGGATAAACTCCATAAACTGACAAAGTCATCCAAAAAAGTGACTTTTATAGCCCAAAGATATATAATACAAATAAATAAAAATAGTAAAAGGTACAATTGTGCTGCGCATTACCCGGAATTTGATTTATATAGCCCCATAAAAGTGATTAAAAATCATTTTCGTGGGAAAAGGTGTTAAAACTCCTGATTAAAGCATATGCAGGACCCCAGTGAGCTCCAGACTATGTGCATTGTGTTAAGGAACCATATTAATGATAACATAAATCATTTAAATGCAAAGATAATGATTAAAAATAATTTTTAGGGGGAAAACTGTGGATCTGTCCATTTCGTTAACATTTGAATGGCCAAATGGACAAGCCTGATTAAAGCATATGCAGGACCCCAGTGAGCTCCAGACTATGTGCATTGTGTTAAGGAACCATATTAACGATAACATAAATCATTTAAATGCAAAGATAATGATAAAAAATCATTTTTAGGGGGAAAACTGTGGATCTGTCCATTCCGTTAACATTTGAATTGCCAAATGGACGGAAATCTGTCCATTTCGTTAACATTTGAATGGCCAAATGGACAAGCAGGTAAAAGCAGCAGAGTCGCTGCTGTTAGGGCCTCAGACTCACAGGCACACACACATGAAGAGATCCAGGGCGATACACATGGCTTTTATACCCAGACATAGGTATATGAAAGGCGGGGAAGATGTTATTGCAGCCCCCCCCCCCCCCCTCCATAGTCACTCTCCGTTTGAAATCATTTCCAGGTGCTGATGGAAAGCAAGCTGAAACAATCTGATTATATACAGAATGATGATAATTGTACCCATCAGATCATTGCTTATATGCGGGTATCTTGTGTCAGCTTTGTGGACCCCAACTTATCATGAGATGTACACGATATTGACAAACATATTTATAAAGAATGATGATTATTTTACCCATCAGATCAGTGCTTATATGCAGGTATCTTGTGTCAGCTTTGTGGACACTAGTTTTTATATGAAAGGCGGGGGGGGAACAGTAGTGTGTGTGAATGGAGAGCGGCGCAGCAGCAGCCAGAGAGGAGGGAGCGGCTCTGTGAGAACCCCCCCCACAGAGTGCACCCAGAGGACAGGCTCACTGTGTTACCCAGGAAAGGTGCAGGAATCCTGGCTACATGTGTTAAAAGTGCATTACACTGTTTTAATCCGACAGCCGCTGATGTGCACGGAAGTCTGTCCATTTCGTTAACATTTGAATAGCCAAATGGACGGAAATCCGTCCGTTTCGTTAACATTTGAATAGCCAAATCGACAAGCAGGTAAAAACGGCAGAGTCGCTGCTCTCAGGGCCTCAGACTCACAGGCACACACAGATGCAGAGATCCAGGAGCAGGAATCCTGGGTACATGAGTGTTAAAAGTGCACTAAACTGTTTTAATCCGACAGCCACTGATGTGCACAGAAGTCCGTCCGTTAACATTTGAATGGCCAAATGGACAAGCAGGTTAAAAACAGCAGAGTCGCTGCTCTTAGGGCCTCAGACTACCAGAGAGATGCACGTGGATTTTATACCCAGCAATAAGGGCTTGGACCCACGGGTCAAACTGTTATTACAGCCTGTTATGGGACCCCCCCAGCCTGTTATCGGACCCCCCCAGACCCCCCCAATAAAGCAAAACTGCACGTTTCAGAGTGGCCTTTTATTGTGGCCAGCCTAAGGCACACCCGTGCAATAATCATGCTGTCTAATCAGCATCTTGATATGCCATACCTTTGAGGTGGGATGGATTATCTCGGCAAAGGAGAAGTGCTCACTATCACAGATTTTTTCAGATTTGTGAACAATATTTGAGAGAAATGGTTATTTTGTGTATATAGAAAAATGTTTTAGATCTTTGAGTTCATCTCATGAAAAATGGGAGCAAAAACAAAAGTGTTGCATTTATATTTTTGTTCAGTGTAGTTCGAATGGTGATTAATCATGATTAATTAATTTTTAAGCTGTGATTAATCTGATTAAAAATGTTAATCGTTTGACAGCCCTAATTTAAACACACACACGTAGAATATAAATAAAACTGTTCAAAAATAATCTTATTTCTCAATCAGATTTTCTGGTTTGTGTTATAGATCTTTCAAAACACTCTCTAATTCTTGATGTGAGAACTCATTGGAATTCCCTCTACATGATGTTGGAACGATTCCTTGAGCAATATCCTGCCATTCAAGCAGCCAGCCTCGATCAGCGTCTGAGAAAGCCAATGGAGAGGGACCGACTTGTGCGACTGACAGAGGACGATTTTAGAAGGGCAGAGGAATTCATCCATCTGATGAAAGTCTTATACACAACCACACTCTGTGTTTCCTCTGAAAGAGCCCCACTTGCCTTCCAATTCTCCGAAAGCTTGAGAAGCATTTCACTGTTGAAGAGGGAGACGCAGCGTTGGTGCCCAGCCTGAAGCAGGCTGTCTGGGGAAACTTTTCCAAGCTGAACCAAACTGATGGCATCAGAAACTTTCTTGAAGAGGCCACTGCATTAGACCCTCGTTTCAAACACCATGTGGAGGACAGCACTGTCTGGGACCGGGTCAAGGAGAAGGTTGAAGTAAGCTGACTGAGTCTGAACAGCCAACAGAACAGGACCGTGGTGAAGATGGTGTAACACAGCAGCAGTCTCTCACTCAAAGAGAGAATGAGGAGGAAGAAGATGGAGAGGAGAGTGAGGAAGACCAGGAACAGCCACCTTCCTGCAGCAGCAAGAGGGCTAAAATGACTCCGCTTGAGGAGCTTTTTGCTGCTGAACACAGCCTGAAGATAAAGAACTTATCAACCAGCACCATGTCCACCCAGCACCAGACTGACAGAGAGCTGAAGATGTACCAAGACATGCCACCAACAATGACATCTGATGACCCTGGCTGGTGGTGGAACAACAGAACCATTTATCCTTTGCTCTCAGAGGTGGCCTTTTCATATTTGTGTGTGCAGGCTTCCTCAACCCCTAGTGAGAAGGGTTTCTCCACTGCTGGAGATACAATTTGCCCAGAAAGATCACACATACTACCAGAAAAGGCTGATATGCTGATTTTTCTCAACAAGCACTGTTGAGTTAGCCAGGTGTTGTGCACTGAATGCCCTTTAATTCAACCATTTGGCCCTTGTTATTGTTGCTCGGACTGACTTTTTCTTTTTTCTCGAGCAGGAGGACTTATGTCAGTAGGTTTTCTGCTGCTACCTCAGTTGATATAAAGTACGACGGAGTATTAGGGCCACACTTTGAAAAAAAACACAGAGAGATTTCGAGAATAAAGTCGTAATAATAGGAGAACAAAGTCATAGTTACGAGAATAAAGTCGTAATGCTACGAGAATAAAGTCATAATTACGGGATTAAAGTCGTAGTTTCATAAGTGACTTGAGAAGGAGACAACAGCAGCGTCCTGCAATATAATGAGGAATGTGGAGCATCTTGTGAAGCAGTACAAATTTAGTTTAGGTTTCTCAAATTACATTACATTACATTGCATTTAGCTGACGCTTTTATCCAAAGCGATTGACAATAAGTGCGTTCGACCAACAAGATACAAACTTGAAGAAAACAGAATCATATAAGTAGTACATCAGGTTTCATAGAGCTAAAACATTTCAAGTGCTACTCAACTGGCTTTAGATAAGCCTGTCCTTTATTAGTATATAAGTGCTTTGTTAATAATTCTTTGTTAGTAATTCTATCGCTCGAAGTGGAGTCGAAAGAGATGAGTTTTCAGTCTCCCCCGGAAGATGTGCGAAATAACTAAATACTTAATCTTTTGGCACATCAGCATCAGATTATCATAAGTATTAGAACTTTGAATAGGTTGTGCAATAAACTATGTCTATTATTTCGAAGAAAGAACCAAACAGACTTTGAGAAGATTGTCTCCTATCTGCAGGAAGAAATAGCTGGTTCTGGCCGACTACAAGGCTATTGTTGGTTACATCTACAAGCTGTTCAAAGGGGATTTGTTGTTTCACAAGAAACAATGAGACTTGTAATCAAGGCTTTGGATCCAGAAGGAGTCGAACGATAGTCTTGTAGTGGAATCGGAATGAGCTCCCCATTGAAATCAGGACAGCAGAAAGCTTACACATCTTCTGGTGCATACTGAAAACTGAAACCTGATGTACTTATAGGATTCTGTTTTCTTCAAGTTTGTATCTTGTTGGTCGAATACACTTATTGTAAGTCGCTTTGGATAAAAGTGTCAGCTAAATGCAATGTAATGTAATGTAGTGTAATGTATGCATTTACAGGTGAATACGTCTGCATTTCCTGCCAAATACTAGCTTTTTTTTACTGGCTAATCCTGCAGCACACAATCATAGGTCGTATCGGCAGTGGGGTAAGAAGTACTCATATCTTGTACTTAAGTAAAAGTAAAGATTAAAATATAATTAATGCAAATAAACTACTTCTACTAATCATGATAATCATAATCAATTCATTAATACAAATACTATATTGTTTTATTATAATGTAGTTGTAATATATAGGAAAAACATGCTTATGACATGCTCAAAAACTGATATTTCTTAAATTCATTTCATTTCAAACCTTTATTTAGACAGATTGGTCCCTTGAGATCATCGATCTCATTTACAAGGGAGACCTGCATCATTTAGTTCCACATGAAAAATAAAAACAACATACAAACAAACAACAGAGGATATCATATTTACATATTCAACATTTACAAATACCCAGAGTGTCAGAAAGCATTTCATTTAGACGTGCCTTAAATACATTCAGAGAAATAAAAATGCTCAATTTCAATTTTGCCTGTAGACTGTTCCAAGCAAGTGGAGCTGCGCACATAAAAGCTGTCTTACCTAAGACAGTCCTTACTCTTGGTACATCTAACAAGACTATATCCTGCGATCGCAGACAATAGCTGCTTGCAACTTTCTGCTTTATCAATGAACAGATATAATACGGGAGTTTGCCCAACATAGCTTTATAGATAAAAGTGTACCAGTGACTGAGCCTCCGTACAGTGAGTGTATCTGTATTCAAATGTAGTTCCCTCTGTCAGCAATGTATCAACAACTACACACACATTTCTATCAGTATTTCTCTGTGTTGTGGTTGACATGATGATGACTGTTAGGAGTTAAGGGGCGAGGCTGAGCATCACCATGAAATGTGCAAATTGACATAAAAATGAATAAAAGGGGAAAAAATGCTCCATGTTTTTTAGGCTGTACATTTTAACTGTTATGTAAGCCAACTAGACAGACAGTTTATCACTCTTCCTCCTGTACATTAGCAGATACAAGGCATAACATACTTGAATGAATGGTAAATAAAGAATGCTGGAAATAACTGCATCTCCATTAGCCTATATGCTATGTAGAGACTGCCTTCTTCATGTTGTGAATTGCAGCTGATTATTTAATATGGCAATTGGCAATTTGACTTATACAACATTCGCAAGTTGTACATTTGACTCATACAATAACCCACCTTCGAGTGATGCTCTAGTTTCTTCATGTTTTCTTTTTTGCGCCAGACTGAAACTGTCTTTTCACCGACATCTCTTCACCTGCACTAGTGGCCCTATTAAAGCCGTGATTGGTCAGATGTCGATTCATTGCAACGGTGTCGGGTTACAGACGTGCTCCCCTAGTCACCTCTCACTCTCGTGGGGGGTGCGCGGAGAACTGAGCAGAGAACTGCGCGCAGCAGCTGAGGCCCTCTGGGCGGGGCCCCCTGCACAAGGCGGGGCACCATGCAGCCTGCGTGATTGTCCTGTAGGGAGGGGTGGCCCTGAGTGCATCCAAATCCTGCTGCGTTTTCGCGTTTGGCTCATTTTCCATCCGAAAAACACGTCGTCTACCTATCCTGTACCACTTGTTATGTCTTATCACTCTCGCATATTCCGCTAAGACCCACCCTATCTCACTCCTCGTGCTGAAACCTACCAGTAAGAGTAGGGGCGGGTCTTCACAGAATACGTTTGGGGAACAAATTCAAGCTTTTTAAAAGGCGAGTGGATTTTGACAGGCAGTGAGTGCGGACCAACGATTGAACGATAACAAGAACGGCTCTCACCAAGTACGACTCGGTTCCCCTCGTTTGTACCAAAAAGCCGTTCAAAAGAATCGGCTCGTTCGCGACCGACACATCACTAATATCATCATTGACTGAAGCATGACAGAGTGCAAACCCACTTAATTAGTTTTCAAGAGAAGGGCCTTTAGGCACAGAGTATAAAAGACAATTCTTTTATAAAAAATATTTTGTTGTCATTGAACCTGTTGAATATCTTTTGAACAAAGAAAAGCATACTGTTGTTTATATACCTATTCTAAAACTTCTCTCTGAAGTATTGAAAAAAGACAAGGTTTTGCAAGTATTGGAGATAAACAAACCATTTGAACAGTCCGGTCACTGCAGGTCATATGTGGATGCAGACTATTTTAAAGAAAATCCAATTCTCTCAAGTGAAAATATCACTTTATCCCTAATATTGTACATTGACGATTTTGAAGTGTGAAACCCTTTGGGCACATCGAGAAAAAAACACAAAGTCTGTGCTGTGTATTGGATTCTTACAAATGTGCCAAAAATATCATTGATTTCTTCAATCTACCTTGCTTTACTGTGCAAGACTAATCATATCAAACTATACGGGTATAAAAAGGTTTTGGAGTCACTGATTAAAGATATTCAATATCTAGAAACAGTTGGTGTTTTCATAGAGAAACTTGCTTGTAATGTAAAAGGGACAATCTTGTATGTGGCTGCTGACAATTTGGCTGCACACTCCTTAGGTGGATTCCAAGAGTCCTTCAATGTGGAGAAGCGTTGTAGGTTTTGTCTGATTAGCCGCGAAGATATACAGAAATGTGATGTTAGTGGTGGGAACTTTGTTTTTAGGACACCAGAGTTGTATGATGAAGCTGTTAAGGTTTTGAAGCAGACTGAATGTCTGTCTGTTGATGGTATAAAATGAGAATGTCCTCTTAACATATTGACAGGTTTTCATGCATGCAAAGGCTTCCTACCTGATTTCCTACATGATGTTCTAGAAGGCATTGTACCTGTAGAACTAAGTCAGTAGGCTCGTTTGAGATGAGCGAGACCGACGCAGACCTGCGCAATTGCGACCGCCGCCTTGCTAGTGCGTCGCATGATGGCTAGTAATTTTGTCCGACTCTGGAGGCTCGACTGCATCAGACGTTGAAATCTCGCGGGACAAAGAAGCCTTGAGAGCGAGGCGGAGCAGTTTCTCCCCACGGGCTGCGGAAGCGAAATGCTTGATGGGAAACGACTCGCTGGTATCTCGAGCTGAGCGCTCATTGGTGGTTTTTACCACGTGCTGCTGATGAAACTCTCCAATTGGCTCGGCAAAAGTTTGTTGTTGTTTTGTGTCAGTTTTACGTTGCCACTTCCATTCACATTTGTCTTCATTGTTCCACAATGTTTATCATCATGCAATTAATATCTATATATGTTATACTACACTTGCACTGCTTACCGTTTTTATACTTTATATATCTTAACATATTCATACACACTGTTCATACTGCTCACAGGCTGCTGTGTATATCTAGTGTATTCATACACACTGTTCATACTGCTCACAGGCTGCTGTGTATATCTAGTGTATTCATACACACTGTTCATACTGCTCTCAGGCTGCTGTGTGTATCTAGTGTATTCCTACCCCTCACTGTTTATTCATCATTCAATTCATTCTATCTTTTATTCTGTAGATTCTGTACATTACTTTTCACTTTACTGCTTTTTGCACTCCTGGTTAGAAGCTAAACTGCATTTCGTTGTCTCAGTACCTGTAATCTGTGCATTAACAATAAAGTTGAATCTAATCTTGAGCAGGAACAAATGTCTTACTTAGTACATATCTGACATTAATGATTAAACACATTTGTGCATTCTTTATAAATGCAAACTGCTCAAGACCACTGACGGAAGTAGTTTTGAAAAGTAATAAGTGGTTCTGTCTTTTACACGTAGGATTCAACCCCCCTTGTTTTGATTTGTTTTAAAATGAACAGACACTTGAGTCATTCATTTGTAATGATATAATAATTGTGGGATTTCTATTGCATCCACTTAATCTACAACGTAGAACGCCAAGGCAATTTCCGCCTTTGCAAACTGAGTCAAGCCGACTCCGACCTGTCCGACTTCAGGCAAGCTTTTTGAGACCTCCCCCGGCTGCAATCGGCTATTCTCGTCTACTTTCGAGGCGAGCCTCAGCTCATCTCAAACAAGCCTAACGTCTTGCTGATTTCATTTCCAATAAGTATTTCAAATTAGAAGAGCTAAATAGTATAGAAATACAACACTTTCCTTTTAAATTCTCTGATAGAACAAATTGCCCACAGAAGCTTCCATCAACTTTTCAACGCATCAAGATTATAGGAGGCAATGGACACGAAAATTGGAGTCTTTTTCGTTTCTTTCCACTTATCATCGGTCACCGTGTTCCAGAAGGTGATAGGACATGGGAATTAGTCCTTGAGCTCAAAGACTTGGTGGAGTTATTGTTAAACTATAATTTCACTTCAGACTCTCTTTGTTATTTACAATCAAAAATATCAGATCACAGACAGATGCTAACAGTTTTCCCTGATAACAAGTTGCATCCCAAGCATCCCTTTATTGAGCACTATCCAAGGTTCAAGGTTCAAGGTTTTTATTTTGGTCATACGAACATAGCTACAATGTAGTTATGATGATGAAAATCTTAGGTCACAGGCTCCTCCAACAGTGCAACACAATAAAACAGGTAAACAGAAAAATATAGTGCAAGTAAAACGTAAATACAAAAAGAAAATAGTTTTTAAAAGTGAAATAGTGAAATAGTGCAATAAGAGTCTATATGCAAGTTATTCGAATGATATATTAGATGAATAGATAAATAATTTCTAAATAGCAGCCAGATTAATGTTATGGATGTTGTTTCAACAGTTTCAGGTGTTTAACAGATGTTGTTTCAAAAGTGAAGGTGTTTAACAGTCTTATTGCCTGTTGGATGAAACTGTCCCTGAGTCTGGTGGTTTTAGTCCGGATGCTGCGGTACCGCCTGCCAGACGGCAGCAGACTGAAAAGTTTGTTGCTGGGGGGATGGGGGTCTTTTATAATCCTGAGGGCTTTCTTCCTGAGCCGCTGGGAGTAAAGGTCCTCCATGGATGGCAGCTCAGTCCTGGTGATGTGCTGTGCAGTTTTCACCACCCTCTGTAAAGTCTTACGATTGAGGGCGGTGCAGCTGCCGTACCAGGCTGTGATGCAGCCAGTCAGGATCCTCTCTATGGTGCACCTGTAGAAGGTCAGGATCCTCTCTATGGTGCACCTGTAGAAGGTCAGGATCCTCTCTATGGAGCACCTGTAGATTATAAATTGCAGAGTATCCTGGAGTCCATGTTGAACCTCCTCAGCCTGCGGAGGAAGGAGTGCCGCTGTCGAGCTTTCTTGGTGATGGTGGTAGTGTGAAGAGTCCATGTCAGGTCCTCAGTGATGTGGACACCGAGGAACCTGAAGCTGCTGACTCTCTACCGTAGTCCCATTGATGGCGATGGGGGTGTGTCCCTCTCTCTGCTGCTTCCTGTAATCCACAATCAGCTCCTTGTTTTTGCTGACGTTGAGATGGAGGTTGTTATCCTGTCACCAAGATGTCAGGTTTTCGACCTCCTCTCTGTACGCCATCTCGTCGCCGTCTGTGATCTGGCCGATGACGGTTGTGTCGTCAGCAAACTTCACGATGGTGTTGGAGCTGCGTGTGGCCACGCAGTCATGAATGAACAGGGAGTAGAGGAGAGGGCTTGTATGGACATTTTACGTCATGTAGGTGTCGTGTTGCGTTTTCATGTAGGTGTCTCTTACGTTAGTAGTTAGTTAGCCTATGACGTAAGGGTATATATGCCCATTTAACAATTTTTCTTAAGATCTATGAGACACAGCGAGTCAGTTAAGCACTGAGTAAGTGAAAACCAACAAGGCACAGCGAGTCAACTCGGGGTTGAGTAAGTGGAGGAAGTGCTAGTCGAAAACAGTTGAGAACTGTTTTAAAAAAGTCATTTTTGAGGAAACGGCTTGATTAAGGTGTAAGCCTTTATCAGTGGTTATACTGTTCTGTTTTCAACCAAGCTATTGTTTGTGGATTACGGAAATCAGAGTTACAGCAGCATTACGTTAACTTTTGACGACGGTCAGTTAATTGTCTCTGGTAAGTCTCAACGTGTCTAAATAGCAACAGATAACCAATAGTGGCTTTTAAAAGTCAAATTTTACGTAGATAGGTTTATGGCTTATGCGTAAGGGTTCCTAATTTTAAGAGAGGATATCAATAAGATAAAGCCAATTTTTCATAGTAAACTAGATAGAAATGTTATTATTTTAAAATAAGTGTTGTTTTGGCTCGCATACTAAGACTATAACTCACTTCACCAGTGGTCTCCTTTGTTACAGTTTGTTTAAAGATCACCCCGCCATTATTTAAACTCCTCTCTGAGAGCCACATGGTCTCTTTGTCTACAGGTCAGAATTCGATATAATCGGGTGCCATCTTGTTTACACCGCACATGTTGATAAACAAACACAGGGCAGTCGCCATTTTGTGAAATGCAAATTCAAAGCACTCCTTTGTTTGTTCTTATGCAGCTGGTTGCAGGAGATGAGGCATTTTTCTAGGCATTCCATCTTGTGAGGAACATCATACTTCTTGTCAGAGTTGGAACTAGAAAATAGTCAGGTTATCTTACCGTTGGAAGTTTGGTATTTGTAAGGAAGGAATATTGTATTTCCTAAAAATCCAATCTGATTTTGGAAGTATTTCGGCTTGCAAGTGTGTATTGGGGGTTTTTGAAATATTCTTGTTTGCAAGTGTGTATTGGCGGTTTTTGAAAAATTGTTGTTTGCAAATGTGTTTTGTGCTGTGTTGTTTAACCATAGTGTTATTTTCTTCCCATTTTTAAGGAAAATAAGCTTCTTCTTGTTAAATAGAGGTCAGTTTTGCAACAGCTATCCCTAGTGGATTGAGCTGGAAATTACAACAGTGCACTCTGCTGGTAATACAGAATTATTACACAGATAGAGGAAACACCTCTTAGGGAAAGATATTATAACATTCTGAAGCTTGATTTTAAGTGTTATAAATGAACACATGCTTCATCGCCAAGATAGAGTTGCAAAGTGGTTTCTAATTATAAGATGAGAAACTTTACATAATAGTCTTTCAAACTAGACTGTAGAATATTCAAACACCAATTTATTGAAGCTAACACAAGTTGTGACATTTGCATAATTTCATACACTTCGGTATGCACTGTACACAGTAGATTTAGATTTTCACCAGATTTCTATTTTCATATTTCAAAGTCAAAACCATACACTGTACAATTTTTATTTTTAACATTTCTGATTTAAAAAATTGCATAATTTGTATCTTTTAATTTACTTTATTAATGTTTTACAAAAAACTTAAATCACAATTAAAATAAAATAAAAATCTTTAACTTAAAAAATATATATATATTAGGTCCGGGACTTTAACGCGTTAATTAAGATTAATTAATTACACAAACATTAACGCATTAAAAAAATTAACGCATTTTAATCGCACTTATTTTTGCCCTGCGGAACGTTTCTCATTGGATGAGTTTCAGGCGTACCGATTATACTGGAGCACCAATTTACGTTCATGACTTCAGACAACAACAAACCACAGTGAACAATAGTCAAACATGAACGAAGAAGCTGATGAGACCGCTTTGGTTGGCGCCGTGGATGGGAAATTTTGTTTTAAAAAACGCACGGATGGAAGCGTCGATAAGAGCACGGTTGTATGCAAATTATGCAAAAAGGAATTTGCATATCACCGCAGCACATCAAGCCTCAAGTATCACCTCAATGCAAAACATATAGCAGCTAGCGTGGAAGCTAGCGTGGACGTTAGTCCGACTCCGAGTACAAGGACCCACACCATACTTGCCCTCAGAAATCGGGAGCATTTCAAAATGCAAAATTGGTGGGGGGGGGGGGGGGGGGGTGCTAGTGGATCGCCGGAGCTGTTAGATTAACATTAACATGCTTATTGTAGTTGTAAGTGCACTGCCTTGCGGCCTGTAGCACCGTCCTTGATGGAGCATATGTGTGGACTGGACCTGTATTTTACAGGAAAGGAGTGAGCAGAGAGTAGTTGTCGATTCTCGTTCTGTTTTCTGTGAATATCTGCCTCATCCTCTCAGACTTTGAGTTGCGCGCGCTACTAAAGAGACGTGTTACCATGGAAACCAAACAATGGTGTAGCTGTATTAAAGTCCGAGTGGAAACAGTTGTGTGTAAATCTGATTTAGTCAGAAATCGGGAGAAATGCGGGAGAAATATGACCCCGGGAGCATCGGCGTCGCGAGACCCTTTTCACGGGGGCACGTGCCCCCCTGTAGATCTGAGGTGCCCCGGTATGCCTGGGTCACTGATTTTTTAATTAATTTATTAATTTATTCAGGGTTCGAAATGGCGACACGCCCGCACGCCCGGGTCTAGTAACTTTCCTATCGGACTAGTAACTCTATGCACTTGCCTGCCCGTGTGTCTGGTAACTTTATAACCCCTTTGCACGGAGCGTCTTTTACAAGCATTGTGGCCGTCAATGCGAACTCAATTTTGCTACTGTAAACCTCTCTTGCACAGCATAAGACTAGTCCTATTCAGCACACGCTGCTTTCATTTGTTTATTCAAATGTTTTTTGTCCCTTCTGATAACCCGTAGTGTTGATGCGTGTTTTGCCTTGGTAGTTCAGGATACCATGAAATAAAGCTTGCGGTCAATCTGGTAAGCAACGTAATTTTACGATGAACATAATCTTAGTTTTAGAAGTGAATGTCACACAGGAGTAGGCTATATATTTTAATGAGTTTGCCTGGAAGCTAATCGTATAGGCTACACTGTTAAATGTTATGTGATTTGTATAAATAGCACTTTTTAATAATTTATAAAACATAATAGACGAGGCTAAATGGATGGAGATGTGAATAGCAGTGACATGCGCTGAGGTTCGTGGCTGGTGAGGCACTGACAGTTTCAGTGTCAGATTTAGAAATATATAAACCCAAGTATCTTAAATCACGAAATCTATTATTGAGGTGAAACATTTTCAAAGAAATGTGGCTTTGAACGTGAGTAGTCGATGGAGTTATCCTAACCGTCTTTTGAAACATACCTTTTAGCTCCGGCGTTGGTTTCCCATTATTTATCACTTCACGATTTGATTGATTTGATAGTATTCTGTATTTTAGTATTTAGTATCTTGTAAATGGACATCAGAAAGTTATTCGCTCGGAGCAGGGATAAAGCAGCAAGGAGAAATGAGAGAGGTAAGCTAGGTAACAAGGCAACCCAAACCACTTTTAGGTAACAACCCACAAGTTGAGTTCACCACTGGTCACTAGCCTAACAGTTACATATCTGTCCAGACAAAGAGGAGCAGCAGAGTGTCGGAGGAGGTGAAGGAGAGAGGGATGTTGATGAGCACGAGCAGAGGTGATATGGCTATTAATTTAATATTAATTAGGAATAACTGCAAACAGGTTATACACAAGTAACCTTACATCTGCATATGTAAAAATGTAGATAATGAAAATGCAGACATTAGACTGTAATATGTTCATGTTGTTTCAAGACTCAGTGCAGCAGAGTGCAGAGGAGGAGAGGAGGAGATTGAAGGGACACAGGAAGGGATGACACTGAGAGATGACACTGACAGGTGAGAGTGAGACTCAGCTGACAATGTAGTTAGCTACTGTAAATGTCCCTACTTATAGATGTGATGAATGTTATTTGAACTTTTAATGGTTATCTGAGGTAACTATTGAGCATATTATTTTTTTGTACATTGCACCAGACAGGAGAGTCAGAGGGCAGAAGAGATTGAGCTGGTTGAGGCAGGGGAAAGGCAGAGAGAGAAGGAAGGACAACAAGAGACAGACAGGCCGGAGAGATCACACCCCAGAGATGAGACTGAGAAAACAGTTGCCACAGTGGCAGAGAACATTAGACTGGGGGCAAGAGAAAAAAGCAGTGTCCACAATCTTGAGGGACATACAAGTGATCTTGGGGGAAAGGAGTCTGGCCCAAACCAAGTTAAGTTGTCAAAATATCCCCAGCACAACTTTGGTGCAAAGAATCGATCATTTAACGCCAACTGGTTTGAAAGCTTTACATGGCTGGAATATTCCAAGGCTAAAGATGCAGCGTTTTGTTTTCCCTGTAGAATATTTGGGAAACATTTGAAGAATGACACCTTTGTAAACACTGGCTTTCAAAATTGGAAAAAAGCTCTGGATGTCTATAGAGAGCATGAGAAATCACCAGCACATAAGGCAAGCATGCAGTCTTGGTGTAGTTATAAAGCCAGTGAGGCTCATGGCAGTGTTGTCGACCATTTGGATTCTGCCAGTGAGCATGAAATAAAAGAGAGACGGGAGTACCTCAGCCGGGTTGTGGCTGTTACCAAGTTTTTGGGAAAACAAAATATCCCATTCCGTGGCCATGATGAGGGCATGTCCAGCGACAACCAGGGGAACTTTCTGGAATGCATGAACCTCTTGAAAGAGTTCGACCCTTTCCTTCAGACATATTCAGCACCATCACACACTACATACTTGTCACCTTCATCACAAAATGAAGTAATTCAGTGCTGTGCCCAGGAGATAACAAAAGCTATCAGTAAAGACATTAAGGAGGCTGGAATGTTTTCAGTGATGGCTGACGAAGCAAGAGATCGCAGCACTGAGCAGCTAGCTGTGTGTGTCCGATATGTTGCTGGGGGGAGTGTGCAAGAACATTTACTAGCTATGGTAGATTTGAAGGGTTTTGACGCGGAGTCCATTACAACTGCCATTGAACAACAGCTAAGGTTGAATGGCATAGACCATGTGAATGTGGTTGCACAGGCTTATGATGGCGCCTCAGTCATGAGTGGGGCTGTTGGAGGGGTCCAAGCAAAGTTCCGAGAGAACCATCCCATGGCCATTTATGTGCACTGCTATGCACATCAATTGAATTTAGTGCTCTGTTCCACATGTCTGGCCATACCAGAGGCCAGGAAGTTATTTGACCTCCTGCAGAATGTCTATACATTCTTTTCTGGCTCCCTTGTGAACCATGACAAGTTTAAGGAGACTCAGAAACAGCTTGGCTTACAAGCTTCTGAGCTTGTACAGCTGTCCAAGACCCGATGGTCTTGCCAGCTGAGGTCTATCAACGCTATGATAGAGAATTTCCCAGCAGTTCTCACGTGCCTGTCCAATATCAGCAACCCTACGGCTGTGGGTCTGCATGCCAACCTTGCAAGGTTCTCCACAGTTTATCTATTGATGATGTTCAAGACTTTTTTGTCTGTGACAGAAAGTCTACACAAATACCTACAAAGTGAAACTGTGGACCTGGCAAAAGCTGAGGAGTTCAAATGCGCTGTGTGCGCCACTCTACAAGAAATGCGCACTGATGACAAAGCAGCTGAGGTTTATGACCGCGCAAAGGCCTTGTGCGAAACACACCAAATCCCTGAGTCATGTGCTGTACCAAGACAAAGGCAGAAGCAGAGACGCATGGAGGAGTATGTAGTCGAGTCTAGTTGTGGGGCAGCGAGTGACCTAGGGAATGCCGAGAAGTTGAGAACCGCAGTGTATCTACCTTGCCTTGACAGGATGGTTGCTGAAATGGAGCAGCGTTTTTCATCTCTCAACAGCACAGTTCTAAAAGGTGTTCAGGCCTGTAATCCAGGATCTAGCAACTTTCTCTGTGAGGAGGACCTCAGAGGTCTGGCAGATCATTATAATGTGGATCTAAAGCAAGAGGAAGTGCTGGTGGCTAAAAACTATCTGGCCAGAAAGCAGGAAAGCCTTCCAATCACTGACATGCAATGTCTTTTCAGTTTGCTGGATCATGTCATGTTCCCAACATTGACACAGGTCATTCAGATATCTCTGACCATTCCAGTGTCCAGCTGCACTTGTGAACGTACATTCAGCGTGCTGAGACGCCTCCACACGTGGTTAAGAAGCACAATGGGGCAAGACAGACTCCACCATCTTGCCATCATGTCCAAGTTAAGCCACTGTCAATTGATTGATAGCTTTGCAAAACTGAAACCGAGACGTTACAGTTTACTTTTAAAAAAATGAACATAGACCTCTCCCATCTCTCTGACCATGTACACACCTCATAGGATAGTCACCATCACACCATCATAGGATGGGGGGTTCTCTTTCAGTTTTCAGTTTTCAAGTCCATGTTTGCTGACAGATATTTCATGAAGATTCATTGTGCCTCTTTTGCCTTCATCAGTTAGTGATTTAGAGATACTGTATACAGTTAAGTTCACAAGTAGGCCAATTCAATTCAGTTTGGTTCAGGTATGCTAGATATTTAATGATGCAGAAAATAACAATCTGATTGTACTATTTATTTATGACACTTTATTATAATAAATAAGTGCAAAAAAATGTTTGCTCGCGTGCTTGCATTAATTATCTGTGCCCATGCTTTTTTCAAAGAAATAACTGCAAAACATTTTTTTTTTCTGTGCCCCTGTTGTGCCCCTGTATAGTATTGGGTCAGCTGACGCCCCTGCCCGGGAGGAAACCGGGAGAGGGCAATGAAATCGGGAGTGTCCCGCGAAAATCGGGAGGGTTGACAAGTATGACCCACACCCAACCCACACTCAACCAGATGACTGGTTTCAGGGCCAGGATAACTAAGTCCACGTCTGAAAAAATAACGAGCTCACTGGATTGCACTCGACTGTAGACCACTTGGAGTGGTAGAAGATAAGGGGCTGCAAAAGGTACTACAGATTGCATCGTCTGACACAACATATGAGCTGCCATGCAGAAAGACAGTGACAAAAAGAATCCAGCAGCTTTATGACAATGAAAAGGAAGATAAAGAGAATTTATTGGAGAAAGCCGAATGTGTTGCCCTGACTGGGGATCATTGGCCCTCGGTAAGCAATTCAAATTACCTCTGTGTGACGGCACACTTTATTGACATCTTCTCACTGTTCTCAGGTGAAATATTTATATGTGAATTAAAAATGTGATTAATTTCGATTAATTAATTACAAAACCTCTAATTAATTAGATTAATTGTTTTAATCGAGTCCCGGCCCTAATATATATGTAAAACTTTAAAACTTTAAAACTTAAAAAAAAAAAAACCTTTAACAATTTTTAAAAAAAGAAGCAAGATTTAAAGTTCGGATGACATATTATATTATTTATCGGGAACGAAGGTGCTAGTCAGAGGATTAGTGCTTCGTCTTTGATAACTTAATAATTTCATTCGAATAGTTAGAGAACATGCCACCAAAAGAAACTAAGTTGAGACCAGACTCAGAGCCAGGCTCAACAGCAGATATCAAGGGAAGGATAAAAATCAGATCAGATGCTACAACAGTTCCAAATCTTAGACAGAAGACATGGAACCAAATTGAGAAACTGTTGGAACAGTGGCCAACGAGAGGACTATTTCCAGCTGTTGATCAGCATGGGCCAACAGAAGCCCATGTAATAGCAGTGTTTGACTGTGAACATGAAGAACACCTACAACAGCAAAGTGCATGGGTGAAAGCTGACCAAAGGAAATCAAGAGTTATAGGTCTGTTACATCATCTAAAATATGTCAGTATTGGGCCGGCAGACAACATGGATGTGGTCCAAGAAGCAGACCTGCCAATGAGGGAAGACATAGCAGGAATAACAGAAGCCGCTCCAGTCATCCAAACTCCAAGGCAGTATCCAAGCCTGACCGAAGACTCTCCTCCCGACATACCAGAGAATGCAGGGCAGACACCTCGATCAGTTCAAACTCAGGTAGCGCCAGAGATTCAGGTGCAGAATCAACAAAGAGGGGGAGGAGGTTTCCGAGGAAGACAATGTGGCAGAAGAAGAGGACGTTTCCAAGGAGGTAATCGATCAACAGGACAAGCTTTCCAAGGTGAAAGATGCTCCATATGTGGTCAGTTCTCACATTGGGTCAGATATTGTCCGCAACACAGGATGCTGCAAGTACCAGAATATCTTCCCACACAATTTCGGCAACAGCAAACGCCTGCATATCCTCCTACCCAAGTACAGCCGCAAGCACAGGTATACACTCCCATACAGCATCAACAAAAGGGACAATGGAGAGGAGAGCAATGATCAAGACGAAGAAAAGATGAAGGCTGCTACAAATGTGGTCGGCTGACACATTGGTCCAGAGAGTGTCCGCAGAACATTGCACCAAACAACGGCCCTCCATGCAGTTACCCCAGGGGAGGTTTCCATGATGACGACGGAGGCAGGGGGTCCCAGAAATGTCAAAGACGAACAGGGGTGCCAAACATGAACCAAATGCCACTGACAGCCGGGTAGCAACCACAACAATGAGGAAGCTCAGAGGGCCAGACCACCAGGTGATGCATCTTCAGCACAAGGGTATTTTGAAAATCAGCTACATTGAGCCATATCTGTCACCACAGGAAGGAGAGGTTTGATGTTATTTGAAAAAATCGAGAGTAGAATATTGCATTTACATATAAAGCATCCACAGATTAGAACATTTAACAGACTATTTTTGTAATTATGAGAAGGAAAGAGATTACGAGTGATGTTGTGGCCCTACACAGAAAACTATTGTGTCCATACAGTTAGTGAGGTCAAGGCGATGGGTTTCCACCAAGCGGCAAACCCTGGGGAAGAGCCGGGACGCCAATACGGAAGTACCACACACTGCAGTTCATCTAGTGGCCAGTAGGAGCATTCTGCAGAAGGGAGCAATTTCCATGTTAAAATGCCCAACTTTACAGCAGAAATAAACATGTTTACATCGTGGTTCAAAAAACCATATTCTCTGTATAGTTAGATCCCCCCTCCATGAATATGGATTTGGGGGGTGCATTTTTTCTCAACTCATCTGTTTAATTAATATTAAGCCTTAAAGTTATGCATATATTAGGGTGTGGTCACATTGAGTGACGGCACTGTCAAGTGACTGCTGCTGCTAGCTTCTTGTCTCTCTGGTGGCTGTTCCGTGAAGCTAGCTACAGGGACTCTGCCTGCTCAGTTCATCCAGGGAACACAACTTGATCCGGCCGTGGTTGTTTGTTCTTCATGCTTATATATCGGACTATTGTAACTCGCTCTGCGGTTAAAACAGACGGTGCATGAATGCGGTTTTGCGGTAAGTGAAATTCGAGTACTTTATTTATGTGTTAATGATTTTAATCAGCTACGTAATGAATGTTAAGGCTTGGGTTAGCGTGTAAGCGAGTGGTAGCTACATCGGTACTAACAATGCTAATAGTAGCCTCCAAGTTAAAATCATAGATTATATATAAAGGTTAAAACGAAATAGACAAGTGTTAAGCGTTAAGTGGGATAATACTTTAGAACAAACGGCTTCTGTTTGAGGTTGATAAAATAAGGTCATCCTTGTAACTTAGAGAGATATTTTATTATGTAGGTAGGAACTGTATGCATCACTAAGGTTAATTTAAATTGGCTATGCTCAAGTATGTAGACAAGCTAATGTTGAAGTAGTGTATGTGAAATCAACCTCACAATAAGATGTGTGTATATTACGATTATTAATGTCATATTTCAAGATTACTTAGATCTTACAATATGGTTGGTTGAGCTGGAGTTCATTATTGAGCTTACATGTTAACGTCACAGTCATCTGAAGAATGAACCCAAACCTTGTTGTTTTTATTAATTGCATTACCAAATGGGTATCAAATAAACAGTAAGCATTGGTAACACAACTTCCAAAGTTACAGTAACATAAAAAAGACCCTGACTCGGACAATACACAATCCAACATGTTCAACAGAAGAGAATCAGTTATATTGTTTGTACACATGGTACTTTACATATATATCTGTTTGTTTAAGGTGTCCAGGTGATGCAAACAGGCTGGACCAATGAGTGAGAGACAGAACTGGACTCCTCACAGCAGTGAACTTCAGCTCAGGTACAAAGACTCTTTTTTTCATACTGTACAAAGAATCAAGAAAGATATTGGTTTAAATAAATGAAGTATTGACTTTAATACACTGATATACATTACATTAAACAATACTAGATCACCTACACACCAGTGAAGTTGAGGGGTTTTTCCATGCAAAAAGTTACATTTAGATGTTAACAAGCAATATGATTTTGTCAGCTTTCTAATTTAATGTATTGAAGGCAAAGATATTTAACACAGTGAGAACTGCTACTATTTATCTCTCAATATTGTCTGTAAAAAACGTGGTAAAAGTTATTCTTTCAGTGAGACAACAGAGCAAGCTTCTACAGTTGCACTACATTTTGATAACAGTTAAATATTATTTTGAAAATAAAATATATTTCAATGTTGATGAACTTCATACTTTTCATTCATAATCTGATTGTCTTTGTAGCTCACTGTTGAAATAAAAAAAAAACATTACAATTACAAAATAATTAGATCTACAGCCCCTAAACACACAAACACACCGCTTTTCATTGTTCTGCAATAATATGTTTTATGTTTTCTGTAATTTTTGTTCGGAAAGGACATGCCTAAAAAACACGACATTTTCTCCTTCTCTGAGGGTCAAGAAGAACATCCAAGAGGAAAATTAAAAGCTGATGCTATGAGATTTTAAGACCAGTACACTAAGAAACTACTTTTATTGTTAAAACAGTCAGCTGATCGAATGCTCCTATTTCTACATCTACACTCCATCCGCTGATTATTTCTATTTGCCTCGCTTTATGAGCTTCACATCACTTGTGCCTTGTAACGCAGAGTTTGCAACTTCACAAATAAATGGGGCCAATCTTCAGTCAGATGTGAATGTGTAATCTAACATTTCAGTAAGAATAATGGAAAAAGGAGTGCAAATACAAATACAATTTATTGAAATGTGAACCAAAAGTTAATCAAACATGTTTTAAATAAAAAGTACATATGGACAGAAGGTGTAAACCTATTAAATGTATAAGTAAACACATTTAGTCAAATAAAGTGACAGACTATGCCTGTGCAGGTGGTATCAGCTTTGCCCAGCATGGGCTCCTCCATCAGGCCTGGTCCTCCTCGCAGAGGAAAGACCCTCAGTCCTCTCCGGGCCAAACCAACAGACAGGACGTCCATCACACGGAGGTTTCTCTCTGAAGTCTCTGCAGCTCTCTGGACACCACACTGTCTCAATCCGTCCACACTGAATATGAGAGGGGAAAAATGAAAATAATAAATGCTTTAGACAATAAGAAACATAAAGTTGACTGTTGAGTTGCCCAGTTTTATTAGATTGTCAATACTATTACTGTATAACTAATATCTCAGGTTAAGAGGCACATTCAAATAAAGATTGGTCTTTAAATACATGTTGTCTTTGAATTGTTTGTCTAAAAGTCAAGGATCTAGAACTGGTACTTAGTTTTAATGATACAGTCTGGTTATTATGCTGTTTGGAGGAGGCCTCACAGGTAAGAGCACTAACTAGCTACCATCACATGTACCTTAGCTTGACTTAAATGTATTAAACGTATAGTTAAGTGATGTCAAAATATAAAAAATTAATGTCATGCAAACATATTAATATTTGCTTGATTACAGTGTTGAATTTAGCACAATTGCATAAAAACGTTAAGGGATTTTAAGATTCCGAAGTATTATGCTAAAAACTCAATAACTTAGATTATTATTTATAGTTTTGCTGAATAGTTTCATGTCCGCTTACCTTAGAAACGTAAAATGCCACGGCAGTGTGTATATGGGGAGCATGTTAGCTTAGCTTGGTAGCTTCAGCTAGCTCTGGAACTTTCAGCTCGGTGGCAGCGGGTCCCGCCTCGGCTCCGCCTCTTTGCCCTTATTTGGAGCAGGCTGGAGTAGGCGGGAGTTGAACTCTGACGTCACTGTCGAGCCGTTAGTGGCCGACTCCGCCTACTAAGGGCTTCTCGGCAACTCTGCAGAATCCTATGGGTGACTTCATATGGACCCTACGTCCATTTATATATAAAGGCCGTTTCTCAATCGCGAGGAAACTAGCTTCCAAGACAATATTTCAAGGATACTACGTCATCGAGTGCCGCCGAAGGACTGTTCCAATCTCCAGCATACTTGGAATTCCACCGAGGCCACGTCCTTGGTTTGGGGGTTATTTCGAGGCTGCACATGGGTAGACTTCGCGTCCTTGAAATCCCCACAATGCTTTGCGAACGGAACAATTTCAAAAACCCTTGCGGAGAATGGCTGAACCGACGCAGCACAGCACACATTTAAATGTAAGTATGTAGTGGCGTAGAACATGTGTTGGTAAATATGTTACTTTGTTGAATTTGTTATCACCAAAAATGTGTTCCGCGAAAGTAAAGCAAGTTCATAATTAGATAGACATCGTGAGGTATTTATTTTCGGTACAGTTTATGTTGAAACCGTTAGAGAGAGTGGCACACTTGTTAGCCTGTTCCATTCTTCTTTGTTTTCCGAAGCCGTGGCTTGGAAGTATAGTTGCTTTGTTCCTGAAGGAAGTGACTTGGAAGTATGCGACTACCAAGCCAGTATCCTCGCGATTGAGAAACGGCCACAGTCTATGGTTTCCACCCAAAATATGAAGACGGAAACCTAGTACTCGTCCAAGACAGAGGATCCTTACCAAGTCCTCCTGTTTACACCGACTGCAATTCAAGGGGCGACGATACACCTGACGTGAGGCTGTTGAGACCTGAAAACAGAAACTCGATTCTGCTGTGGTGAAGTCTGGCTACAAAAGGAGGTGTCCGATAGGGTCGCTTGTCTCAAACCAGTGAAGAAGTCAACAAGAACCCAGCAGAACTAGAGAGTGACTGTTAGCGAGAGAACAGTGACGGAGCGACAGAGACTGGCCCAACATTTTCCAGCCAGTACATAGATAGACCCCGCCAGAAGACCGGGGCTGTGTTTAAAGGGGAACTTCATTTATTGTTAGTGGAAGTGTAGTTTTTTAGTCAAACAATTATGTGATTTATGGAGTCATATTACATTTTTCTCATAAACAAAATGTTATAATCTAAAGTATCTGTTTTGAGGCATGAGCTGCAGATTAAATAACATAACACTGATTGACAGCTTGAATGAAGAAGTTGTAGGGTTTTTACAACAGTTTCAAGAATCAGTTTTTATTTATTTATTCTTGAGTAACTTTACTGATTTATATCTCATTTTGAGTGAGGGGCACCAGCCCTTCATGTTCTCCTGCATGTCACGCTCTGTGAGAATAGTTCGTATTTTCCCTCTAGTTTGGAGAAATATTATTTTGTCATATTTTAGTTCAGCAGTATCAATCAATCCTCTAATCCTAGAATTATTGAGACACATTAGCGACACCAGGGGTATTGTTTTTCGCAGCAACGATGATGCATAATACCATGACAAAAGCCATTATTGAAACAAGTAAACTATTTTTGTGCTAATGGCAGATTGTTTGTGAATATGCATTTATACCATCAGAAACAATACATCATACGATATTTTTGTACGCCTTATAGTTACATGGAGAAGTTATATTTATTTAATGCAACGCTATGGGTTTTACATGTCCTGTTCAGAATAGGGTAATCATTGCAATATTAATTGAGCATTTTATGCTCAAAGGAGGGAGTGTCATGATTATATAGATATGTTGATTTCAGCTACGTTGTAGTTAATAAATAATAACAGGTAGTTAACAATTGGTCTCATAGCAACAAAAGGTATGCCAAAGCTTGGGCCTTCTCCAGGGAGGGAGTGGTCCAGTTTTAGATATTAGAAGAATAGAAGTGCATGAAAATGTCAGAACTCTGAGTAATATTATCCAAGTTTTGTTTACACAGGCTAGGAAAACTACAGAGATACCAGACGAGACACCAGAAGAGACTCCTGTTCGGCCAGGTGAATGGGTGAGGGTGAAAGTTCACAAAACACAGTGGGCTGATCCCCGGTGAACGGAACCGTGAGAAGTTGTAACGAACTTCACACGCGCTCCGGTTTAAAGGTAAAGAAAAAGGAGCAAATTGACATCACCTCACACATTGTCACCCTTCACTGGCAACTTCCAGAACATTATTGGGAGTTAGAACTGATTTGGCAGAGCTGGAACAAAACAATAAATAGAAATAAGATAAAGATAGAAACAGCTCAAAAGACGAATTGTGTATAGATTTTTATAGATTGTACACTAAAGTGAATTCTTTGTTTTACAACTGAAAAAGAGTCCAACGTTTTGTATACGTTATTTTTGTACTCATTATTTAAATTCTGAAACTGACACAACCAGAGATAAAATAGAGAGTATGTCAAGAAGGTCATTGTATGTTTTGGTCGTTGGATTTTCTTTTCACAAAAGGATAGTCAAAAACAAAAAATGACTGGATATTTGATTTTCGTTTTTTAAATTGAAAAACCAAAATTGAAATACAAGGCGTTGTTCTTTATCATGGTCAAAAATGGATTTACTCAACTTAAAAAACGGGATGATTTTCATTTTTTACTTCTCAAAACAAAAAATTAAATCAATAGAAAACAGAAACAAAAAAAGCCCCGTTTTTTCATATTCTGCTACCGGAAGTTGTCTTTCAAAATAAGAGCGCAGATGAGGACGGTCAATCCGTGTATCTACGGTCCATTTCTTTTCACAACGAAAACAGCCAAGACACATTTTGAGCCCAGAAAATTTATGTTTTTAAGGGCTGTAAATAAAATAGGCCTGTGTCTAAAATGGACAACATTGTGTCACGATTCTCATGTTATGTCACGTTTATAGTTTTGTAGGTTTGGGTGTTTTTGCTGTTTTCCATGTCATGTTTTCCTTTGGGTTATTGTCTGGTCCTTTTCCCTGTGTTTTCCTCTTGTCATTAGTTTCCCTGGTGTGTCTAATGGTCTGATTATGTTCACCTGGGCCCCTGTGTTTTCTCCTCCCTCCTCACCTGTGTCTTGTTGTGTGATTGAGTCTTGTGTGTATTTAAGTTCTGGGTTGTCTGTCTGTCTTGGTCGGTTCGTCTTGTTCCCTGACTAGTTCTGCGGTGAGTGTTCTGTTTGTCATTGTATAGAGATATCATAGCCTTGAAATAAAGGAAGTTTTCAGTTTATATCTGCATTTGGGTCCTGACAACCCCATGTCCTGTGCCGTTGGAGGTCCCGCAGACTACTCTTCTGCCGGGGGGCCTGCCAAGTCCATGTCGTGTCCCGTTGGAGGTCCCGCAGACTACTCTTCTGCCGGGGGTCCTGCCAACCCCATGTCCTGAGCCGTTGGAGGTCCCGCAGACTACTCTTCTGCCGAGGGTCCTGCCAACTCCATGTCTTGTCCCGTTGGAGGTCCCGCCGACTACTCTTCCGCTGGGGGTCCTGCCAACTCCATGTCCTGTCGCGTTGGGGATTCCGCCGACTGCTCTCCTGCCGGGGGTCCTGCCGGTCCTGTGTCCTCTTCCATGGGGGATCTTGCCAACACCGGCTCCTGACCGGCCTCCGGAGCTGTCTGGTCTTCACCCCTCCTCGGACTCTGCCTTGCCCCGGTCCGTCCGCCCGAATTCCCCTTTTTGAACTCTGCCTTGCCCCCGGGCCGTCCGCCCGAATTCCCCTTTTTTGAAATCTGCCTTGCCCCCGGGCCGTTCGCCCAAGACCCGTCCTCCAGACCCCCTCCACCCACCCTGCTGGATTTTTGTTTTTTTGGGACGTCTGGAATCCGTCCCTTGATGGGGGGGTTATGTCACGATTCTCATGTTATGTCACGTTTATAGTTTTATAGGTTTGGGTGTTTTTGCTGTTTTCCATGTCATGTTTTCCTTTGGGTTATTGTCTGGTCCTTTTCCCTGTGTTTTCCTCTTGTCATTAGTTTCCCTGGTGTGTCTAATGGTCTGATTATGTTCACCTGGGCCCCTGTGTTTTCTCCTCCCTCCTCACCTGTGTCTTGTTGTGTGATTGAGTCTTGTGTGTATTTAAGTTCTGGGTTGTCTGTCTGTCTTGGTCGGTTCGTCTTGTTCCCTGACTAGTTCTGCGGTGAGTGTTCTGTTTGTCATTGTATAGAGATATCATAGCCTTGAAATAAAGGAAGTTTTCAGTTTATATCTGCATTTGGGTCCTGCTTGTTTCACAAACCGTGAAACATTGTTTGGAGATTTCAACTATACAGCGATTCTGCACTGCGGTCAGCTCAGCCGTCTCTCGAGTTTGTTATTATTTTTTCTGCCAATAGTTCTTCGTGAGATCAATCCTTTTGGACTCAGTAGGCTAGTATTAAAACTACCCCCACAACAAGTACTATGAAGTACTTACTGTGTACTTTTTGAGTAATCCTCTGTCAATGTCCCCTCCTGTTTCTCTGTTATTTTGAATCAGCGTTAAAACACCTTTCTTCATGAGACTGATATTTTTGTTGAGTATTTTAAGAGGATGGTAGACATGATATCAGCAATACTTCCAGTCAGTAGTCCGGCAGCAGCATTTTTACCCCTTGGAAAGTCTTGCCCGCTATTTAAATTGACTTTGATTGAAGTTAATAACAATATTGATATTATAGAGATATGCATATTTGATGCAGTCTTTCTGAACACTTTTAAAATACTGCAAATTAAGAGTATTTGTAATGTTCTGCACAAATAGTGCCCTAACTTGAAAACACGTGGCAGCTTTATTAATACAGTAGATGAAAAGATTTGTGGAAGGATAAATACTTCATGGGCTTCAATGGCTCTCTAGATAAAGGGCGTTTTATGGTTGCTTGTATGATCCTCAGATAGTGGTTTGTTTAAATAACTAGTGACATTTCAATAAATATTGCAAAAAAGGGCTCCAAAAAAAGGCATATATCCTGGCCACAAGATTCATAGTTTATAAAGTACAATTCTGGGCCATTGATTGTGTCATTTCTCCAAACACATACAGTACAAATGCCTGTTTTTGAAGCCTTAAAATCGTGCAGGAAAATGAGTTTACATTGTATTATACTTAAAGACAGGACTATTCAGTCAAGAGAAGAGAAAAAAGGAAAGAAAATTGTTATAATGGGTGATGTAACATTACTGAGTCCAACAGGATCAATCTCATGAAGGACTATTGGCAGAAAAAATAATAACAAACTGGAGAGACGGCTGGGTGACCGCAGTGCAGAATCGCTGTATAGTTGAAGTCTCCTAACAATGTTGTCCATTTTAGACATAGGCCTATTATATTTACAGCACTTAATAACATTCATTATCTGGGCTCAAAGTGTGTCTTGGCCGTTTTCATTGTGATTGCTAAATTCCCTTTGATTATAATAATCACAGTTCCTTCAACAGGATACTGTAGTGATTCAAAGTGTGATTTTAGCAAAGCCTACGAGTGCTTTTGTTTTTAAATCACTTCCGTGAGTTTCGTCTACGCTCATATTTTGTAAGGTTACTTCCGGTAGCAGAATATGAAAAAAACATAAAAACTGTAGTTTTTTTGTTTCTGTTTTCTAGTGATTTTATTTTTTGTTTTTGAGTAGTAGAAAATGAAAATCATCCCGTTTTTTAAGTTTAGTAAATCCATTTTTGAACATGATAAAGAAAAACGCCTTGTATTTCAATTTTGGTTTTTCAATTTTAAAACGAAAATCAAATATCCAGTCGTTTTTTGTTTTTGAATATCCATTTGTGAAAAGAAAATCCAATGACCAAAACCTACACTGACCCAAGAACAAAGCCAAACCAATTGTGGGGTCCCCTAGGGATATGAGTCAGAATAGTATTGTTGATTGTGTTCATTACATTTGGCCCCTTTCTGGTTGGATGGGGAGTACAATATCATGTAAGACATGGATCCATTAGTTCACTCATAGAGAATGCACACATCACTAACAAGACTCCAGCTGTGTTTCAGAGACTTTCACTTATCCCCAGGGCCAAAAGATCAGCTGAGAAACAAGAGGAGGAGTCAGAAATACTCGTTCCCAAAGGTGAGGCGGTTATAATCAAGAAGATTCACCCCCCCTGTATGCAGTTCTTGTATCAAATGATGAGATGGGTTTAAGTGATCAGGATATGTAAGTGATGGGGATTTACAGATTAGGGGAATCTCCAAATACACTGGATCCATGTTTTAGTCTGTACCAGAAACACCCCCTGTTAAGTTTATGAACTACTACTTTACTGGTGACCGATCTGAGCACAATTATTGAAAATGATTACAGTAGAAACAGGCTACTAACCCACAAGTACAGCTTTGTACGTAAAAACTATATGAACAAAATTCCACAGCAGATAGTGGCGACATTGCACTGATACAGATGTCCAGTCACAAAAGTTACTTATTTTCTAAATAACAGTGAGATTTAAATTGATGGAGAAAATATGGGGACGTTCTTTTATAGAAATATGTGGTGCTTGAAACATGTAGGTATTTTCAATTTATAGAAGAAGATGGTTTCCTTAAAGAGTTATTTGGAGTAGCCATGTTACAGTGGGTGAAAGCAATGTTTAGGGATATGGTAAAACCATTAGTAGACATTAACTGGGTTTAGATGACATTTAACATCTAAGGCAAATAGTATGATTAGGAAAATAAAGAGGAAAGGATTGGATTTATTTTACCTCAGTGTGTTAGAATTAACCATAGGTAATACGTCCCGAGATCTCTCTCTCTCTCTCTCTCTCTCTCCGCCTATCAGACCGCTACGACCCCATCTTCCAAGCAGACAAAAGACCTCACCACAGCAGACTCCTCCTTCTCCATCGAACAGACAGAGAAAAAGAGCTGAAATAACAACGACGCGACTGCATCCAGAACCATCTCCACCTGAGGCATCCAGAACCAAAACCAGCTGACATAAAAAGGCACACTCTCATCGGTCCACCACAGGACATGAAGTTCCAAGCTGAGCCACGAGATTTGGTACAAGAGCAGAGTGTGGGACATGAGAGCGGAATACGCCCTCCATGCAACAGCGAAGAGACTGTAAAGGAGGAGATGAAAAGCAAAGCAGTTGGGCCACTGGAAAGAGTTACAGCGGAAGGATCCAAGAGCGGATGGACTGAGGAGAAGGTGGAGGGAGGAGAGGACAGGACAGAGGAGTTGGCATGGTCCGGCAGAACGTGAGGGGGTCGTGGCTTGACAATCAGAGGGGGTGAGAAGGAAAACGGGAGTGAGTGAGTTTACACATAAACACACTTATTAACCAACGAGAAATACGTAAAGAAAAAGATTTATTAGCCATGAATTAATCAATTGGTACATTTATAAAGTAAGAAAGAGGAAACTATTAAATAATCTTAAAAACACACTGAGGGTAGAACATATTATTCAACTTGTCATCATATAAACAAATTATTCTTTAAGAGATTCCAATTCATGTGCGAATTTGGGGAAGATTTAATTTGTTACAAAAATAAATCTACAGTTTAAAGGGATAGTTTTAGTAACCACTCTATAAAAGCAGACAAATCTTTATTTGTATGGAAAATGCTAAAGGTAGCGCTAGTACCAAGCCAAAGATAGTATTCCAATCTAAAGTATTGATTTCACCATTGTAGCATGGTTATTATCTCAGGAGAACTGTTAAGGTGGAAATAACATTTGTTTGTCGTCCAAGATGTATAGTTTTTTTAAAAGACACTGGGCAAAGAGCGATTGCAAATTTTAATTTTGAAAAACTAATATAATTGGGAGTAATTCATGCGGGGCCTTGGATCACTCATTGTAATGGTGCATATCTTTGACAACAGATATTGTTCAGGGAGAAGGGGTCGCTCGACCCACCCTGCAGATGTTTTAAATCTTACTTGCAGCTTCAGAGGGAGCGCACGGCACCAGAGTATGAGTTTTAAAAGACAAGCGCCACCACCTCCTAATGGTCATCCATTCACCAGATGACCTGACATTTAGAGATGTTATTTAAAGGAGAAACATATCTGCCATAAGTGAAAATTCCTGAATGGAACTACAAACGAGTAATTATCACATGCTCGGGCACCCAAGATTCCACACACTGTTAAAGGGGTTAGCATAGCTATTTAAGTAGACCAGAATTGAAGATAAATTAGTATAATGAGTTAGTGATATTCCACCGGTTTCACACCATTTCGGGGACTTTATCACTGCATTAGAACAGACCACCCAAAGGTACTGAAGTAGGAACTTTTAAGTGATGAAATTCTACAACTGTTGTAACTGACCAAAATCTTCTCCCAGAAATGACTGTCTAGAATGCCGTATCCCAGAGTAGATGTTTGGTGGTATCGTGGAACCAAAACCTTGTACTCAGTGTTGCCACAGGATTGGACTGGGACCTGTGCACTAGCACATCCAGTGTTGTTTTTTATATAGTTAATCAACATGGCGAAACACCCCAAAGCCAGTAGGGCTAAGAGACCAGTCCCAAGGGGGGTTTAGGCTCCACACTTTACAAGGATAACATAGGGGCGCCCAGGGGAGGGCTAGATGTTGCATTCCATGTCATAACGTACCGATTGATCACGACCAGTAGCCTGGCGTGGGGAAAAATTTAGGGGAAGCCAATTTTTTTGGAGGGGGGGGGGGGGGGTGGTCAATAACGTAACCAGAAAATTTTACACACATTTGTATCATACAGATGCAGGACTTTTACACGCCTGTTATCTGACCGACAGGTCCGCACGCACTCTCCAGCTGAAACTCTCTCGTCTTATTAATTTAAGCATTTCTTATTAATGTATGCAGTCAAAATCCTCAAGTTTCTGCTTCAAGGAAGCACTCTGTGCAGTGGTTTCTTTGTCCCATCCCTGCTCTGTCATTATCCTGTCAAAAGCGATACAGAGCGACCCGCGTCCTTCATGGATGGCCTGTACTGCGTGGCTTTTAAAGTTCCACCTCACAGCAGAACCCCCTGGTACACGCACAGCTCGATCAACTTCAGACAGTAGTGCTGATCTCTTACATGAACGTGAGAAAAAATTGTGGAAGGCATCGAGATTGGCAAAAAACTGTTTGGCTGCTTGAATGTTGTTTGTGCCTTAGCATAACAGTGGATGAATAGCGCATTGGGGCAGTGTGCTTTCACTAAAGCCTGAACGCGACCGTGCTGTTCGCTCATGCAGACATGAGCTCCGTCATAAGTCTGACAAATCAATTTGTTTGTTGGACTGTAGTTCCCGATGGCTCTCATGACAACTGATGTTACAGCTTTTGCGTCTCTTTCTAAGCCGACATCAAAAAAGCAGAGGAAACGTTCACACACACTGCCTTTTTCATTCACGTATCTGATTATGATAGTGAGTTGGCACTTATTGGAGATGTCTGATGTGTCATCCACTTGTACAGCAATGAAAGGACAAATCTTTATTTCTTTATCAGTCTCATCCTGGATACAACGAGCTATGCTCTCAATGATGTCATTTTGTATGGAGTTTCATCTGCTTTAATTTTTAGTTGCTGCTGTAGCGGAAGTTTAGTGAAGTTATGCTTAATTAAGTATGCCAAATCTCCTCCCTCCATCATGCTTCATTTGCTTGATCATTTCTAACGGCGGTGATGACAGTTACAGTACTACGTAGTAAAACTGATGTCGAAGCGATTTGATTGGATTGTGAGGAAAGGGATTTTGCCTCACAATCCAATCAAATCGCCAGCCTCCAGGGGAAGCCGGAGGCGGCCTGCTTCCCTTGGCATGGCCCTGACCAATCACAGATTGGCAGGGGCATGACGTGGGCCTCATCTGATTGGTCAATTCCTCCATTTTTTTTCACCAAGGGAAGCCAGATTTGGCTGGCCTCCTCTCACAACACTGAATGCAATCTACTGTTTCACCATAACATCTAGAGGGGCGCTGTTTCACTCTTTGTAAAATACTCAATGAGAATGGGAGAGAGACGGAGAGACGGTCCGGCAGGAACACACAGCAAAGGAGAATTACCGAAACAAAACAAAGTGTTTTTATTTATTTATTTAAATTATAACTACAATCAGAAAAAACAGGAGAAGCCTGGCTTCCCTTGGCCTCCGGGAGAAAACGCCAATGATCACGACGGCCTCTTCAAGAGAACATATTACTTTCCAACCCTGTCTCCTAAAAATTACGTTCCCACAGAACTAAACTGCATTCCCAATTACGTTTAACTAGAAACGTATTTTCTCCCACGTTACGTTTGTTATGAACGTATCTCAAATACGTTTATTTTCTACATATCTTCTAGAAACATATTTTCTCCCACGTTACGTTTCTTATGAACGTATCTTATAAATACGTTTATTTTCTACATATCTTTGCCATTTATTGTCTTGCTTATAATAATGATAATAGTCATTTATAAATATTATTTTAGAGCACACATTTGAAATCAGTAGGCGAGGCTGTAATTTCGCCAGCTGTTACTCTCATGAGCGAGGCAGAAAATAATAGTTTTAACATGCCAAAAAGCTGCTGTGTCGTTTATTGGACCTCAAACATTAAAACAAATCAAGAGTTACGTGTTTCTGTCCTTCCTCTAAGAAGAAAGGACAGTAACAGAAGATCTCTGTGAAGCCAGATGTGTTGTTGTTAATGCGATATGATGTCCGAAAAAATGTCAGTTTAGGATTGCCGAAGACACTACACTACCCATAATCCCCAGCTATCGTTTGGGACTACAGTCCCGTTGACAAACCCCGTGATTAATCTTCAAGCTCTGGGATTGGATGTTGGAGTGGCAGTGCGCCAAGGTTACGCCGAGCGTCAAGCTCTTTGAAATGGAACGAAACCACTGCAGACTATTCAAAACTGTACTCGAACGCCCCCCCAGAAATACAGATGCTGGCTATTGTGTTTCGCAACATGTTCTCTATGGCACGTCTCTACTGGGAATTGTAGTTTTAAAAGACGTTTTCGTTTTTCCCAAAATTTGAAGTTGACAGGATTAAACTGTGTACAGCCCTTGAGGTTTAGGCGATGGGAAACACATTGGTGTGTACAAATTTAAAATATGTAATTACTAAATGGGTGAAAATCGCTTTTGCACATAATGGGCAGCATTAATATCCACATGACAGCTCATTGCAGGGCTCGACATTAAGGACTGCCCGATGGCCCGGGGCCATCTAGTATTTAGCTCGGGCAATGAAGCCTCACCTGCTGGTTGCCCGATCGGGCAGTCTATTATGCCAGTATCATGCAGCTCGCGGATCAGTAATGAGTGACCCGACAGTAAAACTAAATATATCTATAACTAGTTTAGGTAGTTTGAGAGGTAATTAAAATAGCTACGTGTGATATTCTAACCTGAAGTGTGTGTTTAGTCCGCTCACCGCTGTATGTGATCATGCAGAGCTGCGTGTCGACTCGTCAGCAGCAGCTGATCTCTCTCTCCAGTCAGATTAGACTTCACTCGCATTTATGTCCATATCGATCAGATCCAGCTAGTTCTAGATAATGATATGACTACCTTTCTTATTAAAAGACACCTAAACAATAAGTGTCGCTATGCAACTGGGTGAGACCACAAAGTATAGCGCAGCATTATGCATTTGTTTACATGCCCACCGGAACCCCGAGGCATTACCAACAGATCAACGCACAATCAACCCATACAGGACATCTCTTTCTCCACATTAAGTGTTAGACATTAGAATTGACTATTCTTGTCTTTCACATACTCTTCTTGTCTGTCACAGAAGTGGCGCAACTGAAGCGGTATTGCGCTAAAGGGAAATTATTTTGACCGAAGAGATTTAGATTTGCCGGCTAACGGGAACTCTGACGTCGCCATTTTGTGTGCTTCGCGGATGCGCTCGGGTCTGCTCGGTCAGCTTCCGGATGAGGAGGCATTCGTTCGACCAACTTACAGTAGATAACATTACAAACATTTTTAACAAGGGCCATAATATTGTAAATAATGTTTGTTTTGGCAGTTATAACTGAATGTAATGTTTTCTACTTTTTTACATCTGGGAAGGCATTTGCCTTCATCAGATGGAAAGTGTCTTGACCAACAACTTAAGTATTTCTTATAGCTATGCAGGGCATGCAAGCGAGCAAACACAAACAAGAACAAACAAACCGAAGAATATAAAAAAAAAGTGAAATGAAGAATAAAATTGAAATTGTACAATATAATATTGTGGTGGTTCTTCTTATAATTCAGTCGAGAGAATGCACCACACAGCATCTAAGACCTGAACAAATCTAAATTTTCTAGGGGGAGGCCCCCCAAACCCTTCGTGCCATTTCGTCCGCGCGCATTTTCAGGGCAACCTCTATTGGGCTCAGGGCCATCTGTAAATGAGCTTAAATAGCCCACAGGGCCATCTCCCAAAATCCTTAATGTCATGCACTGTCATTGTTACTTTGTAATTCTGCTCCACTACAATTCAGAGGTTAACCTAGTATTTTTACTCCACTACATTTATTTTTGTTACTTTGCAGATTCTGATTAATGAGGTGAAATATAAACAACCATTAAATCAGACTTTAGTTACACCTGAGTACAATTCAGGGAAGGTGATTGTCAAGTGCCAACAATCAGGAGAGATATTTGATTGTTGGTACTTGAGAAGACTAAACATTTATCTGCAGATCTCTATAAAGTATATTAATTACTCGTTATTCTCTACTAATAGTTAATTAAAAACTGTATATAATTGCTATTTTGCACATCCCTTTCAAGATTTCAAGATTTTCTAAGGTTTATTAACATATCATATACACAACTACGGTGTAGTTATGTAATGAATGAAAAACTTGGGTCACAGGTTCCTCAACAGTGCATTACAAGACATCTATCAATATGTGTGTATACCTCCACCATTAAACTGTCAAATTCTGCACATTTCTTATACTATCTACATACATAAGAGTATAGTTAATGTGTATAATATCAGTTAAAATAAGTGCTTCAACATAGTTAACATTGCAGGAAAGCAATATATTAGATGTTAAGTACTTTGTCGGGCTTAATATTTATCTGTAGATAGATACCCCCAAAGATTTGTTCTTATTTGAAAGAAGACCTTAACCTAAAATATTCTTTAATGTATTAATAAAGGTTAATTAGTTTGTCTGTTTTGCACATCCTCCTATTAATATCTTTGTAAATCCAGCACTAAACTGTTTTATTGTAGAGATCCCTTACAGTATCTTTTTTTTATATTCTATATTTTTTTATCATTGACCTTCTACTTTCCCCCTATGAAAGTATGTACTCTTAATATTATTTTCATCAAATAACATTATTCAACAAAAATAACATTATTCAACAAAAATAATTCAATAACGTGCTTTAACCACTAGGCGGTGCACACAAGGTACACACAGCATACCAATAATAACTTTGTATTATTAGTGTAGGACACTTATGTATGTATAACATCTGAAGATGTGTAGTTTACTAGTTTTATTCATGTTTTTACATAATTTTACAGGATATTGCTATACTATTTCTCATGTTTTACTTCTACACATTAATATCTGATTTGTAGAACATCACAGACAGAATGGCATATCCGTCATTTAATAGTAAACTATTGAAATTCTGATTCCATATATGTGTCTCCCATCACCCAAATCCCCTGACTATTCTCCTATAGCTATAGCCCCGCCCACTTTGGGGGAAACCAACGCTGTCATTTGAACAGCGATGAAGCCTGAAGCCACAGAGATCTTCTTTTACTGTCCTTTCTTTAGAGGAAGTACAGAAACACATAACTCTGGATTTTTTTTAATGTTTGAGGTGCAATAAACGACACAGCAGCTTTTTATCATGTTAAAACTATTATGTTCTGCCTCGCTCATGAGAGTAACAGCTGGCGAAATTACAGCCTCGTCTACTGATTTCAAATGTGTGCTCTAAAATGATATTTATAAATGACTATTATCATTATTATAAGCAAGACAATAAATGGCAAAGATATGTAGAAAATAAACGTATTTAACATACGTTCATAAGAAACGTAACGTGGGAGAAAATATGTTTCTAGCTAAACGTAATTGAGAATGCAGTTTAGTTCTGTGGGAAGGTAATTTTTAGGAGACAGGGTTGTACTTTCATACCTTAAATGGTATGAAAGGAGGGAGGGTACATTTCTCATGAGGAGACAGTTACAAATGCTAGCAGAACAAGATGATCCACCCCCAATGATGAGTTAGTTTAAATGATGTTAAATGATATGGTGTTCAGAGATGAGATTGTTCAATGAATGTCCAGTTGATGTGATACTTTAAATGATGAAATCATGTGAAGAAGTGAACAAACTAAAATGCTAAAATGGAGTGAATCTATTTCAATTTACTTTACACTATTCCAAGATAGTTTATTTTATTATTTATTATTTTTATACTATTCTGTTTTACTAAATTTCGTGTTTTATAAATCATTGCTATTCTAAAATGGTTTATTTATTTTTACTTTGTAAAAACAAGTGCCTTAACACTGAGCGTGGTGTGAGAACGGTTTCTGTGAAAGGAGGGAGGAAGAAATGTTCTGATACCAAGCCATTGCTGCTATTTTGAAGAATGATATTGAATGTTAACACTAGAAGTTATGCACAAGGGAAAACTTTTATGTTTGAACACAGTCAAAGTATTTTTTGTAGTTTTGTAAAGTTGAGGCTATTGAACCATTCCATTTTGATTGTATGTTTTTGATATGAGTTATGTACTATGCAAAGTTCAGATGAAGAACTGATTGATTTCAGTATTATTTACACACCATTTAGGTGTGTAAATAATCTCGCAAAGGTTTTGCGAGATCTCGCAAAACTTTTTAATTTATTTTTTCTTCCAAACATTTTTTTTTTTTCTCCATTTCCCCTAGGGGGCTCCGTAGGTTCGCAACAGGCTCACAAATGTGAGAGTGGAAAATCTGGTTGGCATTCGGTCAAACCTGAGGTTCTTTGAGCCTGACACAGAGCCATCCTCAACAAGGCTGGACAGTGACACTGAAGAGGAAGACTCAGAGTTGGATGTTGATGAGGCCCAGGAAGAGCCCGTTGACTGAAAGGGTTTAGTCAAAATGCAGAGGATTGCTTGAAGGAAGATTTGTATGTTTAATGGGACTTTTTGGAGGGAGAAGGGCCCTTTTCATTTAACATTTTGAATGGGACTTTGTGGACATTTTTGGATGGGTGGTGCATTTTTGTTCATTTTTTAATGAGTGGGGTTGGGGTGGATGAGTAACATTTAACTCAACATTCCTGTTTTCGTTCTTCAATTAAACAAATAATTGTTCAATAAAATATTTAAAACTTGTTCTGTTGTACATAAAAAAAAATCTGTTGAAATGTCATGTTTTTTTGTTTAATTTTGCATCGAATATTTCCAAAATTCCCCAGCTTAACTTCTCATGGAAACTTTCCGCCCCTTTGCAACCCTATGGTGATTTGATTTGCACCTGCCCATTGCCTGGAAAAGTTAGATGCCGCCTATCACAGTGCTCTGATATTTGTTACTAACTGTAAAGCACTTACTCATCACTGTACCCTGTATGCCAAGGCAGGTCTGCCTTCACTAACTGTACGGAGGCTCAGTCATTGGTGCATGTTCATTTACAACGCCATGTTACGGTGGCCCTGAGAGGCCAGGGTGCTGCAAATAAAAGAACGCTGCAAATAAAAAAAACGCTGCAAATAAAAAAAACGCTGCAAATAAAAAACGCCGCGATGCAAATAAAAAAGCCACAACGGAAGTGAATTACCGGGGACTATTATTGCTGATGCACATACGACGGAAGTTAATTACCGGGGACTATTATTGCTGATGCACATGCGTTTTTTTTATGCGAGAGAAGAAGAAGGCTGGGGGATCTCCGGGAAACATCTCATGGGTAAGTTTATAATGTTAAAGTTACACAGGATGTAGATAATATCTGTCGCTGCCGTATTTATGACTTTAAATGACGTTATTTTGTGTGTGGGAGCAGATTATGTGTGTAGTGTATAATGTTAGTAGAACATAGCTTTGATCAAAACTGCAGAAAGCTATTTTCAAGTTGTTTGCTTGTCTGTAAAAACTGTTTGATTCTGCTCGATTTATCCGTGCAGCTTGAACCGTTTTAAATCTAGACCACACACACACACACACACACACACACACACACACACACACACACACACACTCACAGACTCACAGTATTCTTGCGTGTTTAACTGCCTGAAACTTGTCTTGCCCTTGTCAGTGGGGAATGTCGTGATTAAGACACACTTGCAATCCATTTTGGGAGATTCCTTGTATTAAGCCAGCGTTGAAAGTAGTACTGATTAGTCTTTCCAAATGTGTTAGTGTTATTTAAAAACTAGTGCAGTGCCCGTTCGGGGCATGGCCGTTCAAAGCTTGTGCCTGTACTAAGCGGACCGATTGTTTGGCTCCCATAATTGCTACTTGCAATGTTGTCCGGGGGGCGTACCGGAGCGCATAGATTCGTCAAAAATAAAGGTTTAGAAAAATGAATCCCAAAAAATTCTAAATGAAGGATGCAAATCATCATGCAATCCGCAAGCCATATCCGAAAGCTTAGGTCGATCTGACAAACAGTCAGAGAGATATGCGAGCCACAGACACACACACAGACACACACACACGGACATTTCTTGCTTTATATATAGATAGATAGATAGATAGATAGATAGAAAGATGTTCATGCAATTGAAGCGCAAAGCAACCTAATGATACTTTATTTGTTTTCTTGCAGGTCATAATGTATTGTCCTTTTTGTGGACAGCAGCAGGACTCTAAATCAGCCTTTTGCTGTTCATGTGGCAAGGACCTCAAATTCCTGTGTGATGTTGATAAAACAGGCACAAGTGGAGGTAATTTTTATTTTTTTATTTTTTGAATTAGGCTTAGGCAATGTACACTCTATATCTTATGAGTATGGGTGAGAACACTCTATGTCTCTCTGTTCTTTGTCATTGACGATTGATTGGACTCTTATTTCAAGCAGAGGCTACAGGAAAAAGCACACTGGAGTTATTCCGGACTTTCCGGAGTGTAAAAGAGAAGGAGAGACGAGCAGGTTTTAAGAAAAAAAAAACACCATCAAAAGACAACCTGAAGGTTGTGAAGGTACATTTTTTTGCTGAGATAGACTAATAATTTGCCGACAGTCCATTCTGTCATGTATTTATAGTGTCACTGAACTAGTTAACAGTCGCCTATTTCGTTGTTTCTCTGTAGATTTCAGTAGGCCTTATGAGGCTGAAAGATGGTGTACTGAAGACTGTAAGAGGAACAGTACTTCCCCTTTTGATGCGACCAGAGTCGGATGCGGACGAATTGCAGAGAGCTGCTGAGCAAAAAATGAAGACCTTCGACAGAAATTTACATGGTGGTCCCTACGTACTGCTCTACCCTGACGGTACAAAGATAACTAATATACCAGGAACAGAAGTACCCTTCACTCTAAACGAGTACAAAGAGGTAGTGGGGAAGGCCTACCAACGTATCACACTGTACATTTGTACAGCTGAAGATTTCTTTACATCTTGTAAGTAATTGTGAAATTAATTACCAACCAAGAAGAGCTTTTTAAATTGATTTGTTTGTCAAGGAAAGCACTCTGTTGTTCTGAGTAGTCTAAAATCCTCTTATACCTGTTCTTGTATTTCACAGCTCAGGAAACCAGCTCTGAATCCAACTCATCGGATTCAGAGGTGATCATCATGAGTCCAACTTCTGCAGAATTCAATGCAGCTGATACATTAGTGAGTACTACATTTGTTGTATCTTAGATCGCTTATATTGTAAATTCTATCTGGAAGTGAAAATGTTTCTAGATTTCACATAGACGGCATATTTTTACGATGAAACATGTCCCAAAATAGCATTTTAAATTGCGGTAAATGTTGCAGCGTCCTGGCTTACACATATTATACAAACTTAAGAAAACAACTTTATTTAGTGCAGATCCCTGCAAAATCACACCATAATAATGTGTATGTTTTTCACTGAAAGTAATAATGTAAGAAGGATCATTCCCCCTGGCGCAAATCACATACACTTTCTGTTAGAATAATAGAATTCAATATTTATGTTCAAATGTGTTAAGCTCTAGTTCTGTCAAATTTGAAGTGTCACACTGATATATTGTTTTTTACTTCCAGGTATGGGAACCTGCAGAGTCAGGCAGTGATTCAGCAGCTCCGGTAATTGTGGCTCCAAAACATTGTCTTTTGTTCACATTTAGCCTTGTCTGGAAATATTGTCACACAATTAATGTCTTAAACTACATGAAATAACGTGTCACACTGACCCAGAGATCCACGTTTGTGTACATTAGAATAGTCTTTTCTTTCTAAATCAGCCTTCAGATAGCCATGATTTAAAATACTTCAACTTACCTGTCCTATCCCTGTTATGGTTTGTGATTCAGGTCTTATTTTCTGACTCACAAGAGGGCCCAGGAACATCAGGAGGTGTGCTGGAAACTGCGTGCTATAGGTATTATACTTTCCTTTCTACAATTCAAGTATGTTTTATATGAAAACATCAACAATGTAAACTTGTGTATGTCAATTTCTCAGCAAATATACTCAGCTGTATGCGCCCATTGTAATAGAGGATAAGGATGACTCAGACAGTGTTGAGTGCAGTCATGACATTCCAGAGGATACAAAGTAAGAGAAAAGTTACCCTTACTTCAACTGTGGTTGTTATTTTTCCTGATCAAAAATGTGTGCTATGGTGTACCATTTAACATGGTCATAATTTATCTGATGACAGGGTGGACCAGCAATCACTTTCTGAGATAACTGCAAACCTGGCCCTAGAGATTGACCATCGAGCTGTCAGCAGATTTAACATCTGTCGCTCGAACATCTGGGATGGAGCAGTCAGAGGATTCAAAAGGGCAACATTCTCAGAAAAGAAAGACATCCTGGTGAAATTCTCTGACGATGAAGGGAGGTTTGAGGAAGGTCTCGATACAGGTGGCCCCAAGAGAGAATTCCTCTCCCTTCTCATGAAAGAGCTGAACAAACGGCCCATATTTGATGGACCTGTGGAGAGCCGCTACCTGGTCTACAATTCAACAGGTTCTGTTTTGTGTATAATGTTTTAAAAGAACCCATATTTCAACCTTGCAGTGTTTTCAAATATAGAAACTGATTTAATATTTCTTTATTCTGCATTATCTTGGACAGCTATCAGAGAGGATGAGTATTATTTAGCAGGGAAGATGATTGCTGTGTCCATTGTGCATGGTGGACCAGGTCCTAATTTTCTGTCAGAGGATCTGGTCAGCTACATCTCAGGGCAGAGCAGTTTCAAGGCATCTGTCGGAGACATTACAGATGAGGAGATAGGGAAAGTCCTACAAGAGGTATGAGAAGGGTGTGAAATTCTAGAATAGGTAAAGAGAGAGTTTTGTCCACTTAAACCATTCTTTCAAGATATACTTCTGGCATTACCATTTTTTATAATTACGTGTCATATTTGAAATGTGTGGGACTCTGTTATCTCTTCTTTTAGATTCAGAATTCACCCTCAGTGGAGATCCTTCAGGACTTGATGATACGGAACAGTGCCATGTTGCAGACTGCTGGGTGCTTCAGACATGTCAGGTCATGTGAAGAAAAAAGAATGATAGTAGAGGATTACCTGAAGTGGTACATAATCCACAGGAACAACACTGCAATCGAAAGGTAGGTTTTTGTATTTCATTGTTATTGCTAAAATAATTATGAAAAACGTGTTGCTGTTGTCCCATTTTCTTGCTTACTTACTTCTACATGATGCACATGTATCTTTGCATGCATCTTTTAATTGTATTTTAGATTCAAGGCTGGACTTGAAAGTTTGCAGTTTCTGACAGCTCTGCAGCAGCATCCGACGGTCCTGACCCCTGCTCTCTGTCATGCCGATGTGAAGCTGTCTGCTGCAGAGATGGAAAATCTGTTCCAGCCTGAATTTAGTCAACAGGGAAGCAACAGAAGGGCTCAGGAAGAGAAAGCTATGAGTTACTGGGCAGATTATCTTCTCGATTGTGAAGGTTAGTCAATTTGCTCTTGTCTGATTTTTATACACACAGATTATAAAGAGTTCCGGTGTTGATGTAGATAGTATTTACTGTCAATTGATTCCAATGTTCTCTACTTTTTAGAAAATGACAGCTCAGTGACCTTGGAGGAGGTGTTAATGTTCGCTACAGGTGTGCCATGTGTGCCTCCTGCTGGTATGAGTCCTCTGCCACGCCTTCAGTTCCTATGTTCTACAACGTCAACATTCCCAATGACAAATACCTGTGCCAACATTTTAAAGCTTCCTCTTTTGGACACTTATGGTGCCTTCAAAGCCAACATGAACTTTGGCATTAATAATTCCCCCGGCTTTGGGTGCCTTTAAACAATTAAATAACTTGTGGTAAAAGTTAATGTTCCCACACACAGTAGCTACACAGTCCGTTGTTTTAATGTTGCGATCTGTCAGACCAAAATGTTGTGACGTAAGAGAGATGTGAGTATTTTTCATGGCAGATTTGTCCTATTTCATATCTAACATGTGAACAACACCACACATTTGTATTGTATTGTTATTGTATTCTCGTTAGGTAGGTAAGGTAGACCGTGGTTAAATCAAGAGTTCAGAACATGTGTTAAGATGTTTTACAAATATTTACATAAACAGTAAATAAAGACTGCAAAAGGCACCTTGTTGTGCAAATTTTGTTTTGCCCATTTTATCAACATGTTTTTACATGGACTTTGTGAAAGAGTAAAGCTGAATGACTCTTCATTAAATGGTTTAAAAGTGTTTCATTTTAACGTAAGGACTTGTTTTTCTACGTATAGCATATGTTACACACTCGCTACAAAGATGACACAGCTGTAGCTGGTTCACAAGATTTTATTCTCAGATCCACTGTGAAAACAGAAATAACAGTAGCATATGTGACTGATGCAATGAATGAATGTTATTGTTGATTCATCAATTTGTTATGGGCTGTGTCTGAAATCACTCAATACTCCCTATATAGAATTCCCTATATAAGGAGTAGGGAGTAGTGAATGAGTGATTTCGGACACGCCTTGGTCTTTAAAATGTCAGAAAGTGAAGCCTCACAGAGAACAAATTAATCCAGCAAATATTCACATTTTAGAGGCTGGAACCTGCTTATATTCAAAATTAAAATCAATTACCAAAATATTAGGTGTATAATCTTCTGACGATCGACCATTCAACTGATAACACGGATGTAACACTAAACATGTTTTACAAAATACATGAATATGCTGTATGTTTATTTAAACAAAGAAAGGTTTCAGTCTAATGACTTATGCAAAGATACAAGCTGAATATTTCACTGGACTTATCTATTGGAAACTTGTACACACAAAAAAGGTTCTGGGGGGCTGGTGGGGCAATGTATTCTACACTCCAGACATGTTTTTCATGGAAATGTAATTCTGAACAGCAGCTGTCCAGTTCACTGGTGGAGCCAACCCACTCCGTCTTTGCAAGTCCACAAAATGCATCTCCAGATTCTCATCACCACACAAATTGTACTGGGATGATGCTTGCATGATGCCATCAAAGTGGTGTAGGGCTTCCCAGGACACTGGAAATCCACACTCCCTTCCGCCAAACCTATGACCAGTCATAAATTGAAACATGAGTCAAGTGATTACAAATGGATCATTTAACCCCCCAAACATGCTAGATAAGCATTATAACTAAAACTCCATTGAGTCAGTTCTTCGTTAATTAAATCCTAAACAAAGAGCTTTGACTTGAGAAATTAATCTCAGGTTGACAGCAGCTCTTTCAGTCAAATATGGTCATTCTACTCACTTTCTAACACAAGGTACTTTTTGGAATTGAGTAAGATAAATCGACAGAATAGCTTTGGATATCTTCTGATTTAGGTTTTGTGTTGGAATCCATTTTTAGTCGTTTAAGACTTGAAATCATTTTGAAATAATGAGTTTTCAGACTAAATGAATCACGTTATTTATCAAGTGACAAACTTGTCATATTGGGCTGATACACCAAATTATATGAAGTCAGATATATTTTAAAGTAATATTACCAAACAATTTGAATACAAACCTGTGAGGCAGGTGGTACATGGCATCAGGTTTACCTGATGGACACTGAGACAGGCGAACAGGTCTGATGGTGTGGTTGTTCCACAGCTGTCTGTACTCATCGAGGTCTTTTTGGAAGATGCCCAAAAACACATATCGCAGCAGACACTTGTGCTCATGGCTCCCATTGAAGAGGTGCCTCTCTCTAAGGTCACTGAAGAGCTCGATCCAGAACTGAGTCCTAATGGTGGAATTCAAAACTTTTGTATTTCATGAAAAAAAGACAACTTCAAGTAAAAAGTCACAATATTTCTAGAGATGTTGAACATTTCTTGGTGCGCTCCTACATTATTTCATTTGGGAGCACATAAACCCCCTTGGGAAAATGTTAGTGTACAGCTCTAATGTAATTTCACAATTTTTTTCATCCAGATAGATTTAAAGTATTTGGGCACCTCTGTACCACCCACCCCCACACACACACACACACACACACACACACACACACACACACACACACACACACACACACACACACACACACACACACACACACAACACACACACACACACACACACACACACACACACACACACACACACACACACACACACACACACACACACACACACACACACATTATTGGACCTGACCTTAAAAGGCTATACCTTTGCTTTCTGAAGAAAGACCACCAACTCTCGATGCGCTGGTTTGCAGTTGAGGTACCATACATGTGACTGAGGGCTCCTGCAAAATCATCTGTGTGTTGAGATCGTAATGTGCAGTTAATGGCTGCCATAGTGCCGTTTTCAGTTCCACAGTCAGTGCGAAGGCGGGCTGGAAGTAGTCCAAACTCCGATACACACTGCAGGTAGTACTGCGCAATGATGCCCGGATCGTTGTTAGTGCTGCCACTCCTGAGCCACATAACTTTCCTTGAAAAGCCGTCGATGCAGCCACTGATGGCAATACCAAAGGGTTTAAGTTTATCATATCCATCAGCGTGCCACACTTGGTTTGGTCCTGCTGTGACGTATCCCCTTCGGACAAACCTTCGCCTGGAACGAAGTTGAACACCAGATGGATCTAGTCTGGAAATCGTCTGTCTAACATCCTCCCTTTTTACTGTCAGGTGATACTTTTGTTGCAATGTCTGCCACATAGCTCTGTAACCCAACAGCCGACCCGAGCCTCTCAGTTCATGTGCAACAGTTTGGTGTACAGTGCCAATGGGAGTGTAGTCTGTCCTTCTTGTTAAGCCAGCGTTCTGTAGCCTCCTCTTTAAGGTCCTCAGACTAAGAAAAATGTTGTGTCTTTTTTCTAGAAAATCAAGTATCACTTCATAAGCGTGTCCCTCCGTGAAGTACTTGTGGATGAGGCCTGCCTTGATTCCTTCATTAGATGCTGTGACTGAAGGGAAAAGACAACAGTGTCATTAGGAATGAAACTTAATAACAAAAAACCTATTAAGAAAAAAATGAAAATGTATCAGTAATGAGGAAAATACCTGAAATGTTTGATGCATAAGTGTATGTTTTCAGTATGTTCAATGCGTGAACAATTCCAGACATGAGGAGCAAAAAAGAAGAGAAATAAACAGGCAAAGGACAACATATTGGGATACTTACATAATTGGTAAGGATAAAAATACATATCAATCTAGAGGTAGCAAACAAAAAGGTACCCTTTTAATGCCTGTATTTGTGCATAAACGCATCAGAAGGCTCAACCCTCAGCACATGAAGGAGCACATAATTGGTCAACTTTGGTATTTCACCTTATTTTTTTACTTGTTGGCATTTTTTTTTATCAGTAGTTCTAAATCATGTTGAAATTGCCATGACTGACAATAATATGTGTATAGCATATATTAAAATGGCAACAAATCATATACAAATAAGACATTATCACTGTACTGGTGAAATTCTTGACTTTTAAGGAGGAGCTTACCATCTTCGAGAAAGGGAGCCAAACATTCAATGTTGCTGCCACAGGAGCCGCAAAACCTCCCAAAACACCCAGCAGTCCCACAATATGGACAATACATTGCCTGTGGAAAAAGAGCAATGTGAATGTTATTCATTTGCAATTAAGTAACAGCTACTTGGTAAGCTATTGCAGCAGGTAATGTTACCTGCAAACAGCTGACACTAATTTAACAGCAGATATCAGCTGCAATCACTTAATATCTGAACCATGCATCTACAATGTCAAAATACATAAAAAAAAAAAAGAAAGATTTAAAGCCAGTACACTTCTCAAAGGAAGCACGTCTTGGATAGGATAGAGACCCTTCTCTATCTCTAAGCAGGATAAGAGACCCTCATTTATCTCTAGACAGGCACATTTAGATGACATGTTGATGGAGTCAAGATTGACTACAGGATGTTAGTGAAGATCTATACTTGTATGTATTCAATATAGGGCTGGGCAACGATTATAACGCGTTAACTTGCCCAGCCCTAATTCAGTAAAAGTTGTTCCTTCAGAGCATGTTGAGGAGAGGACCCGAGCTCGTCTGTTGAATAAAGGCATATTCAACTTACTTTGTGTGTCTTAGCATCATCTTTAAGTCCCGGTCGGCTCAGATCCGTTTGTTTAGAAAACAGCTAACGTTAGCAGATAAAAGTAGCTATGTTCTACTAACATTATACACTACACACAAAATAACGTCATTTAAAGTCATAAATACGGCAGCGACAGATATTATCTACATCCTGTGTAACTTTAACATTATAAACTTACCCATGAGATGTTTCCCGGAGATCCCCCAGCCTTCTTCTTCTCTCGCATAAAAAAAACGCATGTGCATAAGCAATAATAGTCCCCGGTAATTAACTTCCGTCGTATGTGCATCAGCAATAATAGTCCCCGGTAATTCACTTCCGTTGTGGCTTTTTTATTTGCATCGCGGCGTTTTTTATTTGCAGCGTTTTTTTTATTTGCAGCGTTTTTTTTATTTGCAGCGTTCTTTTATTTGCAGCACCCTGGCCTCTCAGGGCCACCGTACCATGTTGGGTAAACTACCTTTTTATATCTGCTCTCTGATCTCTCGACGAATTGAAAGTACTTATTGCCTGAGATCTCATGATGTTGTTTTATTAAATGTGTCAAGTGCTAGGACTGTTTTAGGGAAGAAAGCTCGAGCTTAAGGACGTCCCGTCGTCCTGGGGCCGAAAAAAATACTGTCGGGGAGGATAAAAAATAATTTTGGGACGAGTTAAAATAAAAATACCCTGCTAACTCTACTACAAACGACGATGAAAATGAAACCGATTGCACGTTTTGTGTAGCACACAGTTATTAAACCTTGTCAACATAAACACACACGCTCAAAACATTTAGCAACCCGCGAAATACACACACACACACACACACACACACACATACACACACACACACACACAGTACGTAGCTACAGCTGTGCTCGTGAATTCCTGGCCCGCAAATTCGCGGGTCTAGCAGCTACAGTATGTAGGCTACTGAGTGTGTGTATTTCGCGGGTTGAGTGATGTAAAATGCCAATGGTATCCCATGGAGGAATTCTGAAATGTTTTACCGTTACATCACAAAAACGCAGAACCAGACCCTGGAGCGCCGGCCTCTTTATTTACTTACTCGTCCTCTTCCTCCCATATGGGTAATAAAGCTGAGATGAGCATGAGAACCCTCCATCGTATTTAGTCCTTAGCAATATGCTGCACCTCTCCCCATGTATGGATGGGTACTGAGCCCCGGTATTAAAAGGGCTCCGCCCGGGCCGGAATTATTAAAGACAGTGGTAACGTTCAGCTCCGACGTTATCTGACTTTTTATCGGTACTGGAGACATTTAAAAAATATATGTCATATGTATTATTGCTACATAAACATTATATCGCAGTTTTAGTTTAGCCAACTCCGTTTCTAATATGCAATAAGACTACAACATGCGTCTATGATGTATTTTCGAGTTTTCCAATCCAGACGAGATCTCTCTCTCCCGCCTGTGTGCGAGGGGGCGGGGCAGTTTGTAAAGGTCTCCTGACTGTGTTACAGACTGTCATCCTGGTTAGTGGTTACTCTGGGTTCTGTCTTCAGGACAGAGTGTTGGATTTTTTTGTTAATTGGATGGGACTTGATTTGATTCAATATTCGAGTAATTTTCTCGTTTGTGTGTTTGTTTCAATATGTTTGGCCTTTGTTCATGTGATTGACTGATTTACTCAAATAAAAAGGTTGATGAATTATCATCTAATGATTTGTATGATGTTTTATTTATGTTAAAGGTCACTTTGAATGATTTTAACTAATGATAATGTAGAAAAACTAATATTTTAAATTCGGGACGGTCCACATTAATTTCGGGACGGCTTAGATTGTATTTCGGGACGGTTCCGGGAGGATGGTGAAAAAAGTTAGTCGAGAGCCCTGGAAGAAAGCTTTTAGTTGTGCAGCTCCACTCAATTGGAACAGTCTGCAAACATCTTTAAAACTGAGCACTTTGGTTCCCCTTCATCATTTTAAAACTCGGCTGGGTGACATGCTGTTTGATACTAATAGTACCTGTCACTGTAAATAGAGTTTGTAAACTGTACCCTGTACATTATGTTGTATGTCATCCTTATTGTTGTTCTGTTGTTTTTATGTTACATGTGTAACTAATGTCCTGCAGGTCACCCTTGAAAAAGAGATCTTTTTATCTCAAGGGGCTTTCACCTGGTTAAATAAAGGCTACAAACAAACAAACTGATATCCTTGACACGCTTGCAAACGTTATGTCCAAAATAAGTTCCTATCCAGAGAGACGGCACTATGAGACTGTAGTAAAAGCACTTGTGGAGAAACATCCCGGCCTGAAGGACTCAGGGTCCGAAAAAGGATGGCACTCCTGGTTTTACAGCCTAAAGTTCAAACTGGGGAACTATCGGCAGAAGTTGAGTGCCGCAGGATGCCATGAAGTGGTAGTAAACAAACGAAAAGAAGTGAAAGCGAAGGGGAGTCGTAATAAAAAGTCGATGAAGGGTGAGATCAACTATTGTCCAGATCTCCCTGAAGGACAGAGTACTGATGACATGGAGGAGAAGCGTCAACAAATGGAGCACCAATTAATTGAAGCATTGATGAGTGATACATTTTCTCAGCGTCGGAGAGAGATCGTTGGAGATCAGCCACTGATCACAGAACTAAAGTCGAGATGGCCAGGTCTGTTCAGTGAGAGACAGGTAATCAGTCATACAATTGTACATTCAAAGTCCACAAAGGGATATAAAGCATCTTATTTCATATATTTTATCGGTCTTATTCAATCATGTGAAATGTGAAAACTTTAAATCATGCATGTAGAGAGACAAAATGATCACGTTTATCAATATTATTGCAGATTTGAGTCAATTGTTAAAAAGCTATTCAAAAACACATCCTTTTGCATGTTACAGACAGACATACCATTTTGAATCAAGTTCTACGTTGCACTTCTTAACATTTAAAACACGACTATTCTTAAGATTTGGTTCTCTTGTCACAGGCATATGCCATGTTTTTATTGCAAGAAAATGCACCTTGCACATGCATGCATCCATCTTGGAGACTGTTGGTAGAATATTTTCTATATGTGTCTCCTCAGATTCAGTCAGAGTTCCAAAGAATTGTCACTACCGACCTGCTTTCATCTTTTCTGGATGGACTTGATGGCCTGGCCCCAAGATTGCTGGAGGTGTACAGCAGTGGCGAACCGTCAGGGCCTTCAAGGTATTCAGAGAATACCCTGGAACACTCAGATAAAAACAAAAAATTGATTTAATTATATAAATAAAATGTAATAAAATGTATATAAAATGAATAAATGAGAATCGTATCTGTGTTGTTGATCTGTAATATTACAGTGTTACGTTGATTTGTTTGTCCTTCTCGGACCATGCACTACGCATTTCAGTGGTTTTGTGATAGAAAATAAAGCAAACAATCAGATCTTGTTCTGGGCATCTGGGTAGAATATCCTTCAACAAAGGTATTGTACATCCTTGATAGAATGCCCTGGCCGTTGCACTGAATGAGAGAACGTTTGGACTGACAGTTTGATCAACCAATCATATATTGATTTGTAGCCAATGGGCGTATTCTTTCAGAGTTTCCCTCGGTTCCAGGGTACTCTAGAAGGCCCGCTAGTTAACTGGCTCGAGTCAGAGGATCTTGATCAGGGGTCAGCAACAGGCGGACCGCGGTACGGATCCGGACCCAGACGCCGACCTATATGGACCCAGACCTATAATCAATACATTAATAGGGGATTTCAATTTTGACGGGGCGATTATATTTTAACCGTCGCCGACAGGGGGCGAAAGAGACGAGTGAGCGATACAGGGAGAGAAACACAGAAGAAGAGATGAGAGAGCGACAGAGAGAAGCGGAGAGGAGAGTGAGTGAAGAGAATAATTAGCGATACAGGGAGAGAAGCGGAGAGGAGAGTGATCAGGCGTGTTAGCGGCAGACAGGGAGAGACAAATAATTACACATGGCGCTCTCCGAGAAGAGGAACGTGGACAGTGAGGACAGAGCTTTTAACCCTGAGTGGACTCATTCATGTTCATCCTGCCCACTGGGAGCACAGAACCAGTGTGTCTCATTTGTTCATAGACCGTGGCGCTCATTAAAAGTGCCAAAACGCCACTATGAGACAAAACACAAAGTATTTGACCAAAAATTCCCTCTCAAGTCAGAACTGAGGTCACAAAAAAGAAGCAGCCTCAGAGCCCAATATGATCAGTCCACCAGGATCAAAATTAAAACTAAATATGGTTCCAGGGCAGGCTAACCGAGGCTAACCAATGAGCACCTGCATGTGTGTATGAGAATGGCCTTGACACCATTTCAGCCCAGATTTACAAACTCCTGGCAGGACAAGCTCAAGCTTAATTCTCGCACCGGCGGGGGGTATGTGTGTCTACAGAAGGTCCAGTTGTGATTGACACGGTTCGCCACTGGTGTACAGAGATGCAACCAGGACTGGAAAGAAGCATGCACTAAAAAGCATTTTGGACTGCCTTGGGAAAGATGTAAGTGGAGATGCTGATGACCATAATTTAGCCACCATTTGTTTGCTACAAATGTGTATACACCTGCATTTGTTGTCCTGCAGGACACAAAGAGGAGGAGGACTGCTGCTCTCTTGGGACTATCACATTACATACAGTATCTGGCGAAAATCAGACAAATGTCATCAGGATGTGTGATGTAAGATCATAACTTTCTTTAATTAATTTATGCGATTGTACATTTTAACATAAATCAATCCAAATCACCCTGTGCCCAAAGTTTCCTTCAAAATTAATGTTTACAATTACCTTAATTTAACTAAAATAATTGCAACAGCAAGAAAATAAATGTTTAACTATTAAATAATATAAATAAATATATGGCTCCAAAACTGTGAAAATTGAGGCAATGAGGCAATTGAAATTACGTTCCATCACATTTCACTTTTACACTGTGAACTGTAGATTTTAGCTTCTATTTAAAAAAAATAAGCCTCTTAATTAGCTTTGTAGAGAAAAAGTACTTGTAGAACACTGAGCTCACTTTTATTTCTCTTTTTTTAAGGCTCGTGGAGACACTCTAGACTCGAGGAAGCCATGAAGGGGATGCAAGTTGGCCTACTGATAGGCTACGAAGGTGAACGGGATGCCTTTCCTCAGCAGATCTTCAATGTGGCAGTTGTGGTCGAGGAGACATTTGTGGTCCACAACGTGAAAGATGTGGTTTGCGGCTTTGCAATTTTTCTTGGAATAATCTATTGCTTAGCCCTTCAGTATCCTCTGGAAATGAAATATTCATTCGAGTTTCTCCAGAGGGTGGTTATGAAGATACAGCCAGACCAAGCCTCTGCCAAAGCAAATGGACTAAAAAATAAACTAGGTAGGAGGTAGATCATCAAAGTTGTAACTGACTTTCTAATGCTGAGTGTAGAAAGTGAGTTCAATTTGGTGTTGTGCATTTGTATGTGTATCCAATGCTCATTTTCAGGTTCTAATAAGTATTGTGTGCCTCTACCTACATTCTTCAAGAGCACCTGGTACTTGTGTGGGTACAGTGTTTCTATATTTGTCAATATTCATTATTCAGGCACCATGTTGTTACAATGGGAATGATTATCATGACACATACCATGGTAATATCTGAAATACCATGGGAATACTCTATGGAGCAACAGGTCATTATTTGAGATAGTATAGTAATATCTGAGGTACAACGGCATTTACCGGGGTTATATCTGTGGTACTATGGTATACCATAGTAGTACCATGGTATAGCATGGTACGTACCATTGTAACAGCTGTGGTACAAAGGAATATACCAGGGTTATATCTGTGGTACCATGGTATGTATGTATCGTGGTAAGATCTCAGGCACCATGGTATACCATCGTACTATGGAACCATAGTAGTACTATGGTATTGATGGATTGATACATTTATTTTGAACAAGTACAAAACAAAACAACTGTTGCAGTCATGTAAGAGAAATTAAAGCAAACAATGACATTTACAACAACAACAACAACAACAACAACAACAACAACAACAACAGCATTAGCAACATAAACAGTGCCACATCTAGTGTTCGAAAAGGAGTGAGAAGAAGTATAATTTATTTAATCTCACCCCCTTGTCCCTAAATGATTTATTTATAATCTATAATCTGCAATAAATATCATTATTATTGTTATTATCATTATTATTAATCGGCTTTACCTGTTGATTGACATATATATATATATATATATATATATATATATATATACATACACTGATATACATATATGCACACATACATATACACACATATACACAACACATAGTCAAACACCTTCCCCATCCCTGTACCTCAAGAAAATAATTTCTGTGTATTTCCTCTTGAACTGGTTAATGTCTGGACATCACTTTAGCTCCACATTCACACTGTTCCATAGTCTCACTCCACAGGTTAGGGTTAATGTCTGGACATCGCTTTAGCTCCACATTCACACTGTTCCATATTCTCACTCCACAGGCTGAGATACACAAAGTTCTTCTGGTTGTACGGACCCTATGAATTTTGAATTGAAATGGTCTCCTTGAACTATATCCCCCCACTCGTTGAGTGAATACTTTTTGGATGTTTCCTGGTAAAACTTTATGATTCCTGGTAAAACTTTATGATTCTACCAGTTCTGTGAATTTTAACAATTTTGAGTGAAGGAATAATTTGTTAGTGTGATCAAGATAGTTGGCATTGTGAATTATTCGTATGGCTTTTTTTTTTGTAGAATAAATACTGCATGTATAGAACTTTTGCAGTTATTGCCCCAGATTTCAGCACAGTAATTCAGATATGGTAAGACTAGTGAACAGTATAGAATATGAAGTGATTTCTGATCTACAACTTGTTTTACTTTAGTATGGAAATGCTTCTTGACAGCTTTGATTGTACATGTTTTATGTGTAATTTCCAACCTATTGTATCCTTCCAACTTATCTATTATTACCCCAAGACATTTAATTTCATGGACTCTTTCAATTTCAAACCCATCTATTTGTATTTGCTTTTGTGTTTTTGTTATGTTTACCGAACAGCATTCATTTTGTTTTACTCAAGTTTAATGATTATTAAACTAAATTTCTGTGAAACCATGTTTTTAATTTGTGCATTTCATTTTCTATGTTCTCCACTAGCTGTTCTAAATCCTCCCCAGAACATAATTTATTTGTATCATCAGCAAACAAAACTAGCCTCAGTACATTGGATACTCTACAGATGTCATTGATGTACAGTATAAACAATTTAGGACCCAACACTGACCCCTGGGGGACACCACAAGCAATGTCCAAACATGAAGAACAGTCATTTCCCAACTTCACATACTGCTGTCTATTGCTTAAATAGCTTTTAATCCAGTCTAAAACTATACCCCTGATACCATACATTTCTAATTTATATACTAGGATGTTGATTGTGTCAAAATCTTTTTTAATATCTATAAAAATCCCTACTGCATATTTGTTGTGTTCAAGGGCATCTGTGATATCCTCAATTGATTCCATAATTGCCAGTGATGTTGATCTGTTTGATCTGAATCCGTATTGACTGTCCTTGATTAATTTGTGCTTTTCTATGAATGCGTCCAGTCTGTTGCTAAATACTTTTTCTAGTGTTTTTGAGAATTGGGGAAGTAAAGAGATAGGTCTGTAGTTCGTGAAGTGATGCTTGTTCCCAGTTGTGTATACAGGTTATGACTTTTTTATTTTCATTTTGTTTGGACAAGTACCGGTTTGGAAGGACAGGTTACAGATGTACGTTAATGGTTTAGAAATCCCCCCAATGACCATTTTTACTAATGTCATATCAATGTCATTATAATCAGTAGACTTTTTATTTTTACATTTTTGAACAATATTTAATATCTCTCTTTCATCAACTGGTTTAATGAACATTGAGCAGGGATTTCTCTCCAAAACATCGTCTTGATGTTCCCCGGTTGTCCCTGGATCAGGGATTTTTCCCGCCAAACCGGGTCCAATATTCACAAAGAATTGATTGAATTTGTTGGCTACATTATTCATATTATACTTTTCATTACAGTTATCAATAAAATACTCAGGATATCCTTTTTGTTTAGACTTATTTCTTACAATACTGTTAAGTATATATATATATATATATATATATATATACCATGACATTTCTTATGTGAAATTCAAAAGCTGTACATAGTGAAAAGATGGGCTCCACCCTTACCAACAATACCGTGAAGTGTTGAACAAGTTGATATACATACAATTCAGTGATTCGTATTTTATTCTGAAATGGTTATTAGTGTGAGATGTGTAATTTGCTGTAGTTCTTATACATTTTGATGCCAATGTTTTGTACTTTTGCTAAAGGACTTTGAGTTTGTTCTGCACTGAGGTGTTTCTCCGTTTGTTTTAGCAAGGGATTTGAGTAATTTTTTAACCACGGTTTATTCTTTATTTTGTAATTGACTACTGTGATTCCCTGAAGATTGTTATTTTATATAATTAACTTATAATGTTTTTTGTATTTGTATATATCAATGTCATTATTTCCCTGCATTCGTTTTTGTTATTTGTTAATGTTTATTTTGTGTTTTATGGATGCAAACTATAATTTTTTACAATAGTTTTTATTGTCCAGATTTGTCTGAATAAAGTTTATTTTTTAAATGTAACCAAGCAACCAAAGAGCGTCACAAGCGTCACATCATTGAACACATGCTGCATTCTAAGCCATGTAAAATAAAAAAGCAAAAAGAGCCATGATCATTGAATTAATAAATAGATTTTTTTGTTGCTGTTTTTTAATATTATTTACGGATTCGGTAATTAGATGGAATAAACGTTGTGTAAATTGTGTTATAATGAATGTGTCATATATAATTGTAACTGGTATACCAAAAGGATAAAGTTCATTTTTACCATGTTCACTGAACGCAGCAAGTCCCGTTAGCAAGTGGGCGGTGCTTGTGTGCACTATCAATTTCCGGGAAAGCAACGTGAGTTGAGGATGTCCACATGTCTTTAAATAAGGGCTCATTTTCACAATACTGCTGTGTTTTTACTTGACAGAGAAAGGTACCCCGTAATACTCGTGCTGTGTGGAGACTGTACAGGCTAGTTTGAATCTTACTGTATACGTCTTTCTGTGAGAAACACAGAGTTAGCAGATATCACCTGTCACAATTCACAGAGAAACCCGTCTCAGTCCGGTCTAGTTACACCCTGTGTCCATTGTTGTCAAGTTAACTAAGACCCTGTTTTGAAATGTCATTATTCAACTGCTCTGTGCTGCCGACTCAAGCTAACGCTAGCCACGTTAAGCAGATAACGCTCTGCAACATAACTTCATGTACTGTAAGAGTTACTGTATATATGATAGCTTACTAAAACAATATCACAACCTCATGACGTTGATATTTTGTCATTAGTCTCAAACAAATACGCAGTTTAAAGCAGCAGCCAGTGTAGTGTTTCCATTGTTTTGTGTTTAGCTGTTCGCCATGACTCCCACCAGCCTGGACAGGATCGTCGCTCTGCAGAGGAACCCTGCGAACATCCGGAACTTGTGCATCCTGGCCCATGTGGACCATGGTGAGTGAGCCTGTTCACCAGCAGCTGCACTGACAGAGACACTTTGGTTTCCGCTCATACTACATAGTACATTTGGCAAGGACACATATTGTGTTTTTCATAACTGTGATGAGTATTGCAAAACTACATGGTAGAACTCTCTGTGTACCGTTTCAAAGTAGTGTAATCTAACTTTAAGAACTTGAGTATCTTCCCATTCTGCTACTTTATACTTTTACTCCACTACCGTTTGTAGGGAAATGTTGTACCTTTTACTCCACTACATTTATTTTAAATATTTAGTTACTAGTTACTTTGCAAATTTGGGTTATTAATACAAAATATGAATCAACTATTATAATTATATAGGTTAGTTAAGCTAACCAGTAGTGTATTAAGTCATTAAAATAAACCCCAATATAACCATAATAAAAATAACATAATATTGGGAGGAATGAAACCCTCTTTAATGGTCACATATGCAGAGCAAGCAGCACACACAGCAAGTGCAACATTGAAGTGATGAACACATTAATGCAACAGTAGTTTCATAAAATAATTTGATATAGTGTCGTAATATGGAAACATTTATCTCAGCATCATAATCTCCAAATAAGCTGTTCAAAATCAGATTTAGTACCTTTTTAAAAGTTATATTTATCAAATTGAGTCTGTTGCGTCCATTTAACTTTAATGATGCTACCAATATTAATGTTGTTAATTACTCTCAATTATATTTTTAACTCATATTTATTTTGTAAATCATCAAAAGTATAAAAAATATATAGACATCACCATTTCTCTTAGCTTAAAGTAATGTCTAAAACGTACCTATATTCAACTTAAAATGATAAAAGACGGACTAAAGCAGTGAGCCTTAAAGAGCATCTTGCAGGTTTTTATTTTTTCTACATTTATGCTTAAACTTGCTTGAAAATTACAATTAAAAAAGTGAATGCAGGATTTGATATGTTTTACGAGACATAAGGGCAGGAATACAGAGGGAAAGGAGCAATTTTGAGCTCTGCTCTTAAAAACAGCTTTTTTTTAAGGTCATACGTCAAACGCGTCATATTACATCACACAGGGGACACATCTCCGCTCTCTGACCGCGGGTATAGTAGAGTTGCGTTGAGTAGAGCGGTTGTGTTTTAGTGAGCTGGTATTTTTCGGTAGTTTTACATTGTATTTCACCATTTGTAATCATGGTGCAGTATTGTGTTTGTGCAGGTTGCACAAATACCAGCCTGTCAGGACATCGAGTCCACAGTAAAAAGGACCGGAGCTAGCGTTCGTTCCTGGGTGCGTTGTGCATCCACCTCCCTGCAGCACATACTCTCCACAGCTTTATCAGTAAACCGTATTACTTCTCACTCCCCCTCATAATTTTAAGGTTGTGGTCCGTGATATGCATTCGAATATTCATGTTCAACTTCTTCTGTGTCGAAACTAGCATTGGGATCCATGTTTATTAATACGTTACACCTGCCGCCCTTGTGTCCCCCGTGTTACGTCACACGCGGGAGGTCACGTGCCGAGGCTTTTTTATGCGGAAGTGAACATTTCTTACAAAAACGAAGCCAGATGTCACTGTAGTGTATATTTCTGTATATTTTTTTGAAACAACTAGTGTATTCATCATTTTCCTACACATTTATTCACAGGTGTCTTTAACCTGGAAGTTGCTCTTTAACATGTGATGATAAGGTAATTATTACTGTAAGAAAAGTAAGACAAGTATGTAAGTACGTCTGCTGTAATAATAATAATAATGGGTTTCATTTATAACGCATTTCATATTTGAATTCAAATCCGAAGTGCTACAAGCAGTGAGCATGGAACAATATAAAACAGTACACAACACGGTAGAATTTAATAAAAAGCAGTAAAAACAAACAATACAAAATAAATAAAAGGGTAGTAATAAATAAATAAAAGGTCTAGGCCAGGGGTCTTCAATGTTTTTCAGGCCAGGGACCCCCAAACTGATGGAGAGCTGGAGCAGGGACCCCCCTACAACTTTGGCTGATTTTCTGATCAATATCTGTTGACCTTGGAGGGATTTGAGGCTAGCTTGGTAGTATTCAACAGGTTTGTCTTTTAAGTGGCTGTGTGTTGTCTCCAAATGACGCTGCAGCTTTCATGGCTTCATTGATTCATTTGAAAGAACAGTAGAGCAAACACACATTGGAAATTCAATGCCATCTGTCTTCTTAAAGGTAAAACCAAACTTAAGATAATTATCTGCATATTTTCGGGTCTTCTCTCGTTTGCCATTACCCTTATTTTCTGCTACATCAGCAGCAGGTTCCGCCTCGCCACTTGCATGTTCACTGGTGGTATCTGAGGTGGATGGTATCTCTCTTGTGCTTGTGGATTTTTTTGGTCGAGTTACAAAACGATCAATTTTTATATATATATATATAAAGGTATGGTCTTCTCAATAATATCGCAGCGTGCGTCCTTGTGTCTGGGTCCTTAGTAAACTGGGGACTGAATAGGCTCTCGGCCAATCGCGGGGAACCTGACAGAGCCAAGCGTGTGTCATGCGGCCTCGTGATTGGCACAGCAGCGATAGGGGCGGGTCCTCCCCTTTGTGTACAGGAGGCCTGGTGGGACAGGTCCGGGGTAGTCTCCTGCTGTGAGTGAACCGGCGCCTAGCTTGAGATAGCTACTGTGTGTAGCTGAATGCGTGCATTGCTGACTGAAAGATAACGTCTTCTGCCTCCATTTCTCGGTTCGCTACAATATGTTGGATTCATGTTAATGTGCATTTAAAGAGCCTTTGACAGCATCCCAACAATTGTTGTGCAATGAAATATTGGGCTGCTAGTCATCTCGAACCGTCAGTTTAAAAAAGAAGGTGCGATACCGTTCCGATAAATATCAATAATTTCGAACATCGCGGGGAAATTCTTTCGACTCATTTTGAAGTTTTGGGGGAAGCCGGAAGTGACGTCAATGCGGGAACGCTTCACTGTGCGGCGAGAGAGCCAACCACGGACAAAGCGTGTTGTCATGCGTAGAAATTGTGAATTACTGAGTTTAGGCACGTTAATAACGTTTTAATGAAGTCGACTACAGTAAATTCATATTTGTCAGTGCTGTCATGTCAATTCGGGGAACATACACATAAATGATCGTGGTGAAGATGATGATTAAATTAGGATAAAAAATCGGTAGTGAGAGCTGCTGAATTTCCTCCCGTAGGATGTGATATAAAAACAAATCGATTATTTTTGTAGTTGTAAACTCAAGTGGATGAAACTACATTTATTAGTGCTTTCATGTCAATTTGGCGAACATATGATACATTAAATGATCGTGAAGATGATGATTTAAAAATCGTTTGTTTGAACCGGTCTGCATTTGCTGATGAAAAAACAAACCGATGCTTTTTGTAGTTGTAGTACAACAACATGGATTAAACGTGTTTTTTTTTTACCACAATGTTGGGGAAATTAATGGATAAAATGCACGGATTATGATTATTATTATTATTTCCACTCCGATCAGGACACTAGGTCCACCGTTTCCCCGCAGCGAGGCTCCCCCCATTGACAGTTTACGTGGGCTGGGCTGGGTGCAGTGGCGGACTGGCCCATTTCGGAGTCCCGATGGGCCGTTACCGAAATGGGCCGGTCGGATAAGTCACGAGCGCATCCCCCACTCCCCCCCGTTGACAATTTACTAGCGGTACCGAAGTGGGCCGATCGAGAGTCCCGGGATGATTTTTAGTCCCAGTCCACCACTGGCTACATGACCGTATGATCGCCCATATTGACGCACCTAATTCCTAAACTTCTAACAGATACAACATAAACCGATCCTTCAGCCTCATATGAGCTCTCAGACACGTTCAAAATTAAACTTTCATCGCTATCTGAGCTTGCTGCTGTGTGCGCCATCGTGCGTTTACATGCAGATGCTGGGATCCTGAACGGTGCAGCTGGAGCGCTTGGCCCGCAATGACGTCACACATCATTTGGCTGGACTTGAAGAATCCCAGAGAAGATCCAGAAAATGGTCAACATTGAAGGGCAGATTAATGGTTATCAAAGTACAAATATCCAAAATCAGTTCAGTAACAGCTTTCAAGGGGACAATATTTACTCAAATTGATGGGTTTGGATGATGGGGGAAACCCGTGTCACAGGCTCTTTAAAGACATTTCAATTTGTGGGAAAATAAAATTTTGATTTTTTTTTTTTTTAAATATTGTCTAATCAACCAAAGATTTTGCAACCCCCCTGCAGTACCTCCGCGTACCCCCTGGGGGTGCTCTTATGTGGTCAGGGAGAGCGTTCCACAGACTGGGAGCAGCCGAGCAGTAGGCCCGGTCTCTCATAGTACGGAGCTTAGTCCTGGGGGGTTTGAGGAGGTTGGCTTTGCTGGAGCGGGAGGTCCGCAAGGAAGTACGAGGGGTGAGGAGTTCCTTGAGGTAGGGAGGGGCAGTTCCATGGATGCACTGGTGGGTGAGGAGGGAGACCTTGAATTTGATCCTAAGGTAGTGAAATAATTTGGAACCATCTGGATCTCTGCAGGTAAAACCACTCTGGCTGACTGCTTGGTGGCGAGTAACGGAATCATATCCAGTCGACTGGCTGGGAAGGTAAGAGCTGCGCTGACCTTTCTCACAGTCAAGTTGTCTTGTCATGATTTGAGCTTATGGTTGGTGTGTTGTTCTGTCAGCTGAGGTATCTGGACAGCAGAGAGGATGAACAGATCAGAGGAATCACCATGAAGTCCAGTGCCATCTCTCTGCACCACAGGAACGGTACGCAGGGTTGGGAGGGTTACTTTAAAAAGGTATTCTGTTAGTATCTAGTTACCTGTAACAAATGTAATCGGTAACCTCGTCTAAGAGCACAATATCATTTTTTTTTACCTCAAAATCATATGCAATGCGAATAAATACAAGAGAGAAAAAAAACCAAGATATTTAGGATCGAAAATGATTTTATTCATAGGAAAACCTGCCTTTCATGAAGCATATTCTTGTTTTTATTTGATAAAAATAGTGTGCCTAATAGTTATCCGGCCCAATTTGAACTTCAGTTGAATTTTATTCGACATGTTCATTTGTCTATCTTTTTCCACAGGAATATGGAAAATATACCATAAACAAAACAGGAATGTGCTTTCAATATCCAAGTATTCATTACATCTAACTGATGGCAAATTGAGTGTAAACCCTATATTTGATAGTGTGCATACTGTATATATCAGCATTCAATAAGATCCAGGGTGGTTGACTGGCTTTTATTATGCTCAATTTAATGTAAAAATAATGAATGTTTCAAACATATAGTGTCTGCAGCAACAAGACTCATATCACCATCATACTAGTGTTTCTCAATAATTAGCATTAGTCCCTACTAATTATTGTTGGAAGAATTGCAAAGAAAACGTTTATTATAAAAAAAAATAGAGTTGCCTTTTGACTCCAGTGTTATTGGAGTTATAGAGTTTGATATTACTGTGAATGAGAAGCTGATAGGAGAAGGCTGTCATCAGTGTTTCTGTGACGTTTGCCTCCTCAGGAGATCAGGACTACTTGCTGAACCTGATCGACTCTCCTGGTCACGTGGACTTCTCCTCAGAAGTGTCCACTGCTGTCCGGCTGTGTGACGGGGCCATCGTGGTGGTGGATGCTGTGGAGGGAGTGTGTCCACAGGTACAAGTCACTATCTATCCAAATATTGATTTGAGCATCTTTACATGAACTTTGGATGAGCAGTAGAGGCCCTCCACTGTCATGGGACCAGATGCATTGGACTTCAATAATGTTTTGAGCAAGTCAGTTGTGAACAACATTATCTAACCACAAAGGTTGACATTTACAAAAGATCCATGAAAAATGTTCAGCATGTAACTAAGGTGTTTTGAGGAAAACTTCTGCAGCTTTGTTTTCAAGATTTAGATAGCTTTAAATGTTCCATAAAACTTCTCTACCCCGGGTTACCGCTTGAATTAGAATTTGCTGAAAGGTTATTATGGACAGACTTGAGGAGTAACGCATTAAATAAATAATTATAAGAAGGAATCAGATTACTGTTACGTTTCTAAAATGGATCAGATTTTATTTATTCTTTTTAAACTGTACTGTACAGGCTAATATTGTAGTTTGGAATCTACTTTAAGTAGGGCTGGGCAGAAGTCCAGAGACAGAAGAAGGTCCTCCAAAAGCTGCTGAAATGGCAAAACATTTGGATTTAGCTTTATCCCATTTACTTTACCTGCATCTTGATCATTTCAGTTCAAATTTGCCCAAACAGCATCTTTACTGTCTGTGTAATAGAGTTCCAAAAATTGACTTAAAACTGATTAATGTCTTTGATTTTTTCTAAAATAACATTTCAGCTACAGGTAATACTTTATTTCACATGTCTTTATTATTGTGCTTTCTTTTAAATAGTTAAAGGAGATGTGATACTAATGTATATACTGTAGGCCACTGCACAGTTAGATGTAATGTCTCTTGTGTGTATTGTGTTCAGACCCAGGTGGTGCTGCGTCAGGCCTGGTTGGAGAACATCAGGCCCGTTCTGGTCATCAATAAGATCGACCGCCTCATCCTGGAGCTGAAGCTCTCCTCTCAGGAAGCTTTCATCCACCTGCAGAAGATCCTGGAACAGGTGTGCAGCTCTCCCAATTCTCACTATCTTTCTCAGTGTATATACAGTGGAAGAAATAAGTATTTCATCCCCTGCAGATTTTGTAAGTTTGCCCACTTACAAATAAAGGAACAGTCTATCATTTTAATGGTAGGTTTATATAAACAGTGAGAGTGAGAATATCAAAAAGAAAATCCAGAAATTGACATTATATAAAATATAAAAATGTATTTGCATTTAACTGTGGGAAATAAGTACCGTAATTTTCGGACTATAAGCCGCGCCTTTTTTACCATTTTTCGACCCTGCGGCTTATATAATGGTGCGGCTAATCTATGGATTTTTACAGCTAACGGCCACTCCTAAATCTATGGATTTTACAGGTTACAGTCCACCACCTTTAACTCTATGGGCTCTATGGCCGGTCCGCGCCCCCCACCTTTAAGCGGCGGGCTCCAGCAGGAAAAGCTGGAGGCCCGGAAAAGAGTGAGACAGGTAGTGCGCAAAAGTAAAAGTGGAACCGAGAGTGGTACGAGAGACAGAACGAGAGCAAGACAGACAGACATTACGAGAGCCAGACAGTTTGTGCAAAGGTGTTAAAGGTGTTTGCTGGGAGCGCACCGTTTAAGTTTGAAAGTTGAAAAGTTTGTGTGTCTGAAACGCTATGTGATACAGTAGAGTTTACACAGCACAGTACATGTTCTGTAGCTACTATTGCACTAAATGGTAACACTTGAATACGTTATGCAAATATGCAACTTGTTTGTTGAAATGTTAATAAATGGGAGCTTCCTCAAACAGCCATCTCTTTCCCGACAATCCCCTCTGTGCACGAACCCTTACATATGGTAATTAAACATTAAAACACCTGCGGCTTATAGTCCAGTGCGGCTTATATATGTACACATCATTCAATTTAGCTGCTGCGGCTTATATTCAGGTGCGCCTTATAGTCCGAAAATTATGGTATTTTATGCCCTTGCAACAAACAAGGATTCTGGCTCTCACAGACCGGTTACATAAGTCACCTTCGTTAAGTACTCCTAATATCAACTTGTTACCTGTATAGAAGACACCTGTGCACAGAATCAATCAATCAGATTCCAACCTCTCCACCATGGACAAGACCAAAGAGCTGTCTAAGGACCTCAGGGACAAGACTGTAGACCTGTACAAGGCTGGGACTGGCTACAAGACCACCAGAGAGCAGCTTGGTGAGAAGGAGACAACTGTTGGTGCCATTATTCAGAAGAATAATGTGTGTGTTTATAAATGGAAGTAACACAAAATGAGCATCAGGCGACCTCGGTCTGAGGCTCCACACAATATCTGGCCCCGTGGGGTATTGATGATCAGGAGAAAGGTGAGGGATCAGCCAGAACTACACGGGAGGAACTTGTTAATGATCCCAAGGCACACACTACACACTACACCATAATGGATCAAATCCTGCAGCGCCTGAAGGCCCCCTGCTCATGAAGAACATTAGAGGCCGTCTGAAGTTTGACAATGAACATCTGGATGATTCGGAGAAGGCTTGGGAGAAGATGATGAGGTCAGATTAGACCAACATCGAGATCTTTGGTATCAACTCGACACGCCGTGTTGGAAGAAGAGAGATGCTGACTATAACCCCAAAACACCATCCCCACCATCAGCATGGAGGTGAAAACATTTTTATTTTGGGGTGTTTCTCTGCTAAGGGGACAGGACCACTTCCCTGCATCGAGGAGAGGATGGACGGGGCCATGTACCCTAAAATCTTGGCCGATAGCCACCTTCCCTCAGCCAGGATACTGGTCATGGATGGGTCTTCCAGCAGGACAATGACCCTGAACATGCGGCCAAGGCAACACAGGAGTGTCTAAAGAAGAAGCACATTTAGGTGAGGGAGGGGCCTAGCCAGTCTCCAGACCTTAATCCCATAGAAAATCTGTGGAGGGAGCTGAAGCTTCCAGAGGCCAAGCATCAGCCTCAAAACCTGAAGGATTTGGAGAGGGTCTTCAATGAGGAGTGGACCACAATCCTTCCTGAGATGTTCACAGACCTGGTGACCTACTACAAGAAGCGTCTGATCTCTGTGTGTTCAACAAGGGTTTCTCCACCAAGTACTAACGCATGGGTTGCAAGGGGATCAAATACTTATTTCACACAGTTAAATGCAAATCTATTTTTATCTTTTATATAATTTCAATTTCTGGATTTTCTTTTTAATATTCTTACTCTCACTGTTTATATAAACCTACCATTACAATTATAGATTGTTAATTTATTTGTAAGTGGGCAAATTTACAAAATCTACAGGGGATCAAATACTTATTTCCTTCACTGTAGATTATTAGACAGTTGCTCCTATGTAACACTTAGTTGCATTTTGCGCTTTAAATAAACTCTGATTAACTGTATTCTTTGTCTTCAGCTATCTTGGATTAAAGTGTTTGTGTATTTGTATTAACTCATGGGTTACATGAAGTAAAGTGAGTCTTTGGAGTGGAGACTCAATTAGATATTACAATACATATATACCATACATGCACTTTAACTTCTTCCTTGCAGGTAAACGCAGTGACAGGGTCTTTGTTCACATCCAAAGTGCTGGAGGAGCGAGCGGAGAAAGAGAAGGAGAAAGAGGATGAGAAGAATGAGAAGGAGGTGGAGACGCTGACTGGAGATCAGGTGTATGACTGGAGCGCCGGGCTGGAGGAGGCGGATGACTCCCAGCTCTACTTTTCTCCTGACCAAGGAAACGTGGTGTTTGCCAGCGCCATCGACGGGTGGGGCTTCAGGTGAGGCTGTCCATTACACAGGGTGGGGCTTCAGGTGAGGCTGTCCATGACTCAGGGTGGGGCTTCAGGTGAGGCGGTCCATGACTCAGGGTGGGGCTACAGGTGAGGCTGTCCATGACTCAGGGTGGGGCTACAGGTGAGGCTGTCCATGACTCAGGGTGGGGCTTCAGGTGAGGCTGTCCATGACTCAGGGTGGGGCTTCAGGTGAGGCTGTCCATGACTCAGGGTGGGGCCTCAGGTGAGGCGGTCCATGACTCAGGGTGGAGGGCGTGTGGATGCATAGGGACTCAGATACTGTATCCTAAAAAGTTTCACCGCCGGTTTCTTTAATTGAATCCGCTTTATCTGTGAGCAGGATCTTTCTTTGTAAGTAAAACAAAACCTTAGCTTGCCATGTTAATTTGACCCAGAAGTGCATTTATTTAAATATAAAAGTCCAGCTATTAAACAGTATATACTTTGATTTTGGTTTATTGTCTTGACAATATCATTACTATTATATATGTGTAAATATATACATATATTTGCTTTGATGCACACTTTACATACGTTATCTGCTAAAGCGGCTATAAGTTGGCAAGAAAATATTTTCTTTTCAATTTTAAACACTTAACCAGCTCAATGTGCAGGTTTTTATTGATGAAGTTGGATTTTTTTTTTTTTTTTGCCATTTAAGAAATGATATCGGCAGGGCAGACTTAAAAACAAATAAATACATTAAGTTGTAGTCAAAACTAAATAAGTTTTTTTTTCAAGGACTAAATAACAATCAGCAAATCAAAATTAGAGAAAAAGAGAGGGCAACAAAAATAAAATGTTAAATACAAGTTTTCCTTGGGCCAAGTTAGCCTTTATTACAGAACCTTTTATTGGAACCCGCATCGTCCGCAGCAGAGACTGAGCCCCAGGTCATGGGCCAACAGCTCTACCAAGTGAGCTATACAGCGACCTAAAGACAGGTTTTGAAAGGGGCTCCAGTTTATATCCCCCTCATGACTTTGAAATGGTTAATATGGCCCTGGAACAACCTAGTAACTTCTTTATAATACCCAATCCATTTCAAATTGTTCTCATTAAATCTACCTCCAGTGTCCGCTAGATCAGTGATTCTTAAATGGGGGTATGCGGGCCCCTAGGGGTACATTGGGGTACTGCAGGGGGTACGTGAGATTTAAAAAAAAAAAAAACTAAAAAGAGTTAATTAAAAAAAATACCATGCATGATTACAAAAATAATCTTAGTACAATAAGTTAAATAGAAAACACAATTTTATATAAAATATTCCTAGAACCACCAAGGGGGTCCTCATATAAACATGTCAAATTTGTGTATTGTATTTTATAGTTTGGCATAATATATCATTTTGTTCATTGGTTTGAAATTGAAAAATTGAAAAACTCCTTGGAAAAATCAGTTTACATTTTTTTTCGTTATGTTATTTTTTTCATGCATAACATGAAAAAATCCTTAGTTTGTTGTAATTCATGCATGAAGGAGTTAATAAATGACACACTGAGGGAACATCACTATATTGGAATTATTTGTATAGGCTTTTTCGATAAAAAATGTTCGGGGTAGGTCAGGGGGTACTTGACTGAGAAAATGTTTCAAAGGGGGTACATTACTGAAACAACGTTTGAGAAGCACTGCGCTAGATGGTGCTGTCAACTGAGCTTTGATACATGTGGCACTTTATGACCCTCAACATGAACCATCAGAGATCAGAACTAATCTGACCTAATCCAGCTGAGGCCTTTTATTACTTGTAATCGACAGTTTGCCAGTCACAATATGAATTCTACATCTCTGAGACATAAAGTCTCCATGCTCTCATGTTAGTTTGGTGACTGAAAGTCAACGATGAGGCAAACAGAGTGCCCTGCGCTGTAGAGAACCCCTTAAAGGCCTCATGTCATGCTTTTCCGGTTATTACCCGTCCCCTTGTGTGTTATGAAGGTTTTTCTGCATGTAATCAGTCTGCAGAGTCACAAACCCTCAAAGTACACCTTGTAGCGAGTAAAACTCTAACACAGAAAATACCTGCCTATGCTGCCCCAGAACGCCTCGTTGGGGATTTCTCATTTTCCATTGTTTGCTTCCTGGGTTCTGTGATGTGTGAATACCCAAGTCAACAAAAAATGGACCAATCCGCGGAGCACCTCACACACCAGGATCCCTTGTTCAACTAACAGGGAGTCCCCATTGACTTGCATAGAGCTCCCTAAACGCTGGTAATAGACGATTTGGGATTGCGGAGAAATGCTCTCCGCAGACCCATTCTCACAGCATTATAAACCTTTTTCTTACTCAATATCAAGCCACACTTATTGTTTTTACTTCGGCTGTGAGTGTTTGTGTGTGCTCAGGATGAGTTTTGCTTGTTCTCGCTGTATCGCCGACCCGGAAACCTGTCCGCTCCTCGCAGCAGCAACGAGCCTCGTAACGCCCCGACCAATCAGAGCACACTGAGCTCACAGGGAGGGGGGGCAGGAGCTCCAACAAGCCGTGTAGGACAGAGAGTGAATACACATACTTTACAGAGATGCTGTATGAGAAACCAATGTGAGTTTGGAACATTGAACAATGTAAATCTATTTTAGTAGACCTCAACAATGGAATTATGATCAGTAGAAATGGCCATGACATGGGACCTTTTTAAAGTCCCAGTGAAGACATCCCAGTCCTATCTCTGCTGCAGCAGGAGGAAACTGAGATGTAGAAAACACACACTCATGTTCAGTGTGATGCTGTTGAAATATCTCAGCCGCCTTAAAAGCTCAATTACATTCAAAGCTATAAAAAGCCAAACACTGCAGGATAGTTTGCAGTAAAGATAAATGCCTCTCTGAAATCAGTGAGCCTGCATTACAAATGGAAAGCTAAGAGCTTGATTTTGTGTTTTACAGCATCCAGCAGTTTGCCCATATCTATAGCCAGAAAATGGGTATTAAAGCCGAGGTGCTGCTCAAAACCCTGTGGGGGGACTACTACCTCAACGCTAAAGCAAAGAGGATCATGAAAGGAGCTCAGGTAATCTAAATGTCTTCTTCCAATGTTTACCAACCTTGTGTGTTTGACTTATTCTTTAATTGCCACAGATATCTAAAATAAAGAAATAAGAGATTCAGCAAAAGCTACAGCTGTCACTGCTCCTGCCTGGATGGTGATTTGTTTTGTTGATCCATTGCAAGAGGATCGATACATGTCATTCAATCAGAACTAGTATATCAATAATACAAGAATTTGAGAGCCACATTAGCATCGCAATGAAAGCTGTTCTTTATCAACATTAAGGTTGATTCAAATGTATTTACTTATTTTTGAAAACTCTTTTAAAGTTTTAATAACTTTACCCTTTTGGTGTTGTTTTGGTCAGTTTACAGCCAACTGTCTGATAGCACCCTAAGTGTGACTTTAATGCTGTCAAAAGACAATCTTCAATCTAACTAATATAAAGCTGAATTGATGAGCAGTAAAGTGCCCTGTTGCTCAGGTTGATACGCTCCCTGGTATGAACGGTACCCAGTGACTGATCAATTAGCTTATGTTAGCCAACCTAAGATCTCGAGTTGATGTTGATGCATAATGGTAAATTTTCTTTGTTAGTTAGCTTAGTAAAACTTTTGGTTGAGACAAGAAATATGAAACGTATTGTTATCAATAAGCAATACTCATTAAGATTGACTACTTCTATTTTGTGATCCCTATTTTCTAATGAACTGTGTCCCCCTATTTTAGTATAGTAGCTCTAAATCCCTGCGTACATTGGGATATTTTTCACTTTTTAACACACACACACACACACACACACACACACACACACACACGTACACGTACACGTACACGTACACACACACACACACACACACACACAAGTCTCTCCACTCAATTCTACTCTGCTGCCATGCGCTGGTAAGAACAAGGACAAATATATTTCTAACGGCAAGGTGATGATTATGATTTTATTATTGTTTGAAAAATCAAATCTGATCATTTCATTAGAACTTTTCATTGACTGTCCATACATTTCCACTCCTGTGAAGTAATGCAGGCATCAACGCACAAACCCTAACGGTACGTCCACACAGCAGCGTTAAAAAAATCTTCCAACGCTTCTGCCCATTCACTTTGAATGGGGTGACGTCACTTTGCCTCACTTTTCGCCGAACTGCATTGTGGGAAGCAAAGCGGAGATTTCCAGGCATCTCAGGATTCAAAAGCAATGTTCAACTTTTGAATCTTCTGAAGCTTTCGGTGGAAGCGTCAGCCAATCAAATCATATGGCAGTACAAGCTCTAGCCAATCAAACCGCTGCTTGTGTGTCAGAGGCGGGAGATTCATGTGATTGGTTGTTGGCCGAGCTTCAGACACGCCCGCCGGCAAGCTTTTTCCAAAGCCGCTGTGTGGACGTACCGTAACTGTTAGCAGGTTAAATTATCACTGCCTTACTAACCATTTACTCGGTTAGTAGTAGTGCTCCACCAGAATTGCTTTGAGGTAAAGGCGTGATAGATCACTGTCCTGAAGCTGCTGATTGACAATAGTTTGCACAGTTTCCAATATTTCAACTATGACCACAATAAGGATTCATTGTTTATTGTGATAGCTGTATCTGGTCAGGGTAGAAATGTGTGTGATTAGCATTTCACATGAAGCAGCCTCCTCACTGTTCAACCTGCTTTTGGAACCTGGCACCTCATGGTGCATTAATATTAGCTGTGATAAGAAATTGGAATTATTGACTTTCCTCACTTTGTGAAAAGTCGATAATTTTGGTTCTGCACCGGGGACTGAAATAGACTATTTCATATCTAGGTAATTAATGTGGAAACACTGAGGTGCAGTGTAATGTTATATACCCAATATTTTAGTGCAGCTTTGCTTATTAACAAAAACATTGCTCTATAGCAACCCTACAAGGAGAGTTTCTATAATCAGTGCACTGCAGTCATTTCTAGTTTCAGACGACAACATCAGCAACATCCAAAGACTACAGAAGAAACACAAACACTTATTGAGATTATGAAATGACTGTTGGAAATAGTTCTGCATTTATGATTAGAATTCAATCTGAGCTACGTGTAGCCATGAAGCTATCAACTGAAGTGATCAGTCAAACCTGTTTTTCATCCATCTTGATTTTACCTTCATCTTCTTGCTCGCTGCAGGCCAAAGGGAAGAAGCCTCTGTTTGTGCAGCTGGTGCTGGACAACATTTGGAGTTTGTATGACGCTGTGGTCACCAGTAGGTGGGTGAACGCTTTTAAATGGCAAGCTGAATTGTTTTCCTAATTGAACAAAATCTCTGTTGTTATGGGATGTTTAAAGTCATTCATAACGCAACATACTGGCTGACCTTACCACCCTGATTATGAATCCGTGCATATCGGTTTGTCTACCAATGAGAATTCCAGCTCTATGATTACAACAAAAATTATTTAGCGACGTTTAACTGGAAGGATAAACAGAGCGGCAGGACCAAGCCACCTAAAACTCTATATAATGTTAGGGTTTTCAATATCTGTGACAATCAATAAAAAACAGCCTCAGGTTATACAGTTTACTGGACCCACTATGATATAAGATTACATCTATGGCTAAGACAAAAGCTCACAATTGTTTCGGACAATTAGCCAAAGGCAAAAAACATTACAAGCGTCATTAAACTTCTTGTTTTTTTTCGCTTGTTTGAAATGATTCAGGTAAAAAATAGCCTCAGTGAAACTGTCCGTTATAAATATTGTTCTGCACAAGTTCTTGTTTCTTTTAACCTTCAGTTGGCATGAACAAAGTTGGCACCACCCATACAGCCTTAACTGGCATATATATAGTAACACTCCATATTGAAATAAACCACTGTTGTACTTTAAGCCTCAGCTTCTCAAAAACACACAAATGCCTAAGCTTGGATCACGATAGCACATTAATGCTCATGATATTTACACAAAATGGAACAGTGTTAGTGTGTGTTATCTACGTCCCACAGTCTCTATAAAGGCCCTCTCTCCTCGTCCTGTGACTAGAGACAAGGACAAGGTGGAGAAGGTGGTGTCCTCTCTGGGGGTGAAGGTGATGTCAAGGGACTCCCGGCACTCTGACCCCAAAGTCTTGCTGTCTGCCATCTGCAGCCAGTGGTTACCTGTGTCCCAGGCTGTCCTCGGTATCCTTTGTCCCGTGTCTTCATGTCCTCAGTGCTGGAACCGAACAGGAGGGTTATGTGTGAGCATATTATGGGATGTCTGTGCATGTGGTGTGTTCTTTAACGCAGACTGTAGCAATGCTGTGTGAGAAGCTCCCCAGTCCCTTAGACATCACTGAGGAGCGGGTGGAGAAACTGATGAGTGTCGGAGCGCGGATATTTGACTCTCTGCCCGAGCAGACGCAAGAACTGAAAAGAGGTACACACACACACACACACACACACACACACACACACACACACACACACACACACACACACACACACACACACACACACACACACACACACACACACACAGACACAGACACAGACACACACACACACACACACACAATGAATATCTATGTATTCTGTGGCTCTAGGAGGGGGGTTTGAAAGGCATTAGTGGTTATTAAACAGGGAGGTGCTATCAAATAGGTAACATCACTTGCATTATGGGTAATGTAGTATCCAGTGGATCTAGAGATGAATATTTGGGACTAAAAGTCAGGCTATCCCAAGAATGATTTTCATATCCTTCATTATATCTGTATCTAGTGATCCTGTTACAGGTTTAAAGAGCACTGTGATGCAAAATCTGCTTTATTAAAAGCATTTTATATAAGGGTCCACACTTAATACAAATCTTATTAAAATCGCAATATAAAATAAGTATAATGTTTATTAAAGACTAAATATTATAATGTTGTTCGGCACACATCCAACCATGATCATTGATATATCTTTTTCAATAATGGGTACTTATTCACATATTGCAATAGCAGCCAAAATTATAGTAATTCCTTATTGTTTAAAGTGGACCTATCATGCTATATTTGAATAATATAGTGTAGGATTTATACTTTTTATTTTTCAAAATACCAAACAGATCATGCATTTTAGCCATTCCTCATTTCACTCAATTTAACACTGTCTTTGCATGGGCTGATTCTGTGAGAACAGCACCATCTACAGGCCTGGCATATGTATTACAGCGTCTCCAGCGCTTTCGAACTGCAATGTCCGTGGCTGTCTCCTCCTGATTGGTGGAGTTGGCCCAATAGCCATAGCGCCACTTCTGTGACGTCATAGAAGTGTTCAAATCCGGTTCAGTCTGTATCAGATCCGTTGCAGCCCCTTTTTAAGAGATTTGGGTATGGAGGAAAATAGAGAGGGTTGTGTTTTCTGACACTTGGTGAGTTCCCTGACACACAGGGGACACATATTCATGTATAAAAGACGTACGAAAGTGCATTTTGCATGATAGGTCACCTTTAAAATCATGCAGACTTAATTTTGATAAAAAATTTAAAAAGAAAATTGGGAGATTTATAACATCACCAAAACAAAACATGTAAACCACTGAAACCACTGATTAGATGGTGATTGTTAGTTGTTGTCAGTGAGTGTTTCTAGCTGATATGGTGCCCTGGGTGGATCACCTTTCGTCGGCTCTCTATTCGCCCCCCTCTCTCTCCCCCATAGTGAGGCGACCTGAGATCACCCCCGCCCTTCTTTGAGTGTGAGACCTTCCATCCCAGCTGCCTGCTGTCATAAGGCCGCGCCCCCTTCGACCTGCAACCACAAAAACAATACCATATAAGACATTTCGTGCAAATTGCCCCCAGTCAAAACGCAGCCCTGGGCAACAGCCCATGTTGCACATATCAATATTGGCCACTGCTGCTACGGGTCCCTTACACTGTTTGAGCTTTTTCTTTAAGGGTTTTAAGGCACACATTTTTATATAGACGTTATTGCAGCATTTAATTCATTTCTGGGGAAAAAAACTCAGAAGATGTCCATGAGATGTCCATGATGTCCATGAGATGTCCATGAGAAAAGACATGGAGAGCAGACACAGTTTGCAAAACATGCAGTTTTAAAAGTGCAATACAGAAGTTTTCTGTCTTATCAAAGAAGAACATTGTCACAAACAAGTATAAATATAAGCAAATGATTGTCCGGCCATGTTCCCCTCTGAATTATGTGCAAATATATCTCAAATATAAACATTGTTTGGATAATGCTTAACACACACTTTTATGTGTGTTTGACTGCTTTTCTTCTTCTTTGGTTCCTATTCAGCGTTCCTCCGGTGTGGAAGTGAGGAGGATGATCCACTCATCATCTTTGTGTCCAAGATGTTCGTTGTGGACAACAAGGCCTTGCCTAAGAACAGGCAAAGGTGAGTGTGTGTATGTGTGTGTGTGCAGATAGTGTAGGTGATGGTGCTGCCATCCTGTTTTTCCCTCTGTGAATACGCCTCATATACTGAATATCAGATTGAACGGCTCACAGAAAACAACAAGGCAAGGCAAGTTTATTTATATAGCACCTTTCAACACAAGGTAATTCAAAGTGCTATACAAAAAATGAAAGACATCAAGAAAATGGCATTTAAAATCAGTCATTAAAAAGCAAAGATAATAAAATAAACATTAAAAGAAAAAATACATGGATAAAGGTTACAGTGGAGTTTAAGATGTGAATAGTTCAATTAAAGCAGCTGCTTCTCCATGTTTAGTTCTGACTCTGGGGACAGAAAGCTGACCTGTCCCTGAAGACCTGAGAGATCTGGATGGTTCATAATTTAGCAGGAGGTCAGAAATGTATTTTTGGCCAAACCATTCAGTGCTTTATAAACCAGCAGCAATATTTTTGAAATCTATTCTTTGACACACCGGAAGCCAGTGTAAAGACTCAGAACAGGAGTGATGTGATCCACTTTCTTACTGTTAGTGAGGACTCGAGCAGCAGCGTTCTGAATCAGCTGCAGCTTTCTAATAGAGCGGTAATTAAAGTTTAAAAGCGGTAATTAAAGTTTAAAAGTCTCAAAAATGCTACAACTATCACAAACTAGATGAATGTGAAGCATTTTGTTAAAGAAGGATGAAAGCGTAATTAAGGAGCACTATTGGTGTGACTGATGGTTATTGGACTCAGGATTAATTAATTTGGATTCCCGCTGTATGAAGAAATTAAAGGACGGCGCGGAAGTGGAAACAATTCACAAAGGGATTAAACTGTTTTAAAAACATGTTCAAAGTAAGCCGGATTTTGCCGATGCAGTTTATGTGGATTCAAAAGTCGTAAATAATCCACAAAATGGAGGAGACCGATCTGATCGGAGCGACTGTGACAAATAATCCAACTGAAACCGGCATGGACAATGACTATGTATTAAAAATGCGCTTATCCAGAAAAACCCGGTTTGGACACTTTACGGGCAGAAGAAACATTTCTATTAAAGAAAGAATTATACATTTCTGTCTTTTTATGCCTTTGATAGCTACTAACTTGAATTGTTATTCAAATAAATTATTTGTTATATTTTATTGTAATGTAGAGACGAGGCTTTTAGTGACAATCATGTATTGCTTTACAATTATATGTAAAAAAAAAAAAGAAGTCTAAATATGATATTTGGCCTCAAATCATCTGAAGCCTGGCGCCCCCTCTGCGATCTTTGGCGCCCCCCAGGTTGGGAACCACTGGTTTAGGTGAGTAGGCTGATTTAGTAACTGTTTTAATGTGACTGTTGAAACTCAGGTCAGAGTCCATGACTACACCTAGATTTAACATTGCAGACTGAAGCTCAGCGCTAACTTTTATACGTTCTGCCTTGGCAGAGAAAAAGCCCCAAGATTGAGCCTTGAGGAACCCCACATGTCATATTTGTCAACTCAGATGTGTATTTACTAGGGCTGTCAGTCGATTAAAATATTTAATCGCATGATTGTCCATAGTTAATTGCGATCAATCGCAAATTAATCGCACATTTTTTATCTGTTCTAAATGTACCTTAGAGGAATATTTTTCAAGTTTTTAATACTCTTATCAACATATGAGTGGACAAATATGCTTTATGCAAATGTTTATTATTGTGTGTGTGTGTGTGTGTGTGTGTGTGTGTGTGTGTGTGTGTGTGTGTGTGTGTGTGTGTGTGTGTGTGTGTGTGTGTGTGTGTGTGTGTGTGTGTGTGTGTGTGTGTGTGTGTGTGTGTGTGTGTGTGTGTGTGTGTGTGTGTGTGTGTGTGTGTGTGTGTGTGTGTGTGTGTGTGTGTGTGTGTGTGTGTGTGTGTTATGTGCAACTCAAGGCATATGCTCGAACGGGAGCTGCCTGGACGCTTCGCACTAACCGTGCTGAGTGTGCTGACTTTTCGTTCAATGTCCCACTGTCTGTCTACCTGCATAAAGTCAAGTGCTCGGCGCAGTTGTCGGCGAAATGTCGCTTCTCTGTTTTCATTGAAGCAGCTCCTTATATCCGTTAGTGCAGCTAGCTAGCACCAGATGCTAACAACAATACACGTAAGGTCTCTCTCTCGCACCATACATACACACACCTTCCCGATGGCCAGTCGGTGCCTGCCGGTGAGCGTGGAAGTGTGGTCTGCCGCAAGCGGGCGGCAGTAGCGGGGCTGTCAGCATCAGCTTGTAGATGGTATTTTAAACTCGATGCGCTCTGAAACTACGGGGCAGCCGAGGACAAAAAAATACAAATGCGTTAATCGCGTTAAAATAATTAGTGGCGTTAATTTATTTTTGCGTTATTAACACGTTAACTTTACAGCCCTAGTATTTACCTATAGAAACAACGTTCTTTCTGTCCTTTGAGTAGGATTGAAACCAATTTAGAACTGTTGCTGAAAGTCCCACCCAGTTTTCTTGTCGGTCTAGTAATATGTTGTGGTCAACAGTATCAAACGCAGCACTGAGATCTAATAATACTAACACTGAAGTTCTGCCACAAATACATTTCTCTCTTTACTTTTAAATCCCTGCTCTGACTGTGGTACACAGGACATCATTCAACAATGTGAAACCCAAATGAAACGTTTAGTATACAACACAGTCAAAATGCTTGTGGACTGGTGAGGATCACAGCACCCTATCTGACATTCAGAAACTTGAGCTCCCCAATAAATGTAATGCCTTCCTATGGAGCTAATTTCCTGCCATAACTCCACAAACAAGTTTTACAAATTCCTCAGGATTCACTAACAAACACAGTGTGGTTTGCAAATACAAAACACCATGTACAAACTAATGCATTTAGTTTAGCAAATACAAAACGTATCTATCAAACAAACACATACATTTTTTCTAATAAGTCATGTTTCAGAGACAAATTCAGCATATTACAAGTACAAAACCTTTTCTTCTCACGGCGGAATATTACTGCCAAAAGTCACGTGATTCACTCACGTGACTTTTGGCAGTAATATTCCGCCGTGGTTGTGCTCATACAAACTCACACATGCTCACTCACACATGTTCCATGGCAGCAGGAGGCGCTACTGAGTCCCTTTGGACGGCGGGAGGTTGAGCAGTTTTGATTTCTGTTTGTTGTCTCGCGTCCAGGAGGAAGTTAAAATGAGAGACAATGTAGTCTCGGAAAAGGTTCAAATTGGTACTTTAATTAAGTTACGTGGTTTCAAAACAAACAGAGCGATACAGGGACAACAGCTGTGGTCTGGGCGGCCGTGGGGAAGAGGGAGCGAACAAGCCAGGATCTCCTGTCTATATCTTATTCATGGCTCCTCCTCTCAATGGCGGCTGTGACGACGGGGGTCGCCCTCCGCATTCTTCTGTGTCCGATATCGCGTATAACAGAGGATTTAGACGTTGTGTGTTCATTGTATAACTCCACACGCCTTTTCTCCTCATACACTCATTCATGACTTTTTATTTAATGCATTTTAACGGCTGTAATCGTTGTTAACGTAAAACCGGAAGTGACGTCACTGTTGACAAACGGAGACACCTTTCAGTAAAGCTTTTCAAAATAAACTGCACATTCCTTTAGCAACAACGTTAGCCATAAGCCAATGCTAACCAGAAATGTTTTCAGAATAAAACTGTTAAGCTTACTCTATGTTTAAACTAAGTTACGTCGTTCAATATTGATTTTAATTTCTTACAGCAGAGCAGGGAACAGCCCTTGCCAGTCTGATGACAAGTGTTTCTAGCGATCCAGCCATCTGATACCGGACGTCACTTCACAATGAGCAGCCAACAGGTGAGTTTGTTGATTTTTCTGGTGAAAAAGCCAATGTTAACTCAACTAAGTTACTGTTTCATGAGTATAAGCAGGAGCTAGTTTAAATCAAGCTAGGCACATTTCATGTTGGTTCAGTAGGAGAACTCAGTGTATACACTTATTCCTCCACTGATCACTAGTGGGCAGAGGCCACATTTTTATATATAAAGATATATGTAATTGCTGTAAGCTAGCTCCTGCAGACTCCTTGATATCATCATACTCATAAAACAGTAACTTGTGGATTTTAACATTTTTCCCCAGAAACAACAAACTCTTCTGTTGGAATTTTTTCTTTCAGCAAAAGACACAAACATATAATCCCCAAGAGAACAAAGAACAATAAATACATACATAAACACAATAAACAAGAATATAAGTTATACTTAAATAAATAAAATATACAGATGCTGTCAGTATAATTCAAAGGAGAAAACTGAAAACAACATAAATTATAACACATTATATAAATGGGCATTTACAAAATGTTCAACATTAGGTTACAAAGCTGCTAGACAAGAAGCTACATCACATCCAATCATATCTAGCATATACATCGCCAAAGTCATATCTAGTTCCTTTCTAAAACTAATAATTTCCCCCATATTTTATTAAAGATATCAGACTTTCCCTTTAAAGCATAGGTTAATTTCTCTAAGGCCAGACAATGAGAGATATTTAACATGATAAGCCTATTGTTAGTCTGGTATTGGATCGCTAGAAACACCGCTGTCATCAGACTGGCAGGGGCTGTTCCATGCTCTGCTCAACCTCCCGCCATCCAAATGGAGTCAGTAGCTCCCCCTGCTGCTGTGGAGCATGTGTGAGTGAGCATGTGTGAGTGTGTATGAGCACAACCACGGCGGAGTATTACTGCCAAAAGTCACGTGACTCTGGCAGTAATATTCCGCCATGAGAAGAAAAGGTTTTGTACTTGTTAAAAAAAGTTTTGTACTTGTAAAACCTATGCTGAATTTGTTTCTGAAACATGATTCATTAGAAAAATGTCATGTATTTGTTTGAAAGATACGTTTTTTATTTGCAAAACTAAATGCATTAGTTTGTAGATGGTGTTTTGTATTTGCAAACCACACTGTGTTTGTTAGTGAATCATAAGGCATTTGTAAAACTTTTTTAGTTTGTTTGTGGAGTTATGGCAGGAAATTAGCTCCATACCGTCCATTAGGTTAGTGCTCTTGGAGTGAAATAATTCAACACTATAGTGAACAGTGGCTTGTGTATACAAACGGCACAAAATGATTAACATTGTACAAACAATTAGCTGATTGACTTTGTTTTATAGCCACCGTCAGTATCAACATTCTCATAAACCACATATATATATATTAGGGCCGGGACTCGATTAAAAAAATTAGAAATCTAATTAATTAGAGGCTTTGTAATTAATTAATCAAAATTAATCGCATTTTTAATCACATATAAATATTTGACCTGAGAACAGTGAGAAGCAATTTTTTTCACATAGATTTTAGTATACTATTGAATAATGACTGAATACATAAGCTTAAGCAACAAAACATTGTTTATTTTTTTCAAGGTGGTACTTAACCAAGACCAACAGAAAAGTGCAATTTTTGCCATAAAGTGTAGCAATAGCATAATTAGGAATATAGTACATTTCAGAGATTCAGGTAGCCTATAGGTAGGTAGACCTTCTGTAAACTATAACACTTTGTTTTTTAAGTAAAACACAATACTTTCAAGTACATTCAGAACATTGGAAACCCTGACTATTAGAAAACATCTCTCTGTTGCTTCAGAGGCCATAACAGACTTTGTTGATTTACCAACAGTTGATTTAAAAAATCTAATCAATTTCAGTCCAACTCTCTCAATAACCTTGGCCAAAACAATAAACAGTTCAACATAAAGTGCCAGTTGCACCAACAATGTAATAAATAGTTCAACATAAAGTGTACCATTTAAAATAAAATAAAAAAGTGCCAGTGATTGACCTCAATCCCTCCTATTCTTCCAATATCCTGATGAAAAATAAAATCTCTGTTGCATAGGCCACTGTTTGATCAACGCGAATTGGGTGTGGGTCCTTGTACTCCGAGTCGGGCTAACGTCCACGCTAGCTTCCACGCTAGCTGCTATATGTTTTGCATTGAGGTGATACTTGAGGCTTGATGTGCTGCGGTGATATGCGAATTCCTTTTTGTATAATTTGCAAACAACCGTGCTCTTATCGACGCTTCCATCCGTCCGTTTTTTAAAACAAAATGTCCCATTCACAGGGCCAACCAAAGCGGTCTCATCAGCTTCTTCATTCATGTTTGACAATTGTTCACTGTGGTTTGTTGTTGTCTGAAGTCATGAACGTTAGTTGGTGCTCCAGTATAATCGGTACCCCTGAAACTCATCCAGTGAGAAACGTTCCGCGGTGCAAAAATAAGTGCGATTAAAATGTGTTAATTTTTGTTTAATTAATTAATCTTAATTAACGCGTTAAAGTCCCGGCCCTAATATATATATATCCATATATATATATATATATGCTTCCAATGTTTTTTTGTAAGACGAATCTATCGTCTGACATGTCATTCGGACATACAGTATCTTGATTTTGGTAATGGCAACAAAAAGTCCAGTTTCATTCTAACCCAGTTTTCAAGTTTACTGTTTTGAATATATAATATATATAATTATCCACTGAGCAAAGTACAGTGCGGATGCTACTGCAACTCCCTTAAGAGCAAAGCAGGAGCTTGCAGAGAGTGCTCACACATGGACACAACAGGTTGAAATAGTTAATATTACAATTGTTCAGTGCGGTCTGTAGAGTAATCAAAAGGATTCTTTTTTTCACTGCTGTGAGCAAAAAGGTATTTTGCACTAACCTGTTCAAATAAAATAATAACTGTCTCCTTGGATAGATATCACTAGAGGACATATGTTATCATTGGGTGAACAACTGTTACAGGTGTATAATTATCTTTTTATTATTACAGATACCAACAATTCTGAACAAGGTCCTTGCTTAATTTAAAAAAAAAAAAAACTGATCATCAAAAATAAACTGTTGCTGAGGCACCAGGTAGCGACTCTTATGTAGGGATCATCCAATGTCCAGTCCAGAATATCCATTGTGCGTTCTATTCCAATACTCCAAAAGTACAATGACAATGTTTTTGCCTATCATTCCTGTGGCCTCTTTGTGGCTTCCCCTGGTTAAAAACTATGTGCCATTTCTGGTGGGCTAATCCCACCTCTTCCAATCATATCTCATCACCTGGGGCCCGAAGCTGCCTTCAAAATAAACAGCTACTTTAATAATGATACAATTACTTTTAAACAAATGTTTAAGTATGAAATAATGTAAATCAATGAATGGGTCCAACATTAACAATAACATTTGTGGGAAACTTTTGGAATGTGGACACATAAAGTGTGTTATGACATGCCCAGACATGCCTCTCCCTGTTCGGTATTAAGTAGAAAGTGTTTGTAAGTCTGCCCTCTGCAGTCAGGATTGGATTGGATCTTTCTCACCCCCAGTTTTTTGTCTCTCTAAAAGGTGCTTGTTGTTGAGGGGGATACAGCTCTCATACTCCCTTTTCTGTGTGTCCTTTTGTAAGTGGACTGAAATGATACTCCTCCACTCAGTAACAGATGGAGAGGGCCTGACATCTCAGAGCTCCCCGTTTCAGTGTTTGGATCTAAGCCTGGGTTATCCCATTCTGTCTTGTTCTTAATGAAGCTAGAGAAGGTTCACTTCTTTCTCCAGTGAGATGAAAAACTATTCCTCACAGTAAAGAGGCCAGGGCACAGTGGCATGTTGGAAGCAGTGGTTACAGGAGACTGGGATGAATGTCGGTGGTCCCAGTACTGGTTAAATGGTGTGGTGTGTGCAGTGGCGACTCGTCATTAGGGGCAGGGGGGGCACAGCCCCACCTACGGTCAGCAGAAAATAATTAAAATAATCATTCCAAAAAGATGTATAAAATATGTTAACCTGTTAAGCCCCGATCCTGTTTTTCAGGTCTCAGGCTCGAAAACAAATGACCATATCTTCCCTTCTAAAAGGGTTAAATTAATAATCTTTTTTCTCAAAGCAAGGTTACACCTGTGAGTTAGATGTAGAAGTGTCAGAATCAATATAGACGTTTTTATTTTAAAGTAAATTCAGAATGAACACAGTAAAACAATTAAATTACTAAAATTACTTATGTGAAAACCACCCTTGAATGATGGGATTGTAGACTAAAGCTTTAGGAATCCAAACTATAACATATAATGAGTACCCTGTATCAAGATTGATGCAAAACAAGTGAAATTTGACCTTTTTAGAGAGATTTAGCAAAATAAAACCCACTTCTGGGGTCATTTGGGTGGATTTTCCATATCTCTGGCTCCCTTGGTCGATTTTGCTGATTGACATCTCTTTCTAACCGTCGGAGCCAATGGAATCGAGAGTAACTCCCACATACTCCTTATTTGGTAATGTGTGTGTGTGAGACTGCCGCATAGCCAAGACTGGAAGCTGCGATAACTCTGGTGGCTACCATTAGCAGCTAACTTTTACTCTCCGATTTTTACATACAAATGGAATTATGGATTATAAATACAAATTATGACCCAGAAACTTTATCAACCTATGGATCAACCAATTCAGCCGCGTTTTTTCTCGTTTTAATGCCATTGAACAATACTTTTGATCAGATTGACAGCTCCGGTGAGACGATCTCCCGTAAAAGCTCCGTAAAGGTACGTGTTGTGATGTCTGTGTTTGCTTCCCCTGTCAAGGATTCGGATCACTCTGATGATATATATATATATATATATATATATATATATATATATATAATATATATATATATATATACCTAAATAATCTGTGGAACCTCAGCTTTAATCGGATATCTTGTATGTGCAGCTACGATAAGTAATAAGGGTGTCTTTTATCTTGTGTTCTGTGCCAAAGTGCGTTAGCCTTTTTCGCTCAGGGTTCATTTAGATGCTTCTTATGAGACTTGTGTTTTGTTTTGGTAAAAATGGTATGTATCGTCAGTTAGCTGAGATTCTTCCCGTTAATCTGGTATAACACATTAATAGGTTCTTAAATATTAAGATCCCCTGAGACACAGTGTCGTGAAAAAAATAAATAAAGTACCCGCCGGCGGGGACCTTGGGGCCAGTATATTTTAAAGGTCCCATGTCATGGCCATTTCTACTGATCATAATTCCATTGTTGAGGTCTACTAGAATATATTTACATTGTTCAATGTTCCAAACTCACATTGGTTTCTCATACAGCATCTCTGTATAGTATGTGTATTCACTAGGGGTGTTGAAATTAATCGTTTCTACGGTTCTGCATCGATGCAGTGACAGAACATCATCGATTATAGCGTAGTAACTTTGCTTCCTGATTTTACGCCCACGGCTTTACAATAACGTTTTTTTTTCTGTCACTTTAATATAAAATCGGTCGGTGACGCAGAGATCAGAGAACAGACGTGACTGCGGCACAGCTACACCAAACACGGAGCAGTCTGCTTTATCCACCAACACAAGAACACCAATCCAGAACCAACAACAGAAGGACCCGCTCTGAATCACTCCGTGTCGCTGCGGCTCAGACACACATCGATTTATGTTTAAAAAAAATACTCTCGTTACAATCATGTCAGGTTTTTAATGGATTTAGTTAAGTCTTGGTTTGCACAGTATGAATGTCCCCTTGCTATTTTCAGACGATATACGTGTGTAAAGTTTGTGAAGGCAGGAGGAAAGCTTCCGCGATCACCGTCTCCTCTCTGCTGCTCCAAACCCCGCCCCCCCCCCACAAAATAATGAGTGACAGGCTGACAGTAACCTGATAGAAACGTTATTATATGCACTTAATCACTGATTGAGATATGATGAAGCTAACTTAATCTCCTACATTCATGGGATTTATGTAACAGTAAGACAGAGAATGTAAGTGTGCACCCACATGCAGTATTTTTGTTTATATGTTGTAAATACTCCTGTTGTCTGCTGTGTTCAGACTCGAGTCATGTTTGTGATGCCACAATCAGGACCTTCATTGTCCTTTTTTTAAACCGAAGACCGTTGCTAGAAGCTGCAGCTAGACTGCAGAAGCATTTGTTTTTTGTTGTTGATTTCACACACAGATACTGTATAGGGATGCTAGAGCTATACAATTGATTTATTTTGGTTTATAAATTAATGTCAAGACATTTATGTTATTGATTTCTGAAGCACTTTCTAAATAATAAAAAGAGAGTTCATATGTATTTACTGCATGTATTCATTGATGAAAAAGAAGCCATGTGCAGTAATATAGAAAATTGAGGATGCAACGCATTAGTATGCATCGGGATATCAAATCGGTGACAGGATAATTGTAATCGAATTGTGAGACCAGTGAAGATGCACAGCCCTAGTATTCACTCTTTGTCCGACACGCCTTGTTGGAGCTCCTGCCCCCCCCCCCTCCCTATGAGCCCACTGTGCACTGATTGGTCAGCTCGCCCACTCTGTTCTGATTAGTCAACCACCGTTACAGCGGAACATGAGTGTTTATGTTTTACAATGGCATTTGTTAGCAACCAGAAAATTACACCAGTAATGACAAACAGATGAGAATGCTGCGTGCGGTCTGGGTGCCGTGTTGGCGGGGCGTTGCGGGGCTCGCTGATCCGCCCTGTGCGCGCTCCCGTGAGCGGGAGCGCGCTCCTTCACTACAGACTATCGCGCCACCTAACCATTCGCCAAAATGTTTTTAATACCAGCGGTAACCGGCCAAGCGCCGGGCAAAAAACAATCTTCAAATAAAAGAAAGTCACCGGAGGAGTTAAAGGAGAGTGACAGGGAGCATGAGAAGAAGAGGGAGAGAACGTTTCAGCCAGCTTGATCGATGGAGTTGGCTTCTAGTGGTGCAGTGACGCGTCCTAAAACCCTTTTATAATCTATCGATTAGATTTATGATTAGAAAATTATAAAAGTAGGGTAGACATGTGGAGATTATCCGGCTGAACAAAACCTGCATTTATCAAACAGGTTCGTTTTCCACAGACTTTATTTCCAGCTATTTTCCAAAACCCTGTGGAGAAGTCCCATTGCTTTTTTTGTCGAGGGAACCAGCGGCTTACTTCCTGGTTTTATGAGGCATCACTGCACCTCTCAATATGATGCCAATATAAACAAGGTCTTCTGTCGGCTCTTTACATCAATGCCGACCTATGCTGACAAGTAAGTGAAGAGTAGAAAATATAAAAGGTATTGGCTATAGGGAAATGTTCCAGCAGTTTAGGATAATGAAGGTTCTAATCTAATCTACTACATAGCCATTACATTTCTAACTCCTATACAAATAATAATACTCATAATAATAGCAGAAATGTTTTAACAATGACCACAATATAATTATTTTAATAAACCAAATATGATCAATTGAGGAAAGTGAGGAAGAACTGATGATTCAAATGTTGTAGTACAAGTAGTAATGTAGTTAGCATAAATTACTATTGCAACAAATGTGTTAATTTTCTTCATTATTAGTCGATTTTTTTTTGGACGAATGCTCCGGGCCAGTGGTTACAATGGTGGGTCCAGTGGCATTTTACCCTTAATGTCTACCCCTGCACACACACTCACAGCCTGAGTGAGTGCGTGTGTGCGGATTGGACCAATTGGTCTATTTGGACTTAGTGACGTCAATAGGCCCTGGAAGAAAAATGGAAAAAGAGAAATCTCCAACGAGGCGTTCTGGGAAAGCATAGACAGGTCTTTTCTGTATTATAGTTTTACTCGCTACAGGGTGTACTTTGAGGGTTTTTGACTTTGCAGACCGTTTACTTGCAGAAAAAGCTACATAACACACAAGGGGATTGGTAATAACCGGAAAAGCATATGATGGAACCTTTTAAGATCATGTTTAGTGGTCTCTACATTGCTGCTTCGGACTGCGTCCTTCTGATTAGTGTCCACAGTGTGCCTATTGAGCCGGGCTGAGCGATGTGAAAACTAAACTGCGCATGCTCAGAGTATTTTTGTATTCAATGTGTGCGGCAAAAAAAAGATCACAAGTGGGGCAAAGCGCTCGCAGCTGAACCATGAATGAACCAGCTTTGGTAAGCTAGTTTTATGTCATATCTTTTGTTGATCTTCTGTGTTTTGCCTATAGGCCATGCTCTGCTGGATCAATTGATATTGTAACCACGGTTGACAAGTAGGGTCGGGAACCGAAACTCAGTTCCAGATGAGAACCAATAAGAAATGCCGGCTACCGGGTAATCATACAAAATTAACAATTTCGGTTCTGCTTAACGCAGTGTTGTCCCCTATATACAAATAGTGGCGGCGCAGCGCCGCTGCTGAAATATGAGCACCGCTGCTAGGGGGCGCCAGCCAGGTACCCAAAAAAATCCCAAAAATAATAATATATATATATATATTTTTTTATAATAATAAGTGGCAACCTTTTTCATTTGATTGTTTGTTATGTAGATTTGTAGTATTTGTGTTACTGGCATAGGCGACACAGGCGGTCGCCTAGGGCGCCAGATCTGGGGGGCGCTGCGCTGGTAGCTCTGGGAGGGAAAAATCTTTTTGTGACTGTTGGCGCTCATCGAAATGTTCAGCCTTGATGTAACAACATTCATAATTAAGTAAATGTAACACCCTTTTCACCCCGGTTACATGTTTAATTTGCCCTGTACGGTGGGCGCTAGGTTAACTAGGTAAAATAAGATATGAATGAACAACAAAAATAAAATAAGCTACATTTATTTGTTATTGGTTATGGTAGGTTATTGGTTATGTTCACATACTTATTTGATTAATAAAATGCAAACCGATCTTTTTCATATGGGCGTTTTAGAGTTGTACCCCCTAGATCAGGTCTCTAGTAATTGTGTGCTCAAAGTGCACCAGATTGAAGCATTTTACTGTAAAATGTTCAAAAAAAAATCTTGGAATGCAGGGTAACCAGGGGCAGACTGGCCATCTGTGTGTTCTGAAGAATCACAGAACGGCCGGCCGTCAGTGGGCTCGGTTCGCTGACGGCCGGCACCGCCCTTAATTTTTTTTAAACGACATCATGTAAGTTGCGGCGACAGAGGTCCACAGTTGCCCCGCAGCGAGGCTCCCCCGCCCTCCAGTAGACAGTTCACGAGCTCAGTCACTTCATAACACCAAAGATGGATCGCGTTAAACGCTCTAGAGTGAGGCTCCACTACACTAAGAAAGAAAAAGAAAAGGCACAGTGTAATGCCTGTTAATAGCTTGCCACAGGCATAGCTCAGTTAAAATAAAGCACAGCTATTGTGTAATACATTTGTATTGCATGTATATTTTTTATTTGTAAAAATGTCAGTTAAAGCTTAAAAGAATAAAGATATTTTTGTTATCTAAAAGTTTGACCTCTTTCTTTTACAATTTTAGAATCGAAACGGGGAATCAATAAGAACTGGAATCGATATGCAGAACCGGAATCGATACATTTCAAACCATACCCATCCCTAGTGACGAGTGTCAATGTTTACCTTTTCATGCTGAAGTATTACGGTTGTTGTTATTGTTAAGTATTGCTTTGTGATAGCACACTTGACTTCATATATTTGAGGTAAATTACAATATCACGTCACCATGCTGTGTGTGTAAGTGTACGCGCTGACAGTGGTATAGTATTAATGTGTTGCTCCTCTCTCTCTCACACAATCATATGAGGGGCTGTACAGGCCGTAATTCATACTGGTCCTCTCACGTACATACATTCTCCTTTTACATACAGTGGGGCAAAAAAGTATTTAGTCAGCCACCAATTGTGAAAGTTCTCCCACTTAAAAAGATGAGAGAGGCCTGTAATTGTCATCCTTGGTATACCTCAACTATGAGAGACAAAATGAGAAAAAAAAATCCAGAAAATCACATCGTCTGATTTTTAAAGAATTTATTTGCCAATTATGGTGGAAAATAAGTATTTGGTCACCTACAAACAAACAAGATTTCTGGCTCTCACAGACCTGTAACTTCTTTAAGAGCCTCCTCTGTCCTCCACTTGTTAACTGTATTAATGGCACCTGTTTGAACTCATTATCAGTATAAAAGACACCTGTCCACAACTTCAAACAGTCACACTCCAAACTCCACTATGGCCAAGACCAAAGAGCTGTCAAAGGACACCAGAAACAAAATTGTAGACCTGCATCAGGCTGGGAAGATTTAATCTGCAACAGGTAAGCAGCTTGGTGTGAAGAAATCAACTGTGGGAGCAATTATTAGAAAATTGAAGACATACAAGACCACTGATAATCTCCCTCGATCTGGGGCTCCACGCAAGATGTCACCCCGTGGGGTCGAAATGATCACAAGAAAGGTGAGCAAAGATCCCAGAACCACACGGGGGGAACCTAGTCAATGACCTGCAGAGAGCTGGGACCAAAGTAACAAAGGCTACCATCAGTAACACACTGCCGCCAGGGACTCAAATCCTGCAGTGCCAGACGTGTCCCCCTGCTTAAGCCAGTACATGTCCAGGCCCGTCTGAAGTTTGCTAGAGAGCATTTAGATGATCCAGAAGAGGATTGGGAGAATGTCATATGGTCAGATGAAACCAAAATAGAACTTTTTGGTAAAAACTCAACTAGACGTGTTTGGAGGAGAAAGAATGCTGAGTTGCATCCAAAGAACACCATACCTACTGTGAAACATGGGGGTGGAAACATCATGCTTTGGGGCTGTTTTTCTACGAAGGGACCAGGACGACTGATCCGTGTAAAGGAAAGAATGAATGGGGCCATGTATCATGAGATTTTGAGTGACAACCTCCTTCCATCAGCAAGGGCATTGAAGATGAAACGTGGCTGGGTCTTTCAGCATGACAATGATCCCAAACACACCGCACGGGCAACGAAGGAGTGGCTTCGTAAGAAGCATTTCAAAGTCCTGGAGTGGCCTAGCCAGTCTCCAGATCTCAACCCCATAGAAAATCTTTGGAGGGAGTTGAAAGTCTGTGTTGCCCAGTGGCAGCCCCAAAACATCACTGCCAAAACATCTGCATGGAGGAATGGGCCAAAATACCAGCAACAGTGTGTGATAACCTTGTGAAGACCTACAGAAAACGTTTGACCTCTGTCATTGCCAACAAAGGGTATATAACAAAGTATTGAGATGAACTTTTGTTATTGACCAAATACTTATTTTCCACCATAATGTGCAAATAAAGTCTTTAAAAATCAGACAATGTGATTTTCTGGATTTTTTTTTTCTGATTTTGTTTCTCATACAGATGTAGCGATTCATTTCAGACAGTTTGAAACGCGAGGGCCGTGATTGGTACGTGATCTGCCCTCGCTCAAGGGAAAACCTCCAATTTGACTTGAGACCGCCCCCGTGATAGATAAATGTAATTATAATGAAGCCAGCTGCAATGGATCATTGATCCACCAGGGGGTGCAGTGGAGTTCCACACTAGAGCTCATGTGAAATAAAGTCAGATACAGTACGCTGGATGTACAGCGGAACTTTGTTAAGATCCATATGTCACGGATATCATACTCTGTGCTAAATAAGAGACATGTAATCATTTACAAAACATCACCATGTTGTTATTTAACAAAATAATGTTGTTTAGTCGAAAAAAACGAACAGGAGGAAATGCAGCCCGGCTCTCGATTTTTAATCCTAATTTAATCATCTTCACCACGATCATTTATGTTTATGTTCGCCGAATTGACATGAAATCACTGACACATATGCATATACTGTATTCAACTTCATTAAAACGTTATTAACGTGCCTAAACTCAGTAGTTCACTAAACATATTTATATTTTAATGGAGCCTCGTCGGCAGATCAGGATCCCAAAGCGTGGCGGAGGGATCCTGATCTGCATGACGGGTACTATTTTCCCCATAAGGAACAAGTCGCTGCAAATTATCCCGCTTATTACACGGCCACATTCTCAACAAAGTAACAACATGACTCCCAGTATTAATTGAAATACTTTTATGGATTTAGAAAATGTTTTTATTGATTTAAAAAATAGTTTTAAAACTGTTGATTTAAATTGACATGCATCCTCTAAGAAAAATAGTCCGTTGTTACCATTTTTTAAACAGTCTGAATGAAACGGCAGCTCTCAACTGTGTATTTACACAACTAATGGCCCATCAACCACAGCTCTCTCCCCCCCCCCTCCCCCCATGATCTTTCTTCTCCAGCAGCTAAATTAACTGGATGTTACTCTGAGTGACCACAGACTGTATGTGACAAGCTTACAGTTAGTGACGTAACAACACCATAAAAGCTGGTGGGTTGAAAGCAATACGGAAGGTAAAAATAACTAGAATAATTGTGATTCATTTATTGTGGCTTTTATGTTTTTAGGTATACAATGTTATGTAATTCAGGTTTATAGTTCATCCTTCTCTAAAAGCCTTCAACAATGACAATATTCATAGTAATTGAATAAATCCTTCCAACACACATTGTAAAAAATAGCCTTCTGTAAGTTAAGAAATCATTCCAATATGTACATATTCTGATGTAACAACAATAACATTATAAATAGTAACATAGCTGAACATGGTATTGCACATTTAGCTTTGAGTGTTACTGACCTGAGATGTTTTTATTACATGAATTAAGGTGACTGAGGCTTTTTAACATACAGGGATGCAAACTCATCAGGTATGAAAAAGGTGACAAGGATCCGAGCCCCCGACTCCCCCACCCCACGGAATGACAGAGGATTTTAGCAGTCAGAACAACTAAAGCAGCAGTGTTAATAATAACAGAAACGCCAAAGAGTCACATCTAATAGAAATATATAAAAGCATTTATTTTAAATTGTGTAGCAGTCAGTTTATAATTTTGGCAGCACTGTTGAGCATTTTGAAAATGTATTTTCATGCCTTTGTGCAAGGCTTAAGTCTTTCTATCTTTATGGCCACATGGTGTAAAGTAACTCAGTTCATAAACTCAACAAGTACTATACTTGGGCACAATTTTGAGATACTTGTACTTTATTTAAGTATTTCAATGTTTTGCTACTTTGTTCTTCTACTCCACTACAGTTCAGAGGTAAATGCTGTACTTTTCCGCCACTCCATGTATGTAATACCTTTAGTTACTTTACAGATGTGGATGAATGATGTGAAATATAATCAAGTGTTAATTCCGACTTTAGTTCCACCTGGAGTAAATCCACAAGCTACCGTGCAGTATACAAAGTCATTCAAACTAGCTGCACCTTTACCAGCTTTGAGAACACTTTCATGATCAATCATTATAAAACATATCATATCTATTATTCTGAAATGGACCAATCTGCACAATGACTACTTTTACTGTCGCTACTTTCACTATATTTTGATGATAATACTTTTCTACTTTTACTTGAGGAACATTTTGAATGCAGGACTTTTACTGTAACAGAGTATTCCTACACTCTGGGACTATTACTTTTACTCAAGTACAAGATCTGAGTACTTCTACTTTTACTCAAGTACAAGACCTGAGTACTTCTACTTTTACTCTAGTACAAGATCTGTGTGCTTCTACTTTTACTTAAGTACAAGACCTGAGTGCTTCTACTTTTACTCAAGTACAAGATTTGAGTAGGCTACTTCTACTTTTACTCTAGTACAAGATCTGTGTGCTTCTACTTTTACTAAAGTACAAGATCTGAGTACTTCTACTTTTACTCAAGTACAAGACCTGAGTACTTCTACTTTTACTCAAGTACAATATATATATACTTATACTACCTCTGTTTATAGCCTATGAAAAAAACTATTAGAAATAGAAGGCTAAAGCTAACGTTAGCAGATAGTGACAATGTATGCTCGCTAGCTAGCTCAACGATTCCTTTAATAATATTGCCACAAAAAAACTTTTCAGTTCACATCACGCTCTGCCGCTCCGACAGGGAGCTCTGCTCTGAACACCTGAACGGCCCGTTCTAACAGCTATTCACCAGCGGTCCAGTCTGTGCCACAGTGACTCCGGACGCACAGTTATTATTAACGAACGCACCCGTAGGTAATGTAGCTGCTGAAGCTAGACCATCATCTTTGAGCAGCAGAGCCTTATTATACATCCATGAGCAGAGCCGACAGGCAGGAAGACTCGAGCACACAGCTCGTACTTCATTATAATATATAAAAAAAGAACACCATGCGTGTCATGATGGCACATAACAGCTCACGGCCGCAGATTACTCCGGGTCCCAGACCCCCCCATACCCCGAAAATATTTTTATTGCAGATCTACATGAATCACACTTACGACTTATTTTGGATTTAAAACGTCGAATTTCGCCGAAAGGTGACAAGTTTGCATCACTGAACATAGACAGAGCACAACTGAAACATAACATCTGAGATGTAACAACATAATACACTTTTTGGGGATGCTTGGGATGTGAGTGAGGGACACGGCTTAGAACGGGCATGTCGCCTGGCAGGACAGGAGAGTGTGTGCACCAGTCTGCCTTGATCTATGAATTCATGTCCGTGACACTCACTGCTGCCCACAGCTGTTTTATAGAAGGAAATTCCTTCACTTCATGAAAGTGTTTTAACCACACACACCTCTACACACACATGACGGGTGTTATTTTCCCCATAAGGAACAAGTCGCTGCAAATTATCCCGCTTATTACACGGCCACATTCTCAACAAAGTAACGACATGACTCCCAATATTAATTGAAATGCTTTTATGGATTTAGAAAATGTTTTTATTGATTTAAAAAATAGTTGTATTGATTTAAAAAATAGTTGTATGTATTGATTTAAATTGACATGCATCCGCTAAGAAAAATAGTCCGTTGTTACCGTTTTTTAAACAGTCTGAATGAAACGGCAGTTCTCAGCTGTGTATTTACACAACTAATGGCCCATCAACCACAGCTCTCTCCCCCCCTCCCCCCTTGATCTTTCTTCTTCAGCAGCTAAATTAATTGTAGGTTACTCTGAGTGACAAGCTTACAATTAGACACAACACTGTCATTGCAAGTGACCCTCAGTTAGTTGACTTTTATGTTCAACTGCTAAATTCGTTACTGATAAAAAAAGGGCTTCTACTGTACCTAATTACCTTAACACTAGAACCGCCAGAGGTTTTTGTATAGGCCCACCTAAACCCGTCAAATCCCGCTATTAGAATGCAATTTTTAACAACATAGGGTGCTACATAACACACTTTCAGGAAAAGTCACGGACTGGGAGACTTTAATATTTTATTGAAAAAAAGTTACATTAAATACACACAACACACATCACACAAATTGACCCGATTGGCGGTTCTAGTGTTAAATAAACTCACTAATTAATGAAACCAGTTCAATACGCATTATTATATTCTTATCATTCTTTATGAGCGCAGAAATAGTCTTAAAATCAGATCTGTTTTTTAAATGAAATCTGACGGCAGGCAGTTAGCTCTGATCACCTATGATAAATGCGCCACACCTAATCGCTGGCCATTCTGCCACAGAGCTCCCTCTATACAAATCAAACTGTAGACGGTGTGAAAGCACCTATTGTTTTAAATAATGGTCGGAATGTGACCTGTGAGCCTTCTGAATTACCGTGGGACAGCACATTCTAAACTAAAATGTTCAATCAATACAATAAAGTAACATCTTATCTTATCTTAATGATATCTTCATATGAATAATAATAATAAATCATACAGTATGTGTCCGAAAGGGAGCAGGAGGAAGCAAACACAAAAATATACAAAATATATACTGCATATTAAAGCAAACGATTGTAAAGGTAAAAGTATGAGCAGTGTCTGTGGCCATTCAGCCACAGACACTGTTCGAAATGGGGGGGAGCTAGGAGGAGCTTGGCTCCCCCGAAGAGGGAGGGAGCTCCCCTGAAGGCTGACTTTGAGATAAATAGGGGGAGCCCAAAACAATCGTGCATATTTGTGTCACACAGATTAGAAATGTTGAGTTTCTGTAAATAACAGTTCTTGAAATAAATAATAGTTATTGTTCATTATAGTTTCTGAATATTTGTTTTATATTTGTGAATATGTCTGGGTGTTGCCATCTATACGTGGCGGCGCTGCATTCTTACTTACGTTGCTATGGTTATGGCGGTGATGCCAGTGCGGTATTTTAAAAGTTCATATTGATATTTTTTTAACTCTGGCTTTGATATAAAAAATATGTCAAAACGAAAACAGCCAAGCGTCACAGCTTTTTGGATTCACAAAGAAGCGAAGGAGTCTAAAAATGACAACGTGAACGTAAAACAACTTTTAGTTGGCCGGCTGTAAGCGGCGTTAGGGTCGAGCTTGACAGCTCCACACCGAGGGAGAGTCCTGCCGATGCGGAGCCTGAAGAGGCTTCAACAACGGCCACATCTGCCGGCATAGTGACACCGTCTGTATTAGTAGAAGAGTGTTTTTATAGCAATTGATCGCATCCGCGCTGCTGCGCCAGTCAACAGAGCGTGCGTGTGACATATTTAGTAGCAGGATGTGCTCTGAAAAATAGGGCTCCCCGAAAGCAAATGGGTAATTCGAAAACTGACAGAGCTCCCTCTATACAAATCAAACTGTAGAGGTGTGAAAGCATCCAATTGTTTTAAATAATGGTCGGAATGTGACCTGTGAGCCTTCTGAATTACCGTGGGACAGCACATTCTAAACTAAAATGTTCAATCAATAAAGTAACATCTTATCTTATCTTAATAATATCTTCATATTAATAATAATAATAAATCATACAGTATGTGTCCGAAAGGGAGCAGAAGGAAGCAAACACAAAAATATACAAAAAATATACTGCATATTAAAGCAAACAATTGTAAAGGTAAAAGTATGAGCATAACAAATAAAGAAGTGTAATGTAAACATTTACATTATAATTATGATTATTTAATATATAAAGACTATATTATTGAATTACAAGATTAGATATACTTTAGTTGATCTAAAATATTGATGTGTTCAAATGCTCTTCAAAACACAACTGAAAGTCCATGAAACTTGTCTTTCTGTATTTGTGAATGAAGCGCCACCTCCTGGTTAAAACCTGAAATTGAAAATCTGGCAACGCCCTCTTGGAAAATAGTGGGATGGCTTAACATTCCTCTATACTGGTCTTTGGCAGGTCGTAGGCAGGAAGCTGTAAGCTTGAGTCTGAAATTCAGTGCTCCATCTGTAGTTGAGGTATACCTAGGATGACAATTACAGGCCTCTCATCTTTTTAAGTGGGAGAACTTGCACAATTGGTGGCTGACTAAATACTTTTTTGCCCCACTGTATATTGTCTTCAGACATGCATATATTATTTATAATATTAAATGTAAACATTGAATGAATGTGCATGAGAGCAAAATGTATAAATATGAGCATTACAATGTATGAATATGAGAACAAAATGCATGAATGTGTGAGTGACAATATATGAATGTGTGCATTGAAATATGATAATATGAGAGCAAAATGTATGAATGTTTGAGTGTAAATATATACGTGTGAGAGTGAAAATGTATGTATGTAAAAGGAGAATGTATGTGTGTAAGAGTGAAAATGTATGTATGTAAAAGGAGAATATATGTGTGCAAGAGTGAAAATGTAGGTATGTATAAGGAGAATGTATGTACGTGAGAGGACCAGTAAGAATTACGGACTGTACGGCCCCTCATACGATCACACACACCCCTCTCTCTCTTTTTGTATGTGACGATCAGCTAGCTGTTGCCTGAACCATGGATAACCTACAGCTATTTGTTGACGTGTTAAAAAAGCACAAGAAGCCCCCCCAGTTTTGTACATCTAAAAATGCCACTGGGTGTGTGGATTCCATGTGTCAGTTATTAATAGGCTCATTGTCTCTGCTCCGCCTCGTTGTGCACTATTGAGTGATTTGCATTAGCTTAATTGTGCTGAAGCTATAAAATCTTCATCTCCTTTGTTGTGAACTCTATGATTACATCCGTCTTCAACTCAATACTGAAGCACGTTACCAGTTAGACACAAGATTTTGCAAATTAAGGATGATTCTAGTTTACTACAACACGGCCATTTGTACCTACTGAAGTATCGTAGGTTGGTTTGTTTCAGAAGAGAATTATGGTTATGGCTCTTGTGTTTGATAAAGGTATTAATAGGATCAATATATTGTTAGTTTTTTTTTTTGGTAATAAGATTTCATTGTAATCGAAATTATAAAGAATATGACCAGAAATATCCTAATTCAATCAAACCCGGGCTTAATCTTCTCTCTTCTTGATGCGGTGAAATCTAAAGTCGATGGTGAGCATACAGTATTCATGATTGTAACACCCGAACCTTTCAGGAGTTGCGCCGGCCGTTGAAGCAAATGTTCGTACTACAACGGTACTACAACCACCGTTTCAGTCTGTGACATCATTGGGCCTATGAAGACTTTGTCCCATTGATTTACATTGGTAAAGAGATATCTGTTATTCTGCAGATCTTTTTTTTTGGCTAAATAATCTACCCAATATGAATTATTTAAATCATTAGGGTCTTCAATCAATCAATCAATCAATGTTTATTTATATAGCCCAATATCACAAATGTTACATTTGTCTCAGTGGACTTCACAGTTTGTACAGAGTATCAGTATGACAATACGACACCCTCTGTCCTTAGACCCTCACATCGCAAGTCTTAAACTTGTAAACGCGCTTAAAGTCAAATCCAGAGTTATTTTCCCTCTTCATCCATCTGACTGTGCCGAGAGCGGGATATTGGAGGTGGGGCTTAAGGAAAACTCAAGTGCATGTGATCTATGGGCCCAAGACCCCGGTTGATCCGGTAACTTTTTGGATCTCCAGTCGCTCCATTGTTGGCCTAATGTAGCACTGAGCAACTTAGATAGGAATGAGCAGTACCCCCTCCAACGCTTTATATGTCCATGATAGCACCCTGCTCTCCTTTTCCAGGACTTTCCGTCTGTTTTCAGCTTCTTCTACAGTATATCTGATGGCCAGTACAAAGATCCTACCTCAGCCCTATGGCTGACATCCTCTCTTCCCCCCCTCTCCGGTCACAGTGCTAGATCCTGATTGCAGACTCTGCCTATGGAGTCCTAGGGAAACAGAGCGGAGAGCAGAGGAGAAGAGATATAGACAGGCTGTCAGAGACGGGTCGGAGGATGAGGATAAGGAGCTACAGATATAATAATACAGGGAGAATAAAGGATTTGAGTGAAAATAAGTAAAGGTCATTTCAGACTGAGTAAGGAAGAAAAAACCTTTCTAAAATCTCTGCTAATGAGCCTTTATACACCTACTGTGATAAAAACCATATGCCCCATGGCCTGTCGTTTTAACTGTGACACCTTCAACCCAAGCAATATGTTGAAATTGTAAGAAGTCATGGTCATAATGAAATTCAATAGCTTATGGTAAAAACTATTCGCCATGCAATGTTTGGGATATGCAGAGGATCCTTTGTTGCTATGCTATTGTGGGGTTAACACTAGAACCACCATTACCCCTAAAACCGTCATTTTTGACGCCCTAACGCAACAGCGACAGCACTCACAGAGACTTCATTCTTGAAACAATTAATTTGTTAATTATCGTAATTTCTTTAAATGCTTAGTACGACTTAAAAAAAAGGAAATGGGATTCCTTTTAGAATTGCTTCAGTTTATATCATAACAGATCAAAAAGTTCAGACATACTTTAGATCAGGGGTTCTCAAAGTTTTGATGAGTGAGGGCCAATTTAGGTACCCAATATTGGATTGAGGGCCGCCCAAGAAAAAACGGAACACAAAATTCCAAAACAAATCTTTTCTTTATTGCACACACACACACACACACACACACACACACACACACACACACACACACACACACACACACACACACACACACACACACACACACACACACACACACACACACACACACACACACACACAGAGAGTATTGCGCTGGAGTTAGTGATATGCTGTGGATTTCCTGTCTTATCAGCAGGGCCCTGTTTCAGAACCAATTCCAGCTACTCAAGCACCACAGGATAGTCTCTGCAAGACAAATACAGAGAGACAGAGAGGGGGGAGGGAGAGAAAGAGACTTTTAAAATAGAAGCTTACCAAAGACCACAATAACACAGTATTCATCATCATCATTGTTATTATTATTGTTGTTGTATTTGTAACACAAATCAGCTATTATTGCCTGTCATCAACATACCTTTTCCTACTTTGAATGGGATTTATGGTGCTGTCGTCTGTTGGCTACTATTCCTTTGATGTCCGGTTCCATCTCCGTTGTTGCTATACGAAGGACAGCATGTAGATGGGCATCCGTCAGCCTGGATCTCAGCTGGGATTTGTTGATGGCCATGGTGGAGAAGGTTTTCTCACAAATGTATGTGCTTCCGAACAGAGAGGCCATTCTGATGGCATGTTGGCGAAGTGCAGGGTACGTAGATGGGGAAAGTCCTTTGTAGAACTCGATGAGATTCTTGTCTCGATATGCTGCTCTGGCCTCAGAGCTCTCCTGCAGGTCGATGAGCTCGAACTGCATTTCTGCAGGCTCTTCTTCGGGTGCACATGTGAAGGGATCTTGGAATAGGTTGAATGACTTCTCGTGGTCACTGAAGTCCGAGAAGCGGTGGTGGAATTCCTCTTGGAGTTTTTCCATGAGGTTGTGGTTCTTGTCTGAACACAGGTGATGTAAAACGTCACATTCACCTGCGAGCACCTTGCAGGCGGGGAAATGGGTTAGATCCCCCTCTCTGAGCTGTCCCTGCACTAGTTGAAGTTTTCGCTGGAAAGCTTTGACGCTTTCAAACAATGTGGAAATGAGCTTCCCATGGCCCTGCAGCTTCACATTGAGATCGCTGAGAAAGGTGTTCAGGTCAACAAGGAACGCTAGGTCACAAAGCCATTCAGTGTCACTTAACTGTGGCAGATCTTGTCCTTTTGATTGCATGAACTCAGCGATTTCTTTCCTCAAATTAAAAAAACGCTTCAGTGTGGCACCTCTGCTCAGCCACCTGACAGCAGTGAAGTATATGACGTCACCAAATTCAGCCTGTGATTGCACCAAAAAAGTTTTGAATTGACGGTGATTCAGACCTCTGGACTTCATGAAATTCACTGTCTTGACAACAATGTCCATGACATGTTTCATTTCAAGCGTATGAGCAGCAAGGGCTTCTTGGTGAATTATGCAGTGATATTTGATTAGGTTCTCACCTCCGTTATTGGCCACTTTGTCGCTGAGCAAAGAGACAGCGCCCGCCTTTCTCCCGACCATGGCTGGCGCTCCATCTGTTGTGACACCGACCATGGATGTCAGCTCCAAATTGTATGCATCGAGACTACGACACACAACATCACAAATGTCGATTCCCCTTGTTCTGTCTTTGATACTCTCCATGCTTAGCAGTTCCTCGCCTATTTCAAAGTCCTCCGTGACCGTTCGAATGAAAATCAGCAGTTGTGCAGTATCAGAAATGTCTGTACTCTCATCCAGTGCTATAGAAAAGGACCCCTTGCCTAGGCCTTCCACACGTAGTCGCAATTGCTCTTTGAGATCATTGGCCAGATCTTCGATTCGTCGTTTCACTGTGTCATTCGATAAACTTATGTCACGGAACTTTGACTTTTGTTCAGGGCATACAATGTCAGCCACTTTCAAAATGCAGTCTCGCACGAATTCTCCATCACCGAACGGCTTGCTCCGCCTGGCAATTTCGTGAGCTACCACATAGCTAGCCTGTGTTACAGCTTCACCGGATTTTGCAAGATTTGTGAAAACTGACTGCTGGGCAGTTAAACCTCTTTGAAGTTGTTCAAGTTTAGTTCTGCGCTCCTTGCCCATGAACTTGTCATACATTTTATGATTGGTATCATAATGGCGTTTTATGTTATACTCCTTGAGCATTGCATTCACCTGCTTGCAGATGAGGCATATCACTTTATCCGACCCCTGAGGTAAAACGAAGTAAGCGTTGCTCCATTTCTCCTGGAACTTCCTTTTCTCCTCACTGACAAAACGTTTTTTACGCGACGGCCCTGGCTCCTCCATCTCGCTTACACAACGAAAACTTCCAACAAATTTTGTTTCCGCTGTTCACGTGAACACTTTGCCGCCTTTGGGACGTGCATCCAATCAGGGAGTGAGTTTGGGGATGCTCGCGCTGGGGGTATTCAGTGGAAATAACAGTGTGCCTGAGTGTGGACGTTGGGAGAGACAGCTTGTTGTTTTATTATTGTATAACCGGACTTTTGTGTGCGTTCATATACTTAACCACACACGCAAACACACACACTCTTTCTCTGCCGTTACATATTAGACACTACTTTATCTGTCAAGTTGTCTCCGATGCCACCACAACTTCCTGTCAAACACGTTATCTCGCCTTCAAAATAAAAGCATGCAAACAGAACTGGAAGTTAACCTAAATTAAATCCAAAATACACATAAAACTACAACGAAGGCAACAAAAACAATGCAACATCTCCTTCAGTCTCAGAGGACACAAAGTTGGGTTATCTACAGACAGTGACTAGCTAAAATCGCTAGCTAACTCCCGTTTCTGATAACTTACAACAGATTTTCCGCTTAACTGCAACTCGCGAGATTTGCGAGATTCAGGTTACCAAATAAGGAGTGAGAGTGACGCGTAGAGGAACCGGAAGCTGCGCTAGCCTCCGGTGGCTACCATAATGCTATCATTTAGTTTCTCCGATTTTCGCACAAAAATTGATTGATGGACCATCAATAAATAAGCCATGCCTGCTTCATGTATGGAAGAGGACCAGCGCCTCAAGAAAGCAATCATATCATCAGGTGTGGTCTCTAACATTTATAAATTATTACCTAGGGCTGCCCCGAATACCTATTCTCCTGTCCAACTGTCCTGGGAGCATACCTTGAATATCTCTCTGTCTGCTTTGCAATGGAACTCCATTTGGCAGTCAGCTATGTTCTCTTCTAAATGTGTAAGATTCAGGATCATACAGTTCAAAATTCTCAATAGAGCCTACATCACCCCTGTTACAAAATCCAAGATGGACAATAAACACAGAGATTTATGCTGGCATGAATGTGGCAAGCGAGGTACATTGTTGCACCTACTCTGGGAATGCCCAGCGGTAAAAAAACTTTGGTCAGAAGCAATATCCTTATTGTCTGAATCTTTAAAAGTTAATTTCCCTACATGTCCCATTGCATGTCTACTGGGTCTCAAGCCAGATGGCAATCCTGCAAGGACTACCGATCGGCTCTGGACATTGGCCTGTTTAGCCACAAAAAGACTCATCCTATTAAACTGGAAGGAACGCAAACCAGCCTGCTTTACTAGGGACTCATGGCTGAGGGAGTATCTGGACCTACTGAACATGGAGCGTGCAGCTTCTCTGCTGGGGGATTTTGAGGGGAGACAGGAGGATTGCGGTTCACTGTCCGCAGCTCTCCTATCTAACCCTGTCAATATGGCATCTCCTGTGTAATGTATAATGTATTGTGTATGTAATGTCCTGTGTATGTCACAATCAGCTGTCTTAGGAAGTCATCTTTGCATCCACCCCCCCCCCCCCCCCCCTCCCCCGTTACGTTTTGTTTAGTTGTTTGTTGTTACATGTTTTGATGTACGGTTTGTTATCTGGAGCAATGTCTGTTAAAAAAAATAATAAAAAAAAAATAATAATAATAATAATAATAATTTTACTGTACTTGGGGTTTAACAGGTTAACTATCGCGGGCCGCCAGAAACATTTCCGAGGGCCGCCATTGGCCCGCGGGCCGCACTTTGAGAACCCCTGCTTTAGATGAAACAAATAAGTGGTGCGCTACAACTAAATAATGAATACATTTAAACAATCAGTTCATTGTAGATTTACAACATTATTGAAAAGTAGAATTCATTTTGTATAATATGGAAATGATACATGGACCTCTCTCCCTCTTCAGTCAGTTTTGTCCGTATCAGTCTCATAGAGCTTGCAGTAGTATCCAGTAATGAATGACCCGACACTAGAAAATATAAATACTTATAATTAGTTAAGCCAGTGCCAGAGGTAGATAAGATGCTAAATGTGAAAGGTTTAACTAGAAGCATGTGTTTCTCCTGGCTCGCCGGTCCTGTCATGGTAAAAATAACCCCCTTGGCGGTTTTTGTGTTGAAACAACTCAAGTTACAAAACGACATTACCAGAGTTTGGATTAGAGATGAGTGATTTCAAATATCTGAAGGTTAACTGTCAGATGCACATAGATTTAGTTGAATGTTACCTTGAATTATAAACATGGTGTGTTGTTGATTCACATTATAGACTTCTAAACCAACATATTTTTATTAAAGGGGCCTATTCTGCTGATGTTCAGGTTCATAATTGTATGTAGTGTCTACTGGGACATGTCTCCAAAAAAGCTCTTTATTTTTCTCATACTGCCTGTGCTGCAGCACCTCTTTTCACCCTCTGTCTGAAACCAGAGCCCAGTCTGCTCTGATTGGTTAGCTGGCCGGCTCTGTTGTGACTGTTCAACCGCTTAAAGATGTCCCGCCCCCCCTTAGCCTATGACGCCCAATGTGCTGGAGCACAAGCCAATAGAAGCACACGTGTTACATCCTGATGTCTCTTTGTTCAGTAAGTAAACAAAGCAGTCCAATTGAGGCATTTCAGACGGAGGGAAACTCCCTCTGGAGGGAACACAGGGATTTTAGTCTTTGCAGACCATTGACATGCACAAAAACCTATATAAAACACTACAGGGAAGGGAAAACACAAAAAAGCAACATGGCCCCTTTTAAGATGAATCTTCTCCAGCTTGAAATCGAATAATCTGTCTCAGCTGTGTGATTTTGTGAATGTCAGAAATAATATCATCTTGGTCACGGCTCGGTTACATTTATACACTCTGGCCAGAGTGGAAAAAAATCTTCAATCTAAGTCCTTCAGCGGTAAAAAGCCATGAAGTGTGTTTAGCAGACTTCTTTAATATCAATATATTGTTTAATTTTCCAGCACACTTTTTCCCCCTTCTTCACAATGTGGAAAGGTCTGCATGTGGTTGCCTTCGTCCGTCTTCAGTGTTTGGAAGCCATTACTTCATAACCACGGCAGGCGAGTCCAGAAATCCAGGCATGGCATTCCCATTATTACCACTGAGCGAGGAGGAGGCAGGGACAGGAAGCACGAAGCCTTGTATCTACCACACAGCAATGTTTTATTTAGATGTTTACCTCATACAACTTATATACTTCTTTTTAACATAGTTTGGTCTAAACTCAGGCTGTGGACTGAATCATATCAAATGAATGCAAAAGAGAGTGATCCTTCTCACTGAGTCTGCTGGGCTGCTGCTGTTGTCAGGGGCAAATGATGGGCTCCATGATGACAAACCATGTAAAACATTACATGGTTTGTCATCATGGAGCAGAACTCTGTGGCATGGCGTCACTCAGGCCCATTGTGAGCAGCTGCGTTGCTGTAGTCACTGTGGTCCCTTTGAAGAGGTATACACTCACACTCCAACCACACAGCACACCACACAAAAGGTCATGCAGCAACACAAATGTAGGAATAATTGTTCTCGCTTTTTAACGTTTGCCCTCAGTTAGCTATGTGGGAAATGTAAAATATATTATATATTTCTAAACAGAGTCCATGTTTTACAAATTGATACCCAATTAAACATTAGATTTTGAAATGAAGTTGGTCAACATTTAAAAAAAGGACTCGGTGGGGTATGATTGGTTTATTAAATGAATGGCTGGTCATTCCCATTGCAGGGTGGTTACAGTTAGTGGGCTAAGAAAAACGTTCACTCGTTATAAGGAGCCTTTAACAATTGTAAAACTACAACAGACTATCTGGCTATCATGCCAACACTTGTTGATCACATACCTGGTGACCTTGGTGTCGACCTTGCTCTGGTGCAGGTTTCCGCTGCAGTTTAACCTTTTAAACTCCAAAGTCCACGACACTGTGTCTCAGGGGATCTTAATATTTAAGAACCTATTAATGTGTTATACCAGATTAACGGGAATAATCTCAGCTAACTGACGATACAAACAATTTTTACCAAAACAAAACACAAGTCTCATAAGAAGCATCTAAATGACCCCTGAGCGAAAAATGCTAACCTATTCAGTGTTTCCCCTAGGATTGAGTCATAGCAGCGGTGCTAAGGCACGTTGGCCCAGCATAATGTGAGCGCGGAGCGCGTGGACATTTTTAGTGTTTGCGCATGCGAAGTGCGCCCGCCAATTTCTTTCTATGTGTCAGCACAAGAAAGGCTCTTGAGGCCTAGTACCAGGGCCGGATCTAGACAATTTGCTGCCCTATGTGAGATTGTAGGCGACATTTTATATAAAGAATAAATGAAAAATCTCTACAAAAGACAAATACACTGCAAAAACAGAAACTTATTGTCATAGATAATATAAGTCAAAATGGCTTCAAATGTATTCAGTATTGTATGAACATGTTTGAATTGGGGGGTGGATGTCACATCCTCTAGGGTGGTCTGGGGGTATGCTCCCCCGGGAAGATTTTCTTTTGAACATTTTACAGTAAAATGCTTCAATCTGGTGCGCTTTGAGCACACAATTACTAGAGACCTGATCTAGGGGGTACAACTTTAAAACACCCATATGAAAAAGATCGGTTTACATTTTAATAATCATATAACTACTGTATATGAACATAACCAATAACCTACCATAGCCAATAACAAATAAATGTAGCTTATTTTATTTTTGTTGTTCATTCATATCTTATTTTACCTAGTTAACATTTATTTATTTATTTATGCATATTTTTGTATCTCTCCAACTTTATTTTTGGTTTACTGTCCTATAGTATACATTGGAATGATTGCAAACCTGTTTTTATTTATCCTAATAATTATAAAGGAGGGCCTTGGAAATATGTGTTTACATAATTTGTGGTCAAAACGTTTGAGACCCACTGAGATAACTTAGATTAAAATTAACTATCTAAATACTCAGAGAGTCCTTTACCTCACTGAGCCTCTCAGTCTGACAGGAGAGCTCTCCTCCACCCTGGTTGTAGAAACATCTACTTCTTATATCCGTTAGCGCAGCTAGCACCAGATTCTAATAACAACAGCGCCGGTACCGTTGCGCCCTCTCCCTTGCTCGCTCTCTCGCTACCACGCTCGCACTTTGGCTGTGAGCTGCGGGCGCCTGATAAGCCAACATCCCCCACTTTCATCACTTACAGCGCCCACCGTACAGGGCAAATTAAATGTGTAACCGGGGTGAAAAGGATGTTACATTTACTTAATTATGAATGTTGTTACATCTAGGCCGAACATTTGGATGAGCGCCAACGCTCAAAAATGTTTTTTCCCTCCCAGAGCAGCGCCCCCCAGATCTGGCGCCCTAGGCGACTGCCTGTGTATTATGCCAGAAATTGGCCCTGCCTCGTACATACAGTGGCAATGTCTCAAGATTTAGCAAAAATACACCTTACACCATACAGTAACACAAATACTACAAATCCACATAACAAACAATCAAAAATGAAAAAGGGTTGCCACTTATTATTATTTTAAGAAAAGAAAAAAAAGTTTACATTTTAAATTTATTTTTTTGGTACCTTGCTGGCGCCCCCTAGCAGCGGCGCTCATATTTCAGCAGCGGCGCTGCGCCACCACTATTTGTATATAGGGGAAACACTGCTATTACTGCACCGATAATCACTCCTAGCTTCCTTATTACTTATCCTAGGTGCACATCCAACACATTGTTTATGATCGTAAGGAGACACAGAATCTAATGGTGCCCACCTCAACACTGAAAGATACAAACTTGCGACGTTATCATCCAAGGTTAGTTTTCACTATAAGTACAACATATGTTTTGGACGGACACTATAATTTACAGTTTTTTTACCATGTTCAATCTGAATTTTCTTTAAAATCAAAAACATCTATATTGATTCTGACTTTTCTACATCCAACTCACAGGTTTATCATTACTTTGAGAAAAAATATTATTAATTTAACCCTTTTAGAAGGGAAGATATGGTCATTTGTTCTTGGAATGTCATTTTCGAGCCTGAAACCTGAAAAACAGGCTTGGGGCCTAACAGGTTAAGTGAGCCAGCTTGGATCGGGGGAGTCTTCACACAATTGGGACTGCCCAAAGATGCTGGACCTCTAGAAGGATGTTAAAAAGGACGTTACTCAGCTGCTGGGAATTACCTTCACTCTGGATCCAGCACTTTATATACTTGGTATACTGCCCAGTGAAATTATGGATAGAAAGGGGATTCCCTTGCTAAGAATGACGACAGTTTCCTGGCTGGAGCTGCAGCCCCCCCAGCATAATGCAATAGTTTATGTTCAGCCAATGCCAGCACTCTAGTCACACCTCTTATGTATTAATTAGCTCATTCTCTTTTTCTTCTTTTCTTTTTTTCTTCTTTTCTAGTTCACTGTAGTATTTTTTGTTGTTGTTGACTGCACCACACTGGCTATTGTTAAGCTAGTATTGCATATCTTATGGTCAATTCATTGATGCTAAAAGATGGACATTTGAAATGTGGTGATTTTATTGAAATTGATATAAAAAATGTTTAATACCAATGAATACATATGTCTCATTAATGTCCATGAAAGACAGGAATGAATTTATCAAGGGTACAAAAAGTGCTAGTGTTTAAGCATCTCTTTTGTGAAAAATTAAAGTTAAAAAATAATAATAATATAGTGAGCCAGGGAACTGCAGTGTTGTCCTTCAAGTGGATCTTTAAACTCATTCATTGATCAAACTTGACTTCCTGGATTGTGTTTTATCATCTCACCGGTACCTGAAGAGACACATAATATACTCAGATATTCAGTAAACCAAAGCCTCACTTCACTGCTGTTGTCTGTGTATGTTTTTAGGCCGTTGACACACGAGGAGATTGCACAGCGCCGTGATCTGGCGAGACAGAGACATGCTGAAAAACTGGCAGCTGATCAGACGGCAGCAGAGAGCCCCTCAGCCCCCCCCATCTCAGGGAGCATGCCACAGGAAGGCCATTCTGCAGAAGTCAGCACAGGTTAGCTTGACCCTCCCCCTGAGTCTTTTCTATCTATTACTAGTTTGCCAATAGGTGTCTGTTTGTGCTCAGTTTTTACACCATTGTCTGTCACAGAGAGAACATGTTTCCATTGATCCTAGGAGTAAAGCATTTAAAGCATTTCAAACATGGAATATTAGTAGTCGCTAAGTAAATGATCTCTACTCAAATGATGTCTACGCAAATGATGGCTACGTAAATGATGGCTACGTAAATGATCTCTACATAAATGATCGCTACGTAAATGATCGCTAAGTAAATGATCGCTAAGTAAATGATCGCTAAGTAAATGATCGCTAAGTAAATGATCGCTAAGTAAATGATCGCTACGTAAATGATCTCTACGTAAATGATCTCTACGTAAATGATGGCTACGTAAATGATGGCTACGTAAATGATTGCTAAGTAAATGATAGCTACGTAAATGATGGCTAAGAAAATGATTTCTTCGCAAATTATGGCTAAGTAAAGGATGGCTACGTAAATGATGGCTGTAAATGATGGCTACGTAAATGATCTCTATGTAATTGATGGCTACGTAAATGATGGCTACGCAAATGATGGCTACGTAAATGATGGCTACGTAAATGATCTCTACGTAAATGATGGCTACGTAAATGATGGCTACGTAAATGATCGCTAAGTAAATGATCGCTACGTAAATGATTGCTACGTAAATGATCGCTAAGTAAATGATCTCTACGTAAATTATGGCTACGTAAATGATGGCTACGTAAATGATTGCTAAGTAAATGATAGCTACGTAAATGATGGCTAAGAAAATGATCTCTTCACAAATTATGGCTACGTAAATGATGGCTACGTAAATGATGGCTACGTAAATGATGGCTGTAAATGATCTCTATGTAATTGATGGCTACGTAAATGATGGCTATGTAAATGATGGCTACGTAAATGATGGCTACGTAAATCATGGCTACGTAAATGATGGCTACGTAAATGACGGCTAAGTAAATGATGGCTACGTACATCATGGCTACGTAAATCATGGCTACGTAAATCATGGTTACGTAAATGATCGCTATGTAAATGATCGCTACGTAAATGAAGGCTAAGTAAATGATGGCTACGTAATTGATGGCTACGTAAATGATCGCTAAGAAAATGATGGCTACGTAAATGATGGCCACGTAAATGATGGTTATGTAAATGATCGCTTTGTAAATGACGGCTATGTAAATGACGGCTAAGTAAATGATGGCTAAGTAAACGTCGGCTACGTAAACGACGGCTATGTAAATGATCTCTACGTAAATGATGGCTACGTAAACTATCTCTACGTAAATTATGGCTACGTAAATGATCTCTACGTAAATGATGGCTACGTAAATGATGGCTATGTAAATGATGTCTACGTAAACGATGTCTACGTAAACGATGGCTACGTAAACGACGGCTACGTAAACGACGGCTGTAAATGATGGCTACGTAAATGATCTCTATGTAATTGATGGCTACGTAAATGATGGCTACGTAAATCATGGCTACATAAATGATCGCTACGTAAATGACGGCTAAGTAAATGATCGCTACGTAAATGATGGCTACGTAAATGTTGGCTGTAAATGATGGCTACGTAAATGATCTCTATGTAATTGATGGCTACGTAAATGATGGCTAGGTAAATGATGGCTACGTAAATGACGGCTGAGTAAATGATCGCTACATAAATGATGGCTACGTAAATGATGGCTACGTAAATGATCTCTACGTAAATGATGGCTACGTAAATCATGGCTAAGTAAATCATGTTTACGTAAATGATCGCTACGTAAATGATGGCTACGTAAATGATGGCTACGTAAATGATCTCTACGCAAATGATCTCTACGTAAATGATGGCTACGTAAATGATGGCTACGTAAATGATCGCTAAGTAAATGATCGCTAAGTAAATGATCGCTACGTAAATGATCGCTAAGTAAATGATCTCTACGTAAATGATGGCTACGTAAATGATGGCTACGTAAATGATTGCTAAGTAAATGATAGCTACGTAAATGATGGCTAAGAAAATGATCTCTTCGCAAATTATGGCTAAAGTAAATGATGGCTACGTAAATGATGGCTGTAAATGATGGCTACGTAAATGATCTCTATGTAATGGATGGCTACGTAAATGATGGCTACGTAAATCATGGCTACGTAAATGATGGCTACGTAAATGATGGCTACGTAAATGACGGCTAAGTAAATGATGGCTACGTACATCATGGCTACGTAAATCATGGCTACGTAAATCATGGTTACGTAAATGATCGCTACGTAAATGACGGCTAAGTAAATGATGGCTACCTAAATGATGGCTACGTAAATGATCGCTAAGAAAATGATGGCTACGTAAATGATGGCCACGTAAATGATGGTTACGTAAATGATCGCTATGTAAATGACGGCTATGTAAATGACGGCTATGTAAATGACGGCTAAGTAAATGATGGCTACGTAAACGTCGGCTACGTAAACTACGGCTATGTAAATGATCTCTACGTAAATGATGGCTACGTAAATGATATCTACGTAAATGATGGCTACGTAAATGATCTCTACGTAAATGATGGCTACGTAAATGATGTCTACGTAAACGATGGCTACGTAAACGATGGCTACGTAAACGACGGCTACGTAAACGACGGCTGTAAATGATGGCTACGTAAATGATCTCTATGTAATTGATGGCTACGTAAATGATGGCTACGTAAATCATGGCTACATAAATGATCGCTACGTAAATGACGGCTAAGTAAATGATCGCTACGTAAATGATGGCTAAGTAAATGATGGCTACGTAAATGATCGCTGTAAATGATGGCTACGTAAATGATCTCTATGTAATTGATGGCTACGTAAATTATGGCTACGTAAATGATGGCTACGTAAATGACGGCTAAGTAAATGATGGCTACGTAAATGATGGCTACGTAAATGATGGCTACGTAAATCATGGCTAAGTAAATCATGTTTACGTAAATGATCGCTACGTAAATGACGTTTAAGTAAATGATTGCTACGTAAATGATGGCTACGTAAATGATGGCTAAGTAAATGATGGCTACGTAAATGATGGCTACGTAAATGATATCTAAGTAAATGATGGCTACGTAAATGATGGCTAGGTAAATGATGGTTACGTAAATGATGGTTACGTAAATGATCGCTATGTAAATGATCGCTATGTAAATGACGGCTAAGTAAATGACGGCTAAGTAAATGACGGCTAAGTAAATGACGGCTACGTAAACGACGGCTACGTAAACGACGGCTACGTAAATGATGGCTAAGTAAATTATGGCTAAGTACAGCCTCCAGTGTGTGAATCTGTACAGTAAGATGGTTTCCAGTGTTTGAGTCCTAAATAACTTCCTGTTTGTCCTATGTTTCCTGTCAGCCAAGATGGAAAGTTTGACCCTGAAGGACTCAAAGCCACAGGAGGAAGAGGAGCAGCACACCTTCGTGGCGTTTGCACGGATCTACAGCGGGGTGGTGAAGAAAGGCCAGAAAGTGTTCGTGCTGGGACCGAAGTATGACCCCGCGAAGGGCCTGAGCATGGTACACCAACCAACCTTTAAAGAACATGTTCCACACTTTTCCTGTCTGTATAATGTAACATCTGTTATTGATTTGGAGCTTTGGACTTTTAATCATTAGATTGAGTACACTAATGTTTACCGTAAAGTAGTGCTGGGCGGTATACCGATTCATACCGAATACCATGAACTTTTTATAATATGATATACATTTTTCATATACAACAATACTTGCGGGGAAAAAAAAGTAGCGCATAAGAAGTGGCGAAGGGCGCTCACACCCGCACCGTTGAAATACATGCTTGGGTACAGCGTAAAGCGTATTAGCAGTAACGTACTATGTGAAGCAGAATGTAAAGATGGACACTGAAGAACATGAGACTGGAGATGGAGATATGACACACAAGACTAACTTGTGCCGAGGAGAGGAGCTGTGTCTGTCGTTTGGAGGTTTTTTGGATTAAACAAATCTGACGTAGACCAAACAAACATTTATTGCAAATCTTGTTGAACTAAAATCGTTGCCTTAGGAGGTAACACAAGTACTTTACCCCACCACCTCAACAGGAAGCACTTATTGGAATACGAAGAATGTATGAAAATAGTATCTGCATCAACAAGAATGCTGGTGCAATGTCTAAAGTAAAGTCGGGTCAGGTGTCGCTTGAAGACGCATTTGTTCCAGGGACTGCCTGTGATAGGAAAAGCAAAACATGGAACGAGGTCACACACACAATATCATTCTATCTGGCCAAAGACATGGTCCCACTGCATACAGATGTAGCGATTCATTTCAGACAGTTTGAAACGCGAGGGCCGTGATTGGTACGTGATCTGCCCTCGCTCAATGGAAAACCTCCAGCTTGACTTGAGACCGCCCCCATGATAGATAAATGTAATTATAATGAAGCCAGCTGCAATGGATCATTGATCCACCAGGGGTTGCAGTGGGGTTCCACACTGGAGCTCATGTGAAATAAAGTCAAATACAGTACAGTACAGTGGAACTTTGTTAAGATCCATATGTCACGGATATCATACTCTGTGCTAAATAAGAGACATGTAATCATTTACAAAACATCAACATGTTGTTATTTAACAAAATAATGTTGTTTGTCGAAAAAAACGAACGGGAGGAAATGCCCGGCTCTCGATTTTTAATCCTAATTTAATCATCATCTTCACCAAGATCATTTATGTTTATGTTCGCCGAATTGACATGAAATCACTGACACATATGAATATACTGTATTCAACTTCATTAAAACGTTATTAACGTGCCTAAACTCAGTAATTCACAAAAAATATTTATATTTTAATGGAGCCTTGTCGGCAGATCAGGATCCCAAAGCGTAGCGGAGGGATCCTGATCTGGATGACGGGTGTTATTTTCCCCATAAGGAACAAGTCGCTGCAAATTATCCCGCTTATTACATGGCCACATTTTCAACTAAGTAACGACATGACTCCCAATATTAATTTAAAGCTTTTATGGGTTTAGAAAATGTTTTTATTGATTTAAAAAATAGTTGTATTGATTTAAATTGACATGCATCCGCGAAGAAAAATAGTCCGTTGTTACCGTTTTTTAAACAATGTGAATGAAACGGCAGCTCTCTCCCCCCTCCCCCCCGGATCTTTCTTCTCCAGCAGCTAAATTAACTGTAGGTTACTCTGAGTGACCATAGACTGTATGTTACAAGCTTACAGTTAGTGACGTAACAACACCATAAAAGCTGGTGGGTTGAAAGTTATACGGGTTGTAAAAAGAACTAGAATAATTGTGATTTATTTATTGTGGCTTTTATGTTTTTAGGTATAAAATGTTATGTAATTCAGGCTCATAGTTCATCCTTCTTTAAAAGCCTTCAACAATGACAATATTCATAGTAATTTAATAAATCCTTCCAACACACATTGTAAAAAATAGCCTACTGTAAGTTAAGAAATCATTCCAATATGTACATCTTCTGATGTAACAACAATAACATTATAAATAGTAACATAGCTGAACATGGTATTGCACATTTAGCTTTGAGTGTCACTGACCTGAGATGTTTTTATTACATGAATTAAGGTGATTGAGGCTTTGGGATGCAAACTCATCTGTATGAAAAAGGTGACAAGGATCCGAGCCCCCGGCTCCCCGACCTCACGGAATATCGGCTTTAAAATGAGGAATAACAGGATTTTAGCAGTCAGAACAACTAAAGCAGCAGTGTTAATAATAACAGAAACGCCAAAGAGTCACATCTAATAGAAATATATAAAAGCATTTATTAGAATTTTGTAGCAGTCAGTTTATAATTTCGGCAGCACTGTTGAGCATTCCTCTGTGCAAGGCACAAAAAAAGTAACTAAGTTCATAAACTCAACAAGTACTATACTTGGGCACAATTTTGAGATACTTGTACTTTATTTAAGTATTTCAATGTTTTGCTATTTTGTTCTTCTACTCCACTACAGTTCAGAGGTATATGGTGTACTTCTACTCCCCTATATGTATTTAATACCTTTAGTTACTTTACAGATGTGGATGAATGATGTGAAATATAATCAAGTGTTAATTGCGACTTTAGTTCCACCTGGAGTAAATCCACAAGCTACCCTGCAGTATACAAAGTCATTCAAACTAGCTGCACCTTTACCAGCTTTGAGAACACTTTCATGATCAATCATTATAAAACATATATGTTATTCTGAAATGGACCAATCTGCACAATGACTACTTTTACTGTTGCTACTTTAACTATATTTTGATGATAATACTTTTCTACTTTTACCTGAGGAACATTTTGAATGCAGGACTTTTACTGTAACAGAGTATTCCTACACTCTGGTACTTCTCCTTTTACTCAAGTACAAGACCTGAGTGCTTCTACTTTTACTCAAGTACAATATATATATATACTTATACCACCTCTGTCTATAGCCTATGCAAAAAACTATTAGAAATAGAAGGCTAAAGCTAACATTAGCAGATAGTGACAATGTATGCTAGCTAGCTAGCTCAACGATTCCTTAAATAATATTGCCACAGAAAAACTTTTCAGTTCACATCACGCTCTGCCGCTCCGACAGGGAGCTCTGCTCTGAACACCTGAACGGCCCATTCTAACAGCTGTTCACCAGCGGTCCGGTCTGTGCCACAGTGACTCCGGACGCGCAGTTAATATTAACGAACGCACCCGTAGGTAAAGTAGCTGCTGAAGCTAGACCGTCATCTCGAAGCAGCAGAGCCTTATTATACATCCATGAGAGCAGAGCCGACAGGCAGGAAGACTCGAGCACACAGCTCGCACTTCATTATAATATATAAAAAAATAACACCATGCGTGCTGCTCACGGCCGCAGATTACTCCGGGTCCCAGACCCCCCCATACCCCAAAAATATTTTTATTGCAGAACTACATGAATCACACAAACGACCTATTTTGGATTCAAAATGGCGAATTTCACCGAAAGTTGACAAGTTTGCACATAACATCTGAAACAATGTAACAAGCCTTTGTGGGGATGTAGCTAGGGATGTGAGGAGTGAGGGACACGGCTTAGATCGGGCGTGTCGCCTGTCAGGACAGGAGAGTGTGTGCACCAGTCTGCCTTGATCTATGAATTAATGTCCGTGACACTCTCTGCTGCCCACAGCTGTTTTATAGAAGGAAAACCTCCTTCACTTCATGAAAGTGTTTTAACCACACACACCTCTACACACACACACACACACACACACACACACACACACACACACACACACACACACACACACACACACACACACACACACACACACACATACACACACACACACACACTAGTTGGGTTTCACCAACTAATCGACTAGTCGACTACCTTTACCACTAGTTGGCGCTGTAGGCCCTAGTCGACTAGTCGTGGAAAAAAATGGAGGTAAACGAGGTGCTGCAAAATGCTATAAAACACGTCCGACATTCTTATGTATGGCAGTACTTCAACGAAGATGTAACCAACTCCACAGTGAAGTGTCAGTTGTGTACAGCTGTACTGAAGTACAATACAAATGCATCTGCTATGCGCAACCATCTGAAGATGAAACACCCGCTGCCGACAGCTAGCACTAGCAGTAATGCTAGCACCAGTGAGCAACGGACCGGCGTCAGCACTGAACAGAGGCAAACGAACAGCAAGAAAACACGGGTCAACAGTGATGCGGATGATGAGCTACGGGATTACTGCCAGCGGACACCGCATATCCCCACAATGGATAATCCACTGGAGTGGTGGGCAGAAAACGTGCACCGCTTCCCCCGCTTTCGAGGAGCTACCTGGCTATTCCAGCCACAAGCACCCCGAGTGAGAGGGTTTTTTCCCTGGCAGGCAACACTGTCACCCGAAAGCGGTCAAGCCTCCTTCCCTCACATGTCGATGCGTTGGTGTTCAAACCAAAAATATGGAAAGGTGGACGTTATCGTGGAGGACAGCGAATAAAGTGTTGCGCAATGCGCTGTTGCGCACTGGATTTACGTGGCATTTATGTAAACAAGAGTTTTTTGCTGTCGATTTTGGTGAGTCCAGTGTTTGTTATTTACTCAGCCATGTAACACAAATTAAAATGCAGTGTTTAATGTTACTGTATGAGTTCCAATAGAAAATACAGTTGTAAACCTCTCTCTGTGTGTCTCTATTATGACGTAACGACTAGTCGACGAGTCGACTACTATTTTGAAAAGCTAGCCGACTAGTAAATATTGGTAGTTGTGAAACCCCTAACACACACACGCACGCACGCACGCACGCACGCACACACAATTGACATGAAATCACTGACAAATATGAATATACTGTATTCAACTTCATTAAAACGTTATTAACGTGCCTAAACTCAGTAATTCACTAAAAATGTTTATATTTTAATGGAGCCTCGTCGGCAGATCAGGATCCCAAAACGTAGCGGAGGGATCTTGATCTTGAAAAATAGTCCGTTGTTACAGTTTTTTAAACAGTCTGAATGAAACGGCAGCTCTCAGCTGTGTATTTACACAACTAATGGCCCATCAACCACAGCTCTCTCCCCACCTCCCCCCTGATCTTTCCTCTCCAGCAGCTAAATTAACTGTAGGTTACTCTGAGTGACAAGCTTACAGTTAGACACAACACTGTCATTGCAAGTGACCCTCAGTTTGTTGACTTTTATGTTCAACTCCTAAATTCGTTACTGATAAAAAAGGGCTTCTACTGTACCTAATTACTTTAACACTAGAACTGCCAGAGGTTTTTGTATATGCCTACCTAAACCCGTCAAATCCCGCAATTAGAATGCACATTTTAACTACATAGCGTGCTACATAACACACTTTCAGGAAAAGTCACGGACTGGGAGACTTTAATATTTTATTGAAAAAAAGTTACATTGCACACACACAACACACATCACACAAATTGACCCGATTGGCAGTTCTAGTGTTAAATAAACTCACTAATTAATGAAACCAGTTCAATACGCATTACTCTTATTCTTATCATTCTTTATGAGCGCAGAAATAGTCTTAAAATCAGATCTGTTTTTTAAATGAAATCTGACGGCAGGCAGTTACCTCTGATCACCTATGATAAATGCGCCACACCTAATCGCTGGCCATTCAGCCACATAGCTCCCTCTATACAAATCAAGCTGTAGACGGTGTGAAAGCACCTATTGTTTTAAATAATGGTCGGAATGTGACCTGTGAGCCTTCTGAATTACCGTGGGACAGCACATTCTAAACTAAAATGTATTATCTTAATAATATCTTTATATTCATAATAATAATAAATCATACAGTATGTGTCCGAAAGGGAGCAGGAGGAAGCAAACACAAAAATATACAAAAAATATACTCCATATTAAAGCAAACGATTGTAAAGGTAAAAGTATGAGCATAAGATATAAAGAAGTGTAATGTAAACATTTACATTATTATTATTATGATTATTTAATATATAAAGACTATATATTATTGAATTACAAGATTATATATACTTTAGTTGATCTAAAATATTGATGTGTTCAAATGCTCTTCAAAACACAACTGCAAGTCCATGAAACTTGTCTTTCTGTATTTGTGAATGAAGCGCCACCTCCTGGTTAAAACCTGAAATTGAAAATCTGGCAACGCCCTCTTGGAAAATAGTGGGAGGGCTTAACATTCCTCTATACTGGTTTTAGGCAGGTCGTAGGCAGGAAGCTGTAAGCTTGAGTCTGAAATTAAGTGCTACATCTGTACAGTGGAAAAAGGGTCTTCAGGCCGATGATCAAACCCTGGATCCATAGACATACATAAAACTCAGGAGGGCCACCACTGATCAGGTCAGGGCTCGACAGTAACGGTTGCCAGGTTGCCATTGGCAATCATTCAGAAAGAATGTCAACCACTTCTTGGCCTTTGGTTGTGTTAAGTATGTTCGTTATTCTCGCGTCCAGGAGAGAAGATTTAAAAATTAGACTAAATGGAGTCTCTGAGAAGATTCAAATGGGATACTTTAATTAAAAAAGGCGCGGTAGTGTTACAAGCAGAATATTGTTCAGGTCAGGAGAGAAAACCTGCAGCTCCCTCTCGCAATGGCGGCCGTGAAGAAGAGAGCACACAAGTCTTCGTACTTCCCGCTTGCTGGCTGTTCGATCCTCCTCTCTGGGAGCTGTAGTGACGTAGGGGACTCCCCCCTCGTTCTTCTGAGTCAGATATTGCGTTATACCGAGGATTCCGACATTTTACATTAATTGCTTACTTCCACATGCCTTTTCTCCTCATATTCTCTTTCATCACTTTTCATTTAACACATTCTAAACGCTGTAATTCATGCTTTAAAAATACTGGAAATACTTCACGGCATTTTGCTTTCTGGTGGAGTTCCGGATGTTGTCACATGCTACCCACGTCTGTAAACAATAATGTATTCAAATAAACTGTTCCTTCATTTAATATTCAGCATGGTAGTATCTCGACATCTATAGTTGTAGTGTTAAATCAGTAGGTTTTGGTGTGCATCACTCCATGTCATTTCGCTGCTAAATGTACCTCTTTAGGAAATAGTATATTAGCCACATGCTAAATGCTAACCGGAGATGAAGGATTTTCAGAATAAAAGCTTAACAACTGGTTATGCACGAGAATTTCTGTTTTTTTCAGTATAAAACAGCATTTAAACTGACGGTATGTTTAAGCTACATTATACCATCAAAACATTGATTTTAATTTTTAACAGTCCCTCCTTACACACCTTTTAGGTGTGTATCCAATACTGAAATCAATGAGTTCTTCATCTGAACTTTGCATCGTACATAACTCATATTACAAACATACAATCAAAATGGAATGGTTCAATAGCCTTAACTTTACAAAAATACAAAAAAATACTTTGACTGCTCAAACATAAAGGTTTTCCCTTGTGCATAACTTCTAGTGTTTACATTCTTCAAATATTGCAGCAATGGCTTGGTATTAGAACATTTCTTCCTCCCTCCTTTCCCAGAAACCGTTCCCATACCACGCTCAGTGTTAAGGCACTTGTTTTTTACAAAGTGAAAAGAAACAAACCATTTTAGAATAGCAATGATTTATAAAACATGAGATCCACCATATTAGAATAGTATAAAGTAATAAAGAATAAAATAAAATATCTTGGATTGGCAAAGTAAATTGAAAAATAAAAATAAACTATCTCGGAATAGTGTAAAGTAAATTGAAATGGATTCACTTCATTTTAGCATTTTGTTTTGCTCACTTCTTCACATGATTTCATAATTTAAAGAATCATATCAGCTGGACATTCATTGATCAATCTCATCTCCGAACATCCATATCATTTAAACTAACTCATCATTGTCATCAACATCTGTACGGGGGTTGGTCGTCTTGTTCTGCTAGCATTTGTAACTGTCTCCTCATGAGAAATTTACCCTCCCTCCTTTCATACCATTTAAGGTATGAAAGTAATATGTTCTCTAGAAGGGGCCGTCGTGTTCAATCGGTACTTTGGGTGGTCTGTTCTAATGCAGTGATAAAGTCCCTGAAATGGTGTGAAAACTCGTGGAATATCAATAACTCATTATACTAATTTATCTTCAATTCTGGTCTACTTAAATAGCTATGCTAACCCCTTTAACAGTGTGTGGAACCTTGGGTGCCCGAGCATGTGATAATTACTCCCTCCTTTAACAAGGATTTTAAAAACAGAAGTCATTTCATTTAATAGTTTGTAGTTCAATTCCGGAATTTACACTTATGGCAGGTATGTTTCTCCTTTAAATAACATCTCTAAATGTCAGGTCATTTGGTGAATGGATGACCATTAGGAGCTGGTGGCGCTTGTCTTTTAAAACTCATACTCTGGTGCCGTGCGTTCCCTCTGAAGTTGCAAGTAAGATTTAAAACATCTGCAGGGTGGGTCGAGCGACCCCTTCTCCCTGAACGATATTTGTTGTAACAAATATGCACCATTACAATGAGTGATCCAAGGCCCCGCATGTATTACTCCCAATTATATTAGTTTCGTTTTAATTAAAATGTGCAATCTCTCTTTGCCCAGTGTCTTTTTAAAACTCTACATCTTGGACGAAAAACAAATGTTATTTCCACCTTAATCTTCCCTCCTGAGGTAATAACCATGCTACAATGGAGAAATCAATACTCTAGATTGGAATACTATCTTTGGCTTGGTACTAGCTCTACCTTTAACATTTTTCATACAAATAAAGATTTGTCTGCTTTTATAGAGTGGTTACTAAAACCATCCCTTTAAACTGTAGGTCCATACTGTAACAAATTAAATCTTCCCCAAATTCACACATGAATAAAAAACTCTTAAAGAATAATTTGTTCATATGATGAAAAGATTGAATAATATGTTCTACCCTCAGTCTGTTTTTAGGGTTATTTAATAGTTTCCTCTTTCTTTCTTTATAAATTCACCAATTGATTAATTCATGGCTAATAAAAAAATGTCTTTACATATTTCTCGTTGGTGAATAAGTGTGTTTATGTGTAAACTCACTCACTCCCGTTTTCCTTCTCTCCCCCTTTGGTTGTCAAGCCACGACCCCCTCACGTTCTGCCGGACCATGCCAACTCCTCCGACCTGTCTTCTCCTCCGTCCACCTTCTCCTCAGTCCATCTGCTCTTGGATCCTTCCGCTGTAACTCTTTTGAGTGGCCCAACTGCTTTGCTTTTCATCTCCTCCTTTACAGTCTCTACTTTGTTGCATGGAGGGCGTATTCTGCTCTCATGTCCCACACTCGGCTCTTGTTCATGTCCTGTGGGGGACCGATGAGAGTGTTTTTATGTCACCTGTAGTTCTGGATGCCTCAGGTGGAGATGGTTCTGGATAAAGTCTTGTCATTGTTGGTTCAGCTCTGGTTCTCTGTCTGTTCGATGGAGAAGGAGGAGTCTTCCGTGGTGAGGTCTTTTTTCTGCTTGGAAGTTGGGGTCGTAGCGTTCTGACAGGCGGAGAGATAGAGAGAGAGAGATCTCGGGACGCATTATCTATAGTTAATTCTAACACACTGAGGTAAAATAAATCCAATCTTTCCCACTCTATTTTCCTAACCATACTATCTTTCTTAGATGTTAAATGTCATCTAAGCCCAGTTAATGTCTGTACCATATCCCTAAACATTGTTTTCACCCACTGTAACATGTCTAATCCAATCAACTCTTTCAGGAAACCATTTTCTTCTATACATTTAAAATACCTACATGTTTCAAGCACCACATATTTCACACACTATAAAAGAACGTCCCCATATTTTCTCCATCATTTTAAATCTCACTGTTATTTAGAAAATAAGTACGTTTTGTGACTGGACATATCTGCAATGTCGCCACTATCTGCTGGGAAATCTTGTTCATAGAGTTTGTACGTACATAGCTGTACTTGTGGGTTAGTAGCCTGTTTCAACTGTAATCTTTTTCAATAATTTTGCTCAGGTCACCGGTCGGTTGTTCATAAACTTAACAGGGGGTGCTTCTGGTACAGACTAAAACATGGATCCAGTGTATTTAGAGATTCCCCTAATCTGTTAATCCTCATCACTTACATATCCCGATCACTTAAACCCATCTCATCATTTGATACAAGAACTGCATATAAGGGGGGTGAATCATCTTGATTATAACCGCCTCACCTTTGGGAACGAGTATTTCTAACTCCTCCTTTTGTTGCTCAGCTGATCTTTTGGCTCTGGGGATACGTGAAAGTCTCTGAAACACTGCTGGAGTTCTGTTAGTGATGTGGGCATTCTCTATGAGTGAATTAATGCTTCCATATTTTACTTGATATTGTACTCCCCATCCTTTCAACAAGGTGCCAACTGTAATGAGCACAATCGACAATGCTATTCTGCCTCTTATCCCTAGGGGACCCAACAATTGGTTTGGCTTTGTTCTTGTCCTCATCTCTATTTTATCCCTGGTGGTGTTAGTTACAGAATTTAAATAATGAGTACAAAAATAACATATACAAAAAATGTGACTCTTTTTCAGATGTAAAAAAAAAAAAAAAAAAGTTTTCACATTAATATACAATCTATAAAAATCTATAGACAATTCGTCTTTTGAGCTGTTTCTATCTTTATCTTATTTCTATTTATTGTTTTTTTTCCAGCTCTGCCAAATCAGTCCTAACTTCCAATCATTTTCTGGAAGTTGCCAGTGAAGGGTGTGAGGTGGTGTCAATTTGCTCCTTTTTCTTAACCTTTAAACCGGAGCGCGTGTGAAGTTCGTTACAACTTTTCACGCTTCCATCCACCGGGGATCAGCCCACCGTCTTTTGTGAACTTTCATCCTCACCCAATCACTTGGCCGAATAAGAGTCTCTTCTGGTGTCTCGTCTGGTATCTCTGTAGTTTTCCTAGCCTGTGTAGACAAAACTTGCATAATATTACTCAGAGTTCTGACATATTCATCCACTTCTATTTGTCTAATATCTAAAACTGGACCACTCCCTCCTTGGAGAAGGCCCAAGCTTCGGCATACCTCTTGTTGTTATGAGACCTATTGTTAACTACCGTAATTTTCGGACTATAAGGCGCATCTGAATATAAGCCGCAGCAGCTAAATGGAATGATGTGTACATATATAAGCCGCACTGGACTATAAGCCGCAGGTGTTTTAATGTTTAATTACCATATGTAAGGGTTCGTGCACAGAGGGGATTGTCGCGAAAGAGATGGCTGTTTGAGGAAGCTCCCATTTATTAACATTTCAACAAACAAGTTGCATATTTGCATAACGTATTCAAGTGTTACCATTTAGTGCAATAGTAGCTACAGAACATGTACTGTGCTGTGTAAACTGTACTGTATCACATAGCGTTTCAGACACACAACCTTTTCAACTTTCAAACTTAAACGGTGCGCTCCCAGCGCACGTACCGGCATTGATCTACAGCAGCGGTTTTCAACCAGTGGTACGGGGACAAACTGTCTCGCTCTCGTAATGTCTGTCTTGCTCTCGTTCTGTCTCTCGTACCACTCTCGGTTCCACTTTTACTTTTGCGCGCTACCTGTCTCACTCTTTTCCGGCCTCCAACTTTTCCTGCTGGAACCCGCCGATTAAAGGTGGGGGTCCGCGGACCGGCCATAGAGCCCATAAAGTTAAAGGTGGTGGACTGTAACCTGTAAAATCCATAGATTTAGGAGATCCCCTAGTGGCCGTTAGCTGTAAAAATCCATAGATTAGCCGCACCGTTATATAAGCCGCAGCGTCGAAAAATGGGAAAAAAGGCGCAGCTTATAGTCCGAAAATTACGGTACATGTTATTATTTATTAACTACAACGTCACCGAATCAACATATCTGTATAATCATGACACTCCCTCCTTTGAGCATAACATGCTCAATTAATATTGCAATGATTACCCTATTATGAACAGGACATGTAAAACCCATAACGTTGCATTAAATAAATATAACTTCTCCGTGTAACCATAAGGCGTACAAAAATATCGTATGATGTACGGCTTTCTGATGGTAAACATCTATATTCACAAAAAGATCTGCCATTAGCACAAAAAATAGTTTACTTGTTTCAATAATGTCTTTTGTCATTTTATGCATCATCGTTGCTGCGAAAAACAATACCCCTTGTTTCGCTAATGCGTCTCAATAATTCTAGGATCAGAGGATGGTTGATACTTCTGAACTAACATATGATAAAATAATATTTCTCCAAACTGGAGAGAAAATATGAACTATTCTCACAGAGGGTGACCTGCATGAAGGGCTGGTGCCCCTCACTCAAAATGAGATATTGTCTTACGCATTATAAATCAGTAAAGTTACTCAAGAATAAATAAATTAAAACTGATTCTTGAAACTGTTGTAAAAACCCTACAACTTCTTCCTCCAAGCTCTCAATCAGTGTTATGTTATTTAATCTGCGGCTCATGCCTTAAAACAGATACTTCAGACCGATTATAAAATTGTGTTTATGAGAAATATGTAATCTGACTCCATAAATCACATAATTGTTTGATGAAAAACTACACTTCTACGAACAATAAATGAAGTTCCCCTTTAAACACAGCCCCGGTCTTCTGACGGGGTCTATCTATGTACTGGCTGGCAAATGTTCGGCCAGTTTCTGTCGCTCTGTTACTGTTCTCCCGCTAACAGTCACTCTCTAGTTCTGCTGGGTTCTTGTTGACTTCTTCACTGGTTTGAGACAAGCGACCCTATTGGAACACCTCCCTTTGTAGCCAGACTTCACCACAGCAGAATCGAGTTTCTGTTTTCAGGTCTGGACAGCTTCACGTCAGGTGTATCGCCGCCCCTTGCATATTTTGGGTGGAAACCCATCGTCTTGACCTCACTAGCTGTGTGGACACAATAGTTTTCTGTGTGGGGGAACAACATCACTCGTAATGTATTTTCCTTCTCATAATTACAAAAATAGTCTGCTAAATGTTCTACTATGTCTTAATCTTCTACTACTCTGTGGATACTTTATGTGTAAATGCAATATTCTACTCACGATCTTTTAAATAACATTCAACCTCTCCCTCCTGTGGTGACATATGTGGCTCTATGTAGCTTGATTTCAAAATACTCTTGTGCTGAAGATGCATCACCTGGCGGTCTGGCCCTCTGAGCTTCCTCCTTGTTCTGGTTGCTACCAGGCTGTCAGTGGCATTTGGTTCATTTTTGGCACACCTGTTCGTCTTTGACATCCCTGGGACCCCCTTCTTCTGTCGTCATCATGGAAACCTCCCCTGGGGTAAATGCATGGAGGGCCGTTGTTTGGTGCATTGTTCTGCGGACACTCTCTGGACCAATGTCCCATTTGGCTGCAATGGTAACATCTCTCAAACCGGAAACCTCTTCCTCCTTTTTGTCGGTTCTGCATCTGAATCTCTGGCACTCCTCGAGGTTGAACTGTTTGAGGTGTCTGCCCTGCCTTCTCTGGTTCTTTGGCTATCTTCGATGTAGCTGCCATTTGCCTTGCCGCTTTCTTGTTTTTATTAGCTTCGGTATCTTTCTCAGCTATTTGTATCTTCAAGAGTCTCAGTTGTAATGCTACCATTTCTGTCTTTTGTATTTCTCTTTGTCGTCGTCTTTCTTCTGTGATTTCTTCTAATCGTATGTTCTCTTCCATCAGGTGTTTTGATTTACTGGTTAGCATTCTTACTTCATACTCCAATTCTTTGAGATGTTTGTCCGTGGAGACTCCATTCAACTGCAAGACTTCTCCTATAAAACCAACATTCGGGGAGGGAGGAGGGACTTCGGCCAAGCTTAGATACAGCTTCGGAGTTTGGATAACTGGAGCCTCTTTGGTTTTTTCTGCTATGTCTTCCCTCACTGCCAGGTCTGCTACTTGGGCCACATTTATGCTGTCTGCCAATAGGCTGGCATATTCCAGGTGGAGTATCAGACTTGTAACTCTTATACATCTTTCTTCAGCTTCCCTCCATATAGTTAGCTGTTGTAGGCATTGTTCGTGCTCAGAGTCGAGTACTGTTCTTCTATGGGCTTTTGTTGGTCCAGGTTGATCATCTGCTGGAATCAGTCCTCTTGTTTGCCACTGTTCCAACAGTTTCTCTATTTGGTTCCATCTCTTCTGTCTTTTACTTGGAAAGGTCAAAGCATCTGATCTGATTTCTACCCTTTCCTTGATATCTGCAGTTGAGCCTGGCTCTGCGTCTGGTCTCAACTTAGTTTCTTTCTCACTTCCTATTCGAATGAAGTTATTAAGTTATCAAAGATCGAAGTACTAATCCTCCGACTAGCACCTTTGTTTCTGATAAATAATATCCTATGTCATCCGAACTTAACTTTAAATCTGGGTTGTTGTTTTTTTTAGTTGCTAAAGGTTTTTCTTTTTTTTTCTTTTTTAAGTTATAGATTTTCTTTTTTAAGTTTTTTGTAAAATATTAATAAAGTAAATTAAAATATAAAAATTATGCACATTTTAAAATATGAAATGTTAAAAATAAAAATTGTACAGTGTATGGTTTTGACTTTGAAAATTAGAAATCTGGTGAAAATCTACTGTGTACAGTACATACCGAAGTGTATGGAATTATGTAAATGTCATAACTTGTGTTAGCTTTTTGAATATTCTATAGTCTTATTTGAAAGACTATTATTTAAAGTTTCTTATCTTATAATTAGAAACCACTTGGAATTCTATCTTGGCGATCAAGCATGTGTTTATTTATAACACTTAAAATTAAACTTCAAAATGCTATTGAATTTTTCCTAAGAGGTGTTTCCTCTATCTGTGTAATAATTATGTACTACCAGCAGAGTGCGCTGTTGTAATTTACAGTTCAATCCACTAGGTAAAACTGTTGCAAAACTGACCTCACTTCAACAAGAAAAAGTTTATTTTCCTTCTTAAAAATATGAAGAAAATTACACTATGGTAAAACAACACAGCACATAACCGCCAAAACACATTTGCAAACAGGAATATTTCCAAAAACCGCCAATACACACTAGCAAGCAAAATTCCAAAATCAGATTGGGTTTTGATAAAACTAACTGAGTACAGATGTAGCGATTCATTTCAGACAGTTTGAAACGCGAGGGCCGTGATTGGTACGTGATCTGCCCTCGCTCAAGGGAAAACCTCCAGCTTGACTTGAGACCGCCCCCGTTATAGATAAATGTAATTATAATGAACCCAGCTGCAATGGATCATTGATCCACCAGGGGGTGCAGTGGGGTTCCACACTGGAGCTCATGTGAAATAAAGTCAGATACAGTACGCTGGATGTACAGCGGAACTTTGTTAAGATCCATATGTCACGGATATCATACTACTGTGCTAAATAAGAGACATGTAATCATTTACAAAACATCACCATGTTGTTATTTAACAAAATAATTTTGTTATTCTAAAAAAACGAACGGGAGGAAATGCAGCCCGGCTCTCGATTTTTAATCCTAATTTAATCATCATCTTCACCATGATCATTTATGTTTATGTTCGCCGAATTGACATGAAATCACTGACACATATGAATATACTGTATTCAACTTCATTAAAACGTTATTAACGTGCCTAAACTCAGTAATTCACAAAAAATATGTATATTTTAAATGGAACTTCGTTGGTCGATCAGGATCCCAAAGCGTAGCAGAGGGATCCTCATCTGGATGAAGGGTGTTATTTTCCCCATAAGGAACAAGTCGCTGCAAATTATCCCGCTTATTACATGGCCACATTCTCAACAAAGTAACGACATGACTCCCAATATTAATTGAAATGCTTTTATGGATTTAGAAAATGTTTTTATTGATTTAAAAAATAGTTGTATGTATTGATTTAAATTGACATGCATCCGCTAAGAAAAATTGTCCGTTGTTACAGTTTTTTAAACAGTCTGAATCAGGGCAGGAATTTCACGAGGGCCACGAGGGCCATGGCCCGCGGCTTCAACACCAGCATATTTTGAAGGAGGAAAAAAAAATCAGCGGTGCACTTGATTTGAGCCTGGAATGCACCGCTCGGACGGTCTATGACAGGGGTGGGGAACCTCCGGCCTCCGGGCCGTATACGGCCCTCGAGACCATTTGGTAAGGCCCTCGAGGTAATTTATAAACACACGCAAAAAAGAAAAAGATTCAAGAAATCTAGACCGCAAAATAATTAAACAAGCTTGTTTTGCCTGGCCAAGGTCAGGGTCCTTGAACACAACACGAGCCTAACGTGTCATCACGTGGTATATGTCTCGTCTGACAGGAGTGTAGTTCTAACGGAGAGCACCAGAACGCGGCTCCGGACCGGGACTTCGCAAATTGCAATACCCATAAGGAGCTGTACACATGCAGCAGTTTTTGCGTGGCTGTGTCTTTAGTTGAAAGCCCAGTGGCGATCTGTTCATCTGTCATACTGATCATACAGTCAATAACTTTGTTGTTATTAGCTTCTGGTTAGCTAGCTATGCTAACGAATATAATAAGCTTTTTCTCCAACCAGTGAGGTAAAGGCACATCTTTATATGATCATTATAGTTATAGAAAAATAAGAGAATAAAGTAAACAGCTATACAATACTAATATGACAGTAAAAAAAAGTTGTTATTAATAAACAAGAATACAGTTTAAAAGGGAAGTGATTTGTAAAATATCCATAAAGAAAAAAATCTGCTTACTGTTCTGTTTCATATGGGTGTTGAGAGATGTATCCATAGATCTCTTCATGTTGCTCTCAAAGTGCACCAGATTGATGCTTTTAATTTCAACATTAAAAAAAAATCTTCCTGGTGGTGCATGCCCCCAAACCCCCCTAGATGAGGTTAGATCCCACCCCCCCCCCCCCCCCCACACACTTAAATCATGTCCACATGGATATGAAACTAAATACATTTGCACACATCTTGTGTCCATATCTTTCTGTTTTGGTGGTCATGCCACGGTGCATGAATGCGCGGGTCATGGTCAAATATCTGGATTAAGAGGTTGCTTTTTTTTTGCACAGCATGAAAGAAACGCGAAATGAATGGGCTGTGATTTGAGTTTTTTAAGCAGACGTTGAGTGCAATAATTTGTACGGCCCTCGAAGGATGTTGTAAAAATTGAAATGGCCCTTGAGAGAAAAAAAGTTCCCCACCCCTGGTCTATGATGACAGTTGACATCAGTCTAGGACCTATCTCCGCCCACCCCTTCACGCGTCCGTGTGCGTAGGACGGTCTAGGACCTAGCTAGCTGATTCTCCGCTCAAGAAAAGGCTGAGGTGAGGTAAGGTTTTGTGATGATCCGGTTTGCCGTTAAGTTTTTCATTTGTCAAGCTTTAAGTGTAATTTTATGGATAACATTACTATTTCTTGCTCGTATGGTAATGCATAATTATAATATTTTGAAGTGTTTTTGTTACTACTTGGATAAGTTATGTTGCAGTTGTGTTCTTTTTTTATTATTATCTAGTGCTAGGCAGTTAGCGCTGTGTTGTTAGCTGTCAAAGATAAGATGATGCTTAATAAATATATATAAAAGTATTGTAAATGCATATACAATCGTAGTCACTTCATATCGTATGTTAAATCATTGTTTTAATTTATGGCCTTGGTGCCCTGGCTTTTGGGCTTTGTGCCCTTAAAAAATTGACAACTCAAAAGGCCAAGTGGCCTTGCCCCTAAAATGACGAAATTCCAGGCCTGGTCTGAATGAAACGGCAGCCCTCAGCTGTGTATTTACACAACAAATGGCCCATCAACCACAGCTCTCTCCTCCCCTCCCCCCCTGATCTTTCTTCTCCAGCAGCTAAATTAACTGTAGGTTACTCTGAGTGACCATAGACTGTATGTGACAAGCTTACAGTTAGTGACGTAACAACACCATAAAAGCTGGTGGGTTGAAAGCAATACGGGAGGTAAAAATAACTAGAATAATTGTGATTTATTTATTGTGGCTTTTATGTTTTTAGGTATAAAATGTTATGTAATTCAGGCTTATAGTTCACCCTTCTCTAAAAGCCTTCAACAATGACAATATTCATAGTAATTTAATACATCCTTCCAACACACATTGTAAAATAATAGCCTACTGTAAGTTAAGAAATAATTCCAATATGTACATCTTCTGATGTAACAACAATAACATTATAAATAGTAACATAGCTGAACATGGTATTGCACATTTAGCTTTGAGTGTTACTGACCTGAGATGTTTTTATTACATGAATTAAGGTGACTGAGGCTTTTTAACATACAGGGATGCAAACTCATCAGGTATGAAAAAGGTGACAAGGATCCGAGCCCCCGGCTCCCCCACCCCACGGAATAACAGAGGATTTTAGCAGTCAGAACAACTAAAGCAGCAGTGTTAATAATAACAGAAACGCCAAAGAGTCACATCTAATAGAAATATATAAAAGCATTTATTTTAAATTGTGTAGCAGTCAGTTTATAATTTTGGCAGCACTGTTGAGCATTTTGAAAATGTATTTTCATGCCTCTGTGCAAGGCTTAGTCTTTCTATCTTTATAGCCACATGGTGTAAAGTAACTCAGTTCATAAACTCAACAAGTACTATACTTGGGCACAATTTTGAGATACTTGTACTTTATTTAAGTATTTCAATGTTTTGCTACTTTGTTCTTCTACTCCACTACAGTTCAGAGGTACATGCTGTACTTTTCCTCCACTCCATGTATGTAATACTTTTAGTTACTTTACAGATGTGGATGAATGATGTGAAATATAATCAAGTGTTAATGGCGACTTTAGTTCCACCTGGAGTAAATCCACAAGCTACCCTGCAGTATACAAAGTCATTCAAACTAGCTGCACCTTTACCAGCTTTGAGAACACTTTCATGATCAACCATTATAAAACATATCATATCTATTATTCTGAAATGGACCAATCTGCACAATGACTACTTTTACTGTCGCTACTTTCACTATATTTTGATGATAATACTTTTCTACTTTTACTTGAGGAACATTTTGAATGCAGGACTTTTACTGTAACAGAGTATTCCTACACACTGGGACTATTACTTTTACTCAAGTACAAGATCTGAGTACTTCTACTTTTACTCAAGTACAAGACCTGAGTACTTCTACTTTTACTCTAGTACAAGATATGTGTGCTTCTACTTTTACTCTAGTACAAGATCTGTGTGCTTCTACTTTTACTCAAGTACAAGATTTGAGTACTTCTACTTTTACTCTAGTACAAGATCTGTGTGCTTCTACTTTTACTCAAGTACAAGATCTGAGTACTTCTACTTTTACTCAAGTACAATATATATATATACTTATACCACCTCTATTTATGGCCTATGAAAAAGACTATTACAAATAGAAGGCTAAAGCTAACGTTAGCAGATAGTGACAATGTATGCTAGCTAGCTAGCTCAACGATTCCTTAAATAATATTGCCAGAGAAAAACTTTTCAGTTAACATCACGCTCTGCCGCTCCGACAGAGAGCTCTGCTCTGAACACCTGAACGGCCCGTTCTAACAGCTGTTCACCAGCGGTCCAGTCTGTGCCACAGTGACTCCGGACGCACAGTTAATATTAACGAACGCACCCGTAGGTAATGTAGCTGCTGAAGCTAGACCATCATCTCGGAGCAGCAGAGCCTTATTATACATCCATGAGCAGAGCCGACAGGCAGGAAGACTCGAGCACACAGCTCGTACTTCATCATAATATATCAAAAAAGAACACCATGCGTGTCATGATGGCACATAACAGCTCACGGCCGCAGATTACTCCGGGTCCCAGACCCCCACATACCCCAAAAATATTTTTATTGCAGATCTACATGAATCACAAAAACAACTTATTTTGGATTCAAAACGGCGAATTTCGCCGAAAGGTGACAAGTTTGCATCACTGAACATAGACAGAGCACAACTGAAACATAACATCTGAGATGTAACAACATAATACACTTTTTGGGGATGCTTGGGATGTGAGTGAGGGACACGGCTTAGAACGGGCGTGTGGCCTGGCAGGACAGGAGAGTGTGTGCACCAGTCTTCCTTGATCTATGAATTCATGTCCGTGACACTCACTGATGCCCACAGCTGTTTTATAGAAGGAAATTCCTTCACTTCATGAAAGTGTTTTAACCACACACACCTCTACACACACATGACGGGTGTTATTTTCCCCATAAGGAACAAGTCGCTGCAAATTATCCTGCTTATTACACGGCCACATTCTCAACAAAGTAACGACATGACTTCCAATATTAATTGAAATGCTTTTATGGATTTAGAAAATGTTTTTATTGATTTAAAAAATAGTTATATGTATTGATTTAAAAAATAGTTGTATGTATTGATTTAAATTGACATGCATCCGCTCAGAAAAATAGTCCGTTGTTACCATTTTTTAAACAGTCTGAATGAAACGGCAGCTCTCAGCTGTGTATTTACACAACTAATGGCCCATCAACCACAGCTCTGTCCCCCCCTCCCCCCTTGATCTTTCTTCTCCAGCAGCTAAATTAACTGTAGGTTACTCTGAGTGACAAGCTTACAGTTAGACACAACACTGTAATTGCAAGTGACCCTCAGTTAGTTGACTTTTATGTTCAACTGCTAAATTCGTTACTGATAAAAAAGGGCTTCTACTGTACCTAATTACCTTAACACTAGAACCGCCAGAGGTCTTTGTATAGGCCTACCTAAACCCGTCAAATCCCGCTATTAGAATGCAATTTTTAACAACATAGGGTGCTACACAACACACTTTCAGGAAAAGTCACGGACTGGGAGACTTTAATATTTTTTTGAAAAAAAGTTACATTGCACACACACAACACACATCACACAAATTGACCCGATTGGCGGTTCTAGTGTTAAATAAATTCACTAATTAATGAAACCAGTTCAATACGCATTATTCTTATTCTTATCATTCTTTATGAGCGCAGAAATAGTCTTAAAATCAGATCTGTTTTTTAAATGAAATCTGACGGCAGGCAGTTAGCTCTGATCACCTATGATAAATGCGCCGCACCTAATCGCTGGCCATTCAGCCACAGACACTGTTCGAAATGGGGGGGAGCTAGGGAGAGCTTGTCTCCCCCGAAGAGGGAGGGAGCTCCCTTGAAGGCTGACTTTGAGATAAATAGGGGGAGCCCAAAACAATTGTGCATATTTGTGTCACACAGATTAGAAATGTTGAGTTTCTGTAAATAACAGTTCTTGAAATAAATAATAGTTATTGTTCATTACAGTTTCTGAATATTTGTTTTATATTTGTGAATATGTCTGGGTGTTGCCATCTGTACGTGGCGGCGCTGCATTCTTACTTACGTTGCTATGGTTATGGTGGTGATGCCGGCGCGGTATTTGAAATGTTCATATTGATATTTTTTTAACTCTGGCTTTGTAATAAAAAATATGGCAAAACGAAAACAGCCAAGCGTCACAGCTTTTGGATTCACAAGCAAAGAAGCGAAGGAGTCTAAAAATGACAACGTGAACGGAAAACAACTTTTAGTTGGCCGGCTGTAAGCGGCGTTAGGGTCGAGCTTGACAGCTCCACACCGTGGGAGAGGCCTGCCGATGCGGAGCCTGAAGAGGCTTCAACAACGGCCACATCCGCCGGCATAGTGACACCGTCTGTATTAGTAGAAGAGTGTTTTTATAGCAATTGATCGCATCCGCGCTGCTGCGCCAGTCAACAGAGTGTGCGTGTGACATATTTAGTAGCAGGATGTGCTCTGAAAAATAGGGCTCCCCGAAAGCAAATGGGTAATTCGAAAACTGACAGAGCTCCCTCTATACAAATCAAACTGTAGACTGTGTGAAAGCACCTATTGTTTTAAATCATGGTCGGAATGTGACCTGTGAGCCTTCTGAATTACCGTGGGACAGCACATTATAAACTAAAATGTTCAATCAATAAAGTAACATCTTATCTTATCTTAATAATATCTTCATATTAATAATAATAATAAATCATACAGTATGTGTCCGAAAGGGAGCAGGAGGAAGCAAACACAAAAATATACAAAAAATATACTGCATATTAAAGCAAACGATTGTAAAGGTAAAAGTGTAATGTAAACATTTACATTATAATTTTGATTATTTAATATATAAAGACTATATATTATTGAATTACAAGATTAGATATACTTTAATTGATCTAAAATGTTGATGTGTTCAAATGCTCTTCAAAACACAACTGAAAGTCCATGAAACTTGTCTTTCTGTATTTGTGAATGAAGCGCCATCTCCTGGTTAAAACCTGCAATTGAAAATCTGGCAACGCCCTCTTGGAAAATAGTGGGAGGGCTTAACATTCCTCTATACTGGTCTTTGGCAGGTCGTAGGCAGGAAGCTGTAAACTGGAGTCTGAAATGAAGTGCTACATCTGTACTTTCAATTAGCATTTCACGAAATGGCGACTGCCGTGTGGTTCATTGTGAACATGAGGGCAAGACAAGATGGCAACTGATTTTCCAACCTTTAACCTGAAGAACAAAGGGATTTCAAAACACACCTCGTGACTCTCACAGCGGAGTTGAAATAATGGTGGGGTGATCTTTAGTCTAGAAAATTCAACACACAACAACACTGTAGTTTTAAAATAACATTTCTATTTAGTTTACAATGATAAATGGGCCTCATACCCTTACGTCATAGCCCTCAACCCATGTATGTAAATTGTTTGACTTTAAGAGCCAGTATGGTTATCTCTTCTGTTTAAACACGCTATTATTAAAATGGGACGCTTTCCAAACACAATCAGAAGAATATCGTCTGTCTGACGCACGAATGTCGCTTTTTCTCGTCGTAATCCACATGCAATGTCTTGTTGAAAACAGAAAAAAGTAACCACTGAAAGCTTCAAACTCCTCAGGCCTTTTCCTCGAAAAAAGACTTTTTTAAAACAGCCTCACACTGTTGTTAACAAAAACACTCACTCCAATAACCTCAGCTTCCAACTGTGGCTGTGTCTTTGCCTCAAGCACCCTACTGCTTAATGGCCTAAAACCATTCACGTTAACTTAAAACGTAACAAGAGACACCTATTGAAGTGATTGGCCTCTAGCCGACATGTAATAAAAGACAAACGAATAGCATGCAGGGTTAAATGTAAGAAAACAAGAAAATGAACTCACCCTGCCTGTGACAAAGCAACGCCACCGAGAATACCAATGTTTATCAATTTAGGCTTGTTTTAACTTTAATTTAGGCAGTCTTTCTCAGGAGTCCAATTTACCAGACATACACACACTCCTATTGTTCACTATGTAATCTATTGAAGATTTTGAATAAACAGGTACTTCTTTACCTTTCTGTATGGGCCCGACTGTATGTCTGCCAGCATCGTTCAAGCTCCTTTGAAAACTGCAACTGCTCTCCCGGTTGAACGAGATCACGTCGGCTGGGTCACCAATTGTTAACAATGTTCGTTATTCTCGCGTCCAGGAGAGAAGATTAAAAACGAGACTAAATGGAGTCTCTGAGAAGATTCAAATGGGATACTTTAATAAAAAAAGGCGCGGTAGTGTTACAGACAGAATATTGTTCAGGTGAGGAGAGAAAAGCTGCAGCTCCCTCTCGCAATGGCGGCCGTGAAGAAGAGAGCACACAAGTCTTCGTACTTCCCGCTTGCTGGCTGTTTGCTCCTCCTCTCTGGGAGCTGTAGTGACGTAGGGGACTCCCCCCTCATTCTGCTGAGTCCGATATTGCGTTATACGGAGGATTCCGACATTTTACATTGATTGCTTACTTCCACATGCCTTTTCTCCTCATATTCTCTTTCATCACTTTTCATTTAACACATACTAAACGCTGTAATTCATACTTTAAAAATACTGGAAATACTTCACGGCATTTTGGTTTCCGGTGGAGTTCCGGATGTTGCCACATGATACCCACGTCTGTAAACAATAATGTATTCAAATAAACTGTACCTTCATTTAATATTCAGCATGGTAGTATCTTGACATCTATAGTTGTAGTGTTAAATCAGTAGGTTTCGGTGTGCATCACTCCATGTAATTTCGCTACTAAATGTACCTCTTTAGGAAATAGTGTAAATGGTAAATGGACTGTACTTATATAGCGCTTTACCCAGTCTTTAAGACCCCTCAAAGCGCTTTACATACTACATGTCATTCACCCATTCACACCCATTCATACAGAGCAGTGTACCTTACTCTAGGACCTAACATTCACACACCGTTGGCCATGCCATCGGGAGCAACTCAGGGTTAAGTATCTTGCCCAAGGATACATCGACATGTTGACTGCATGGGCTGGGATCGAACCCACAACCTTCTGGTTGAAAGACGACCACACTCCCTCACAGCCACAATCGCCCTACAAAATAATTGCCCAAAGTGTCTCTTCTTAAGGAGAGATTGTCAGGTTTTCTATGATTTTCTTTGGTTTGTTTGTTTTCCTCGCGTCTAAGGGAAATACAATACTGTTGATTTTAGGCTCTGCGGCCTAATTTATACACGGTGGGTACGCTCAAAAAATGGCGTACGCCAGTTTCTACGCATTGTTTGCGATTTATAAAATACTAACTTGAGGGGAAAACGTGCGGTCCTCCACGCAAACTCTAACCCATGCGTACGCACTAAGCACAAAAACAGGAGAGACGAGAAACTGCGACACCGTTGGCAGAAGGAAGAATGGAGAGAAATATGTGGAAATAATACCATAAATAAAATGTTACCTCTCATTTATCATATATGAAGAATTCATTTTCAATTAAAGCCAATCTTAAAATGATTTAACAAACGCCTGTTTGAGACTCCTCAGCGCACACAAAAACATAACTTGGAGAAATAAATAAATACGGAAATGTTATTGATCACCCCTCGATTATGTTCTCTTTTTAAGAAATGTATTCTCATAAATGTTGCGGTAAGCAGAAGGACAGAATTACTTTAAACTGACGCCGTTTTGCATTTCAATAGGTTGTATAGATACGAGCATGGTTATACTATCATGTTTAATCATGTTTTATGCCGTTCGCCAATAGCCTACCTGATAAGTCGCTCATAAAACACAGGAGGTATGGAAACTAAAAACACCATATGTGGTCAATTGTACATCTAATATAACACAACACATGAGTTGTATTTCCTTTAACTGGTGGATTATGGATATATAGTTGCTGATCGACAGCTGGAACACAAACCACCAAATACAAACAAAAATAATTCAGATCCAGTCGTCATGACTCCACTCCGGAGGGATTCCCAGATCATTTCTTACAGTTTCTCATCAAGGGGGGGTCTCCTGTCCCCGGTACAAACACACTGCCTGAGGAAGGCTATGTGTATTCTTTTTGTCTTTAACCTTTTTCGGACCACTTATTTATTTTTTTTGGGTGACGATCCGACCTCCATGCTGCTACTCTGGTTCAAATTGCATCCACCAAACAATATTATTTATCTCGACCTCCCCAAAATAACCAAAATCTGACATGGTGTGAGATGTCTTTTTTAGCTGTTCTGTCGTCATTTCCTGTGATCTTCTTCATAAAGTCAGTCAAAATGAATGAATGAAAGGGCATTTCTTTGACTATTTATAGGCAAATATGGGCGTTACGTGAAGCCCGCAAAAGCTGCACCGCATTTCGAGTCGATTGTGATTTATAAAGGGAAACCGGCGTAGGATGTGCCGTACGCAAGTCCTGCGCCGGTACTGTTGGGGCAGAATCTCTGCTCCGCGCCGTTCCTATATGAGCGGGTTCTCGAAAGAAGGAAAAATTCAAAGCAGCCAGGATAAGGGTTAAACAATAATCTGCTTTAATGGCAAAACATACAAATACTTCACCCAATCACCTAATCACGAAGCACTCTGCAGAGTACTCTGGGCTCAGGTTATACCACCGTGTGAGACACGTCTCAGGAACGGCAAGTCAAAAACAAGAGCGCCGATCTTCAAAATGATCACAACATTTATACACAGAGTTCACTTCTGAGCGAGCTAGACAGTGAGTTGGCAGTGTTCCATTGGTCGGTTTCCCTTCTGGGCGGGATCCCAGGTAGTAAGTCAGTTTGTTGATTCCATCTGTTGCTTCAATGTGTGTGTGTGTGTGTGTGTGTGTGTGTGTGTGTGTGTGTGTGTGTGTGTGTGTGTGTGTGTGTGTGTGTGTGTGTGTGTGTGTGTGTGTGTGTGTGTGTGTGTGTGTGTGTGTGTGTGTGTGTGTGTGTGTGTGTGTGTGTGTGTGTGTGTGTGTGTGTGTGTGTGTGTGTGTGTGTGTGTGTGTGTGTGTGTGTGTGTGCGCGCGCGCGCGCACCCCCCCCCCCCCCCCTCTGCCCTTAGGCAGATCCCCCAATCAATGATTCGGAGTCATGACAGAGGACTCTTTGACAGGACACATACTCATTCCCCCTAAACATCTTCAACACACACAAACATCGTATCATGTATCTTATCACACAACAGTCACTTGTTTTTCTTTATGAAAGCCATATTTGTAAATATCTAAACGCCATCGTCCCATGACAGTCACCGCACCAACATAAGTTAATTGTTCTTGTGGCTTAATGGCTTCCCTGAACTTCCCTTCACCCCAAAGTCAGCTTACTAGGAATGAATACATTTTATTGATAAGCTCAAAAGGACGTTTATTTTGTTTACTGCTGGGTGCCCCAAGTCTCAAGGCCTGCAGGATGTGTAGGAGCTAAATCATTAATTCTACAAGACTTTAACTGCCTTATATCTGAAAACGTATCCGGGAATTCCCCTGTTAATTGCAAGGACTATTGATAATTAACAGAGATACCCTAGGGGCCTCTTCTTGGTATCTGCAAGGCAGAAGTCACTCAATGCAGAAATCACAAGTTTAACACACATTAAGGTGACATTAAAATGAATATACCAGATTGAACTTTCCTGCCATAACTAGTTACTTTAATACTTCAAATAATACTTCAATTCCCCCTTTTGGTCTCGCCCCACGAGACCAACTCACATAAGACATTTGAAACACAACTACTGTCATTCTTTGCTACTGTGTCTGTCCCCCCTGTTAGTCTACTACAAATAAACACAACGTTTATCTTCTGTTAACTTGGTTTATTCAATCAACGTGCACAACACCAATACAGCGCCATTAACGAACAGAGGACCTCCCGCTCCTGGTCTACACAGACTAACTGCGCATGCGTTTCACAGCTTCAAGAGGGCAACCTAGACTACCGTAAGGCCAGTAGTATAGACGCAAAGAGATTACATGTTAACAATCTCATTCTATCTTTTTAAAGAAATAAACAAAACAAAAAATAACTTTACATTGCATGAATCATAAAACAATCATACAGTGACTTAAGACAAAAATGTTTAAATTCCCTGAGTAGTCAACATAAATCAGGGAAACATTTAAGAAACAAATACATAAACAAAGGTGTTTTCAATGTCCCATTTCAACAGACACTTTAACCCAGATCCCATTGTCCTTCACTGAGTGCTTTTAAGAGCACAAGAGCCGAAGCTCCTTTTTTTGTGAGACAGTCAGCGAGCTGAGATTTTGTGTCTGACCAACGCACCTGCTTGATCCTCTTGCTCTGTATGAGCTCCTTAATGCTACTGATTTCCAACCTGAGTCTCTTCTCTGTGACTTGTTTTGTGGACTTGAGCGCATCGAACAGAGAGTGGTTATCGGTCACACAGAGTACAGGGGGTGCATTCAGTCCAGCATTTCCAGTAGTGAGCTCAGAAAATAGTGTGGCTAGAAAAATTGCATTGTCTAGCCCATCTGACATGGCAAGAGTTTCCCCTGCAAGGGTACTGCGAACCACTCGTCTGATTTTCTTTGAATGCCAACAGAGGGGGGAAAACTTCCCTCTTTCTCCCATAAGTGTTATAAAAGTACCTCCCTGTGTACCTCCGTCTGGGAGGTTTCCAAATGAAGCATCACTGAAAACTATCAAGTTCAAAGCATCACTGTTTCCCAGATGTTGGAATCTGAGTGTCACCTTTTCAGACTTTAGCTTACGGATTATCTTATTAGCATCATGAACAGACCGTACTGTTGCCCCTTTTATATTAGAAGCCAAACAACATGAATCAAACATTACATCAGGTCTTGTCTGTTTAGCAACCCATAGGATCTGTCCTATTTTTGATCGTAACTGCTCTCTCTCAGTTTCGTTGAGGGGTTAATTTCTCTGTGTGGCCCGACTAGCTTGTATGGGAATAGGCTCCAGGTTCTCGATATAACTTTGTTGATGTACCTGAACTTCACCGTTAACAGTTACCAAATCCATTCCTACATAGGAGAACTTTTCATGCTCCTCACGCCCAACCTTGAATGCAGACTGCAGTTGGGGGATCACATTGGATGAAAAGTTTGATGAGCCTGCCCAAAGAAAATCATCTACATGGCACGCAAGCACCCCAGTGACCTTACATTGCTCATCCAACCAGTAAAAGACTGCCGGATCCACCTGTGACACTCTACCACCAGTACTCAGCATGATTTCCTTCACTTTGTTGTACCAATATAGTGATGCATCTGCAAGACCATATACACATTTCTTTAGTTTCCATACAACATGTTGACATCCTGCCTCTAGAGGGGGGCGGATATAAATATCCCTGGATAGCTCCATACCCTGCAAGAATGCCGATTTGATGTCCATAGAATGGACTTCCCACTGGTTTTGACATATCACTGATAACATAAGTCTAAGTGAATCTGTGGCACATGTGGGGGAATCTTTCGGTAACTCTTGAATATTCAGCTCTTCAAAACCTCTGGCAACCAATCGGGCTTTAGGCAGTATACCCTTGGGAGTGTCCTTAAGACTACAAACCCATCTGGTGGAAATGCATTTCTTCCCTGCATCTTCAACTTCCTCAAATACATTATTATTGTGCCAGTTCTTTACTTCTTCCTGTTTAGCTGCATCAAATGAGATGTCTTTGGTTACAAGTACATCAGCTTCTCTGTCTTCTGTTTCAATGTTGAGATTATCAACCTGTGATATATCAATTGATTCCTTTTGCCCATCACTACCATCCTTCTCTAGATGTTGCATGTTATACCAGGTTTTATATTTCCCCGTAGCCTTGCCTGATCTCCCTAAGACTCTTGCTTTAAGTAGAGTATTGTCACCTCTGTTCATATATGTTACAGTCTGTCCTGTTTTTAAACTCACACCTGCAGAAGGGGCAGGATTATTATGGGCATTAGGCCTATGCGCCATTTCAGTTTGTGTTACGCTACTCAAAGTGTTTGGAGGATCGACCGCTTCACTTGTATTGGCTTCCCTGTCACCGAATTGTTGTTCATTCTCTGTATTTTGCTCACTGTCTAAACTACCAGTTGCATTGTTTATACCTTGCTCACTTCCTGCTTCTGTGTCAGCACCATTTTGTACCATTTGCTCTTCACTAACCTTTGTGTTCACCTTGGAAAGCCTAGAGTGATGCACTCTCACTAAGCAACCACCATGCCTCACAAAAACAACAGCCCCATCCTGACCAATAACTATCCCTGGTCCTTTCCACTCAGTGCATTCAGCTCGTTTGTAATACACCTTGTCACCCATCTCATATTTCTCATCTGTGGGTCTGAGCTGCTTACGTAGTGCTCGTCTTATCCTTTCTGAGCACTCTGCTTCAGTAAATGCTTTTCTAGAGGCATGCCAGGCTGAAATGTGTTCTCCTACTCTAGCACTCATAGTGGTACCTTCTAGCGCAGGTGGTTTATCAACCAGTACAGAAGGAAGGTTGGGGTTCTGGCCAAACACCAGTTGATGAGGACTGTAGCCGTGCACATTGAGCATACTGTTCTTAGCCATGAGAGCCCAGTCTAGGGCTGTTTGCCAGTCACATCCATTTTCCCGTCTGACCTTCTGGATGATGTCGGTGAGGGTCTGATTGTGTCTCTCCAGTAGCCCATTGCTCCAGGGGCTGTATCCTGCCGTGGTTTTTGTCTCAATGTTAAAGTTCTCTGCCATGTCACGGAACTCTGCATTGTTGAATTCTCCTCCATTGTCACTGTAAAGTCTCCGTGGTGGGCCGTGGACGCTGATCCATGTATGAAGGAAAGAGTTCACCATCACAGAGGAGTTCTTTGTTTTCACAATGCTTCCAGCGCTGAAATGTGTAAATTGGTCAATGATGTGGAGGTACCATAAACTTGGTTCCAACTCGTGCAGGTCCACTGCCACCGTTTCATTGTACTCTGAAGCCAGAGGCAAGCCCACAGCAGGCTTCGGCTTGGTCTTGCTGTATCTCTGGCATATGTCACATTCCTGTACTATTTGTTGTAAAATAGTGTCACAATCTTTGTCTTTATTTCCCGAACTGTGGAGGAGTCGCTGTAGTCTGAGGTCATATTTTCTGTGACTGTAAGGACCTCATCTTCATTCTGGCTGTTTTCTGTGACTGTAAGGACCTCATCTTTAATTTCAATTTGATTCATTCCTGTATCCTTGTCTCTGATATCTATACAGTAGTGTCCTGAACTGGTGAGTTCAAGAGGGATATTCTGTTTAAACATCACAGCTCTATCATTCTCCATGTCCAATATGGTTCCTGCCCTCTTCAGAGAAGTCTTACTCAGAAGTAGTGGGATATCAGCCTTGACCACTTCAGTTTCCACTCAACATTTTGTCTGTCCTATTTTGGCAGGCAGTTTCAGTATTCTGGAGGAATGCACTATATTTCCATCTACAAAACGGAATGGTCTGGAGCTTGGAGTTTCACTTTTCACAATCTGGTTCACTTGACTTTGACTGAGATCAGCGACGAAGCTGTCCAACCATTTTTCTCCACACACTGTGCGGGTACATGCAGTGTCAATGATAGCCGTCCCTAAAGACTCAGTTAGGAATACCTCTGATTCAGACAGTGAGGCTTTAGTAAACAGTGTAATGTCACATTCCTCTACCTTTGTTCGATCTTCAGTTAGCTTTACTTGTTTGCTACTCTTGTGAGGACAGTCTTTAGCCCAATGGAACGTGCTCTGACATATAGCACATTTTGATCTCTTACCAAACCTATCCAGTGGGTTGGTACCCTGTGACGGTTGCCTTTGTTGTCCAACTTGTCCAAACTGCTGCGTTGTTGGACGTCTGAATCTTCCTTGTGAGCGTTGCTCTGTGAATAACGCTTCATCGTTAACGTGTATTCCGTTTGATTTGCCGCCTTGCACTCTCCCCCCAAAGATCCTCTTCAGCGCGGACTTCATTGCAGCAAACGTTAAATCTGTACACGCAGTCAGCGCCATTTGTCTATTTTTCTCGTCTAGACAAGCCGTGTCCAAAAGTTTAAAAGCTAGCACGGCGTCAGGAAGAGTCATGTCGTACTTTTTCATTCGGTTGTATCGCTGTTCAAAGTCAATCACATAGTCCGCCACATGGACACGGAGCTCTCCTTCTTGATACAGTCAAAAAAAGTGTAAGCATCGTATGCGCGGTCTCTCTCTTCTTTGAGAAACATGCCATCTAGTTTTGCTAGCAGTGTGCCCATACCATTGTCGTTGTTCAAATCCAAAGCGGGTATTTCCATGGCGATGTCCCTTGCCCTTCCTTCCAGCCCCAGGACAACGGCGAGGGCTTGTTTCTTCTCATCAAGTTCAGTAACCAGCTTCCAAATGGCGATTTCATTTTTCCAACACTCGTATGGTCGGGATTCGTCGAACTTCGGTGGAACTTTGTAGTTAGCAGTAGCCATCTTCTGCTAACCATCCTCTGCTACCAATGTTAGTCTACTACAAATAAACACGACGTTTATCTTCTGTTAACTTGGTTTATTCAATCAACGTGCACAACACCAATAAAGCGCCATTAACGAACAGAGGACCTCCCGCTCCTGGTCGACACAGACTAACTGCGCATGCGTTTCACAGCTTCAAGAGGGCAACCTAGACTACCGTAAGGCCAGTAGTATAGACGCAAAGAGATTACATGTTAACACCCCCACCTTAAACCTTTGGGAACAGAACACAACTTTCAATGTCAGTGAAGGAACTATTAGAGTCAGAGCCTGAGTGCCAGAAAGCAGCATCCTTGCGTGTTGTTGAATCCTCAGCCCCCCCCCCCCCCCCCCTCAGCAGAAAATGCCAACAAGGGCAGCTGAGAGGGAGGGGGAGATGCGGCCTTTCCTTCAAAGGTGGAACTGATTAATCTGATCAGAGAGAAGTAGACTCCTCTCCTGCCTCGAGAAGTCCCCCAGCCTGCTGACGCCAGCTTCCGAGTCGTCTGCTGTAGGGATGTCCGCGAGGTCCTTCTCCTCCAGTCCGCTGATGACAGCTTCCGAGTCGTCTGCTGTAGGGATGTCCTCGTTGATGATAGCCAGGTCCGTCCTGATGTCCTCCATGGTCCTAGCCGGTGATTTCCTCGCCGCACACTGGCTCCAGTAGTACCAGATGTCCCCCTTTGCTCCTCGGCGGACGGCATGAGATGTCCTCTGGGTCACTCTGTAGAGGCCGAAGAACCTGAGGTTGAGCCACGTAGGCCTGACGACCTTCAGCCAGACGAACTCCGCTGTGTCGGCCTCCTGCTCCTCGGGTCCCCCTTTTGGCGTCAGCAACCTGTGTGGAGAAATCTGATACCCACCCCTCAAGTCTACGCTCAGGGCTTCTGGGCCCTCAGGTGTTTGACCCACAGCTGGTAGGCCGCTTGGAGCCTGTTGGTGGGGTGTCTTAAAACAACAGCTGTCTGTGAACAGGTTTTCTAAATTAGTTGCAGACCTCCTATCTGCCAGTGCCGCTTCAGAATCTTAATACTTGGCCTGTGTCAACAAAATAAACCCCAACATCTTCAGGTGAACTAAATAACATATCTCAATAGCTCTGAATTTCTGACAAGCATCTGTGTTATTTTTAAATGAAATCCTTGAGATCCTATTTAAAATCTAAATATAATATGAACTGCTAATGTTTCTGGTAAAGAAACACGCTAATGTTATGGATTAAAAACAACTAAAATCATGATACTGACAAAGTGAATAATTTCCTGGTGATACTGCTTCTACCTGTCAGTGCTTAGATATTATCAAGCTGAAAAATGAATACAGAAATCCAACATACTGTCATCAAATGTCTTTCTATTATGAATTTAAATTAAATGTACATCCCAATAATGATCTAAACCAAAATGTCTATGGCTTTTACTTCTTTACCAGGCTAGTTACAAGATGTTGTCTAAATTAAATTCTATCTCATTACATTACTATGTTTTAACTTAACTGTAATGTGTTCTTTCTACATTTCAAACCTCAGTTACTTTAATACCTGTTGAAATATTACAAAATTGTTTCATCATCACAGTTCACCTTCTCTGGTATTCTCATTCTGGAATTACCTCTCTCAGTAGCCCCTTGGCCACTGATTCTGCATCTGTGTTACCTGTTATAACTCAATCAATATTAGAAACATGTCAACATCTTTTAGGAAACCTCTCGTTTCCCTTGAAGCTCCAGAATAATGTGTTAGTCTAAAAACATGCTTGGTTAGTCATTGTTTTAGAATCATGCAGTTGCACTGATCACATGCAGAAATACCTTCACACTCACTCTGTCAGGTTGTAAAGTCAAGTTTGGTCTCAGTCTTTTTGGCCATGTCGTGCTCTGCAGAGACTTTAATATTCTACTAGCTGGAGTTGTACTAGTGACATCATTGTGTTGATGTCAACCAATGCAACAAAGTTTTTCTCGTGTTCGCAGCACCATTTTCTTCAGATGTTTAATAAACAAATGATCAATACACTTTATTAATATACCGCCCCTAGGAAACACAATACCTGACAAATGTTCATGCAAGGCATTCTTAAGTGAACCTGCAGAAAACGGCCTTTTGAATTAATATTCCAAATTAATCAATCAATCAATATGTATTTATATAGCCCAATATCACAAATGTTACATTTGTCTCAGTGGACTTCACAGTTTGTACAGAATATCAGTATGACAATACGAAACCCTCTGTCCTTAGAACCTCACATCGTACAAGGAAAAACTTCCAGAGAAAACCCACAGTTTAAAGGGAAAAATGGGAGAAACCTCAGGGAGAGCAACAGAGGAGGGATCCCTCTCCCAGGACGGACAGACGTGCAATAGATGCCGTGTATAAATTGAAAAGATAATACATTTGCAACATAGGTAGTCCAAATGTTTGGAAATGCATGTGTGTATAATAGGAAGATGAAGCCACGAGTATATCCATCCAGGACTTATGATCCAGGACCACAGCCACGACTCAAGATCCAGGACTCGCAATCCATGACACAGGACCGCAGGATCATCCATGACTCCGGATCCCGGCGTATATAGACACCAAAAAGAAAGAAATTTGGGGAAGCTGGGTTAATCGGAACATGAGAGTACACAGGTATAGACAGAGAGAAGGAAGAAGTAAGATGTCCCCCGACAAACTAAGCCTATATCAGCAAAACTCGGGGCTGAATCTAATCAGCCCTAACTATAAGCTTTATCAAAAAGGAAGGTCTTAAGCGCACTCTTAAAAACGGATAGGGTGTCTGCTGTCCGAACACAAACTGGAAGCTGATTCCACAAAAGTGGAGCTTGATAAGAAAAGGCTCTGGCTCCCATTGTACTTTTAGAGACTCTAGGAACAACCAACAACCCTGCATTCTTGGAACGCAATGCCCTAGTAGGACAGTAGGGTATAATGAGTTCTTTAAGGTAAGATGGCGCCTGCCAATTAAGGGCTTTGTAGGCGAGAAGAAGAATTTTAAATTCTATCCTGTGTTCTATAGGGAGCCAGTGTAAGGCAGCCAGAACAGGAGTAATGTGGTCCCTTTTCCTAACTCTGGTTAGTACACGAGCTGCAGCATTTTGAATCAGCTGAAGCGACTTGACTGACTTCTTGGTACACCCTGATAATAAGGAGTTACAATAATCCAGCCTTGAAGTAACAAATGCATGGACTAGTTTCTCTGCATCGTTTTGAGGCAAGATATGCCTGATTTTTGCAATGTTACGTAGATGGAAGTAGGCGGTCCTTGAAATTGATTTTATGTGGGTGTTAAAGGATAAATCCTGATCAAATATAACACCAAGATTCCTTACAGTCTCACTGGAGGCCAAATTAATGCCATCCATAGTTAATATATCCTTAGATAATTTGTCTCGTAGATTCATCGGGCCAAGTACAATAACTTCAGTTTTGGTCGTGTTTAACATCAAAACATGTAAGGTCATCCAAGTTTTTAAGTCCTTGAGGCAGTCTTGAATTTTATTTAGATGATTAATTTCATCAGGCTTGATTGATAAATATAGTTGAGTATCATCCGCATAACAATGAAAGTTTATAGAATGATTCCTTATAATATTGCCTAACGGAAGCATATATAGGGTGAACAAAATAGGTCCAAGCACTGAGCCCTGTGGCACTCCATGGCTAACTTTGGTTTGCATGGAAGATTCATCGTTGACACGTACAAACTGAGAGCGTTCAGATAGATAGGACCTAAACCAGCCTAAAGCAGTTCCCTGTATGCCAACTAAGTGCTCTAGTCTTTGCAATAGGATATCATGGTCGATAGTATCAAATGCAGCACTAAGATCGAGCAAGACAAGAATAGAGACAAGTCCCTTGTCAGAGGCTATTAGAATGTCATTTGTGACTTTAACCAGAGCTGTCTCTGTGCTATGTTGTGTTCTAAAGCCAGACTGAAAATCTTCAAATAAATCATAGTTTTTTAAGTAATCACACAGCTGTTTTGCGACTGCTTTCTCAAGAATATTTGAGAGGAACGGAAGATTAGAAATAGGTCTATAGTTGGCTAAAACCTCTGGATCGAGGTTGTGCTTTTTAAGAAGCGGTTTTATCACTGCTACTTTGAATGATTGTGGAACATAGCCTGATAATAAAGACATATTCATAATATTTAATAAAGAAGTGCTAATTAATGGACAAACTTCTTTTAACAGCTTAGTTGGAATCGGGTCTAAGATACACGTTGATGGTTTAGAAGAGAGAATCATTGAATTTAATTGTTCAAGGTTTATGGCTGAAAAGCATTCTAGTTTACTATCTAGTGTAAGATTAGAACTTACGTTTCCGGGAGCTGTTGATAACACTATACTGGTCAAAGGCAAGAGGTCATTGATTTTGTTTCTAAGAGTAACCATTTTATCGTTAAAAAAGCACACAAAATCATTACTACTGAGTGCTATGGGAATAGAAGGCTCAGTCGAGCTGTGGCTCTCTGTCAGCCTGGCTACAGTGCTGAAAAGAAATCTTGCATTATTCTTATTCTCATCTATTAATGAAGAGTAGTATGCTGCTCTCGCTTTACGCAGTGCTTTCTTATATTCATTGAGAGTAATATGCCAAATTAAATGAGATTCTTCAAGTTTAGTGGAACGCCATATCCTTTCAAGTTGTCTCGACTTTTGCTTTATTTTGCGGGTTTCGGCATTATGCCATGGAGCTAATCTATGTTGTTTTATTTTCTTCTTTTTCAAAGGAGTCTAATTTTATTCGCAGCGCATCTGGAGTACTATCAACAATATGATCAATTTGGGGTGGTGTACATTTTGTATAAGTTTCCTCCCCTACATGCAGACATGCTATCGAGTTAAGTATTGGTGGAATCTCTTCCTTAAATTTGGCTATAGCACTATCAGATAGGTTTCTGCTGCAGGAGCTTTTGGCTAATGCTTTGTAGTCTAGTAACAGTACTTCAAAAGTTACTAAGAAATGGTCGGATAAAGCAGGATTATGCGGTTCGGCTAATAGTTGCTCAATTTCAATACCATAAGTCAGAACAAGGTAAAGAGTGTGATTATAGCAGTGGGTTGGTTTATTTACACTCTGACAGAAACCAACATAATCTAATATAGAGTTAAATGCAACAGTAAGGCTATATTTATCATCGTCAACATGAATATTAAAGTCACCTACGATAATTACTTTATCTGTTTTAAGTACCAAAGCTGATAAAAACTCAGAGAATTCTGATAAGAATTCTGAATAAGGACCAGGTGCACGGTACACTGTAACAAATAAGATTGGCTGCAAAGTTTTCCAGGTCGGATGCGTAAGACTGAAAATGAGGCTTTCAAAGGAGGTATAATTTAATTTTTGTTTAGTATTGATAAGTAAACTTGAGTCAAAGATTGCTGCAACTCCACCTCCTCGGCCCGTGCCTCGGGCAATATGAGTATTGATATGGCTGGGTGGAGTGGCCTCATTTATGCTGACATATTCTTCATGTCTCAACCAAGTTTCAGTGAGACAGCATATATCAATATTATAATCTGATATTAAATCATTTACCAGTATTGCTTTAGATGCTAGAGATCTTATGTTTAAGAGACCACATTTAATCTTCCTGTTTTGTTGCACTGTAGTAGTTGTTACATTTACTTTTATTAGGTTATTATGTATGACACCTCTATTAGGTTTTACCTTAAATTGTCCTTGGGCAGACACACACACCGTTAATATTGGGTATTTTATTGGGGTCGGGATTCCTATGGATGACTACCTAGGAGAGAGCGCAGAGAAGCGTGTAAGACTGCGACTCTGCCTCCTGGTCTCAACTCCAGTTTGTCATGGATTAAGTCCACAGAGCCCTGAAATGTTTGCCGAAATGAGATTTGCACCTTCCAAAGTAGGATGAATGCCGTCTCTCTTAATCAGACCAGGTTTTCCCCAGAAGGCTGTCCAATTATTCACGAAGCCCACATTGTTTGCTGGGCACCACCAAGACAACCAGCGCTGAAATGATGACATGCGGCTATACATGTCATCATTGATCAGATTGGGGAGGGGACCAGAGAAGATTACGGTGTCCGACATTGTTTTAGCATAACTACACACCGACGCCACATTAAGTTTGGTGCATTCTGATTGGCGTAAACGAACATTATTACCACTGACGTGAATAACAATCCTACTGTATTTACGTTTATTTTTAGCCAGCAGTCTAAGATGCGCCTCAACGTCGCCCGCTCTGGCCCCCGGAATGCATGTGACTGTGGAGGCTTCGGTCTCTAAATTCACGTGTCTCATAATAGAGCTACCAATAACCAGAGTTGGCTTCTCAGCGGGTGTCTCGCTGAGTGGGGAATATCTGTTAGATACGTGAACGGGTTGGTGGGGACCTGCGGGTTTCACGTTATGCCCCTTCTGAACAGTCACCCATTCTCCCTGCTGCTCGGGAGTTGCCGGGGGACGGCTAAGAGGAGCTACCTTTTGCCGGTCCGCACCGGCTAACATGGGCTTTACTGTAGCTGAGTTATTTTCTAAGATGCGGAGCCGGGCTTCTATGGCTATGATTCCCACCTCCAACCTAACAACTATACTACATTTAACACATGTATCGGTACCAGTAAAGGAGGTAGGGGAGTAACCAAACATGAGACAGTTAGAGCAGGAAATAGCACCCGAGGGTGGGGAAAGAGCCATGGCTAGCTATCAAGCTAAAGTAGCTACCGTTAGCAAACCCGAAAAGAGTGTAGGCAACTGTGGAGTTACAGTCGCTAAGAGAAGGAGAGTTTGTGAGTGCTTAAGCTGTAGTAACGTGTGATTACAACGTCAGGCAGTTGCCGTGATCAAGAGTTTTAAAACGATCGATTAAGTTAAGATAATAAGCTATCAGCAACAGAACAGGCACACGGGATACCCGGAGATGACAACAACAACCGGAAGTTATAACATGCTTACCGCAATAGTGGTCCATGTCACGCTTGAAGGGGATTAACATCGATGTAATACATGAATGTAGCCTTTGTTTCTGCTGAAAGAGGTGTCGACCAGCTAGGGCCACAAGAACATCGGCATCAATAATAATAATAAAAATAACATCAATAATAATAATAATCCATTTTATCAATTTGTTTACCCTTAGAAGTGAACATACCTCATAATGTTACATCAAGATGTTAAACTAGGCTTTGGCCAAATCAATCATTATTACTGTTTCAGATCTAACTGGAGGTTGAACAAACAAAACCTTTTTTTTGTTTACATCATGCAAACCACTAACATATTTTCCAATTTCAGCATCAGCCTTGTTACTCTAAAATTACGTCTTAAATAGGAATATTAGAAATGAAACAAATAGTTCATCTTCAGAAATGTTCTTAACAAATGGAGAGTAATGCCATCTCTCTATCTAGTGAATAGCCAACATATTTTAAAAATGTCAGATATACAAAAATAAGCCTAAATACTCTATTACTATTAAAGTCTAAAGCTAGACCTAAGCTGAACATTTTTTTAATGGACAATTTAATCTAAAAACAAAACAAAACTGGACTTGTGTTTTTGTTATGTGTTCTTCAAAATACATTAGTAAATACCTTGTGAAGTATTCACAATATAACTAACCCTCTCTAGGATATTAAATCCATTCATCTTTAACCAGATACTATTTCCCTATTTATGTTTAGTTCATGATAATAATGGTATAACGTCCACACGTTTACCCATAGCTAGTCACTATGTCAAGATTATCATGTGTGACAAAATAATCAGATGTCTTGTTTGCCAAACAAGGATATTAAACTTTATTCTTTTCAGCATTCCAGACCATCATTAAACAATCAGCCTCCCTTCCTAAACACTAAGCATATCGTTCTACACCACCTTCTGGTAAACTCTTGCACAGTTATGCTGTAAAATCATTGCATGATTCTGAGTCTGAACAGACTGAGACCAGCCTGTCTCAAGATCTTGTCATATTGAGAACAGTCAATGATTCATTGTCCTCTTCAGCTGTAGTCAGTGGCAAGGTCCTCAAAAAGCTAGAACCGGCCCTGGTCAGTGGGCTCCAAGGAAACTCTCTCTGGCATTGGGATGTCCTGAGGGGGAAGGGACCTCTGGATCAATGTGATACAATCAGCAGACACACGTTGTCCTCTGTACAGCAGAAATCCCCAAAAACTGCAGTACCTCTTCACACCACTGTTGCCTTGACAACGAGGCACAAGCAAACTGTCCATACCTCCTCAGAGATGCGTTCTTTGCACAGTTCTTCTGTTTGCAATGAGCAACATTTCACAAACACACTGATTCAGAGTACAACCCAAAGGTGGCCCACAACTATCCAATGCTGCTGTAATCACAGAAAATCAGCTACTGAGAAAAACTCAATGTAAATCTCTTCCCCAGCGGGTTACAAAATAAAACAGCTGAGTGTCTATATGGTCAGGAATGCTGAAACATGTGAATCTTAAACCCATTAATGGTAACAGTCTTCCTATTCTTCATTACTTCAGTTAATAGGCAAAACTAAGACACCGTTCTTAACCACTATAGATTCATCTTCAATCTTCTTGCTTATTCTATTCTTTTTCAAATTGTCTATCTAAGTTGTGTGTTACAAGCATGGTTAGATTTGTAACAGAATACAAAACTAACTGTATTCAGCGCTATATATTTAAAACAAGTAATCTGACTACAGTTAATGAATATATTTTTGGAACACTTAAAGGAATTATTACAAAATGTAATCTTCATTATTACTAAAGCTGAAACCTAAATAAATCATCACGGAACATTTTTCTGTCCTTATTACTTAATTGTTTCAATAAAAACTAAAAAGCATTGTGAAAACTCCCATTTTTGAGAACATCTCAACACTTTTATTCCATCTAAGCACGAATGTTTATGACAAACTCGTCCTATTAATCCCAAACGGTCTTTAATGGTATCTATTGTGAACTTTTCTTATTATTAATTGTAAATGCAACGTATGTTCTCTTTAGAACAAAGATAGGATAGTTGCAGCTGAAACTGGTTAATAGCAATTTTCTGTTAACCTAGATAAGCCTGTTGTTCTTATATCTAGTAAATATATTCGTATCATATGTTACTCATAAAACAATATGACACTTTCCAGAATAGTAGTAACTCTATATAACCTGTACTCTCTCTATACTTCTTCAAACCATCTGACTTTTCTCTCTCTCTTCCTCTCTGCGCCCTGCAGCTGCCGGCCCAAGCTTCTCTCATCAAAACCTCTTTTGTTCTCCAACTGTGTGAGATGGCTTTTAGCCTCGTGCAGCACCTCTGTCATGCTTAAACATTAACAAATTCCCTCTGACAAACTTACAAAAACCTTCTTTCTACTTTCTACTCCTTCTTCACAAACTAAAAAACACCATTGTGGTGAATCGTTTACGTTTTCAGTTTCCTATCTACTTTAGACAACCATCAACTGAGAGTAACTGTATATGATAAATACAACTCCTAAATAACCTTACAATATATATTTCTTCCAGTGAGTTTGTTATTTCATGTCTAACAAATTCTCCTCTTTCCATGTCGTATTCTAGATGGAAAAATCCACCTATCATATTTCATTTGAATAAAACCTTACCCTTAATGTACTTCATATACTCAGTAAATCTCTTTTTACTTTCCCCTAAGGTTACTGTATGTAATATAATTTTTCCTTGAAGTATAATTTAGTACAATCCTTAGTTAATGACAAATACCATGAAATTCACAATGCAATGCAACGGTATCAATCAGTTCTCAAAGACTATGTTTAAATAGCAGCAAATCATTGTTTCTTATTTATTTCAATATATCTACCACTTCAAATCACACATTGATCTGTTCATTTTCAATGTATTTCCTTTCAACTTCAGGCATTAGAGAAAAAAGCAAGCAGACACACTCCGGGCTGCTGCTGCTGCTCTCGAGAGGAACAAGGGGGGGGGGGGTCTCACAGACAAATACTGACGCCCCCCTCTCTCCCCCGCTGCAGCTCTCAGCCTTTTTAGGAGAAGGGGGCTTCTTTCAACAATTAACACTTCTGCTATCCTTTTATTCAATTTTTCTGCTTGAACCCACTGTTCTCGTAAGCTCTTAACTCATGCTCCTCTCGTTCAAATTCTCCCTTCATTATGACTTCGTATCTATTCATCTGACTTACTGTCTTTGTTACCAGTAAATATTAAAAGAAAAAATTCCCCGTACAGTCTATTCAGCTTTTATTGTCCGATGTTTATTCCAACAAGTTTAGCGAGCCTCTCAGCGCGCTTCAACACCGTCTTTCAACGATGTGACGCTGACATGGAGTCGTAACCCAGGCTTACAGAACTCTTTATCGTGACGTTTGGCTTTATAGATTCAACCCCACAGAACAAAGGATTAATGAGGTCCGGTCATTTCAAAATTGCTTTTTGAAGGTTGCGTTACTCTCCTTTGGATTTACTTATAACTCAACTTCGATTCCTATGAACCTAAGAATTGTTATTCAGATTTGTCCCTGGATGGCGTCTGAAAACAGCCACTGAACATCCCCCAATGAGTCTTCAGCCGTCTCCTTTCTGAAAAAAGTACGGGGCCTTTCACCTTCGTCTTACATACCTCGTTGATTCACTTTTATGTTATATAACTTTCCTACCTATCTAAAATATTTGTTTGTATATTCCACCGCAACAACTATGACACCGGAATATGTCTCTGACAACTCTAAAATTTAGTTTAGCCAATTACAGACCTTCGATAGAAACAGGCTCGTCTGCTCACCTTTCAATTGTAGGATCCTCGTTTTAGTTGTCAGAGATTATTCTAGGCCTCTTCTCCGGACCATTCGTCCGCTGGCTGCTGATTTTCCTCTCAAAAACCCTACTCATGACGTCACCACGTCATGACGTCATCACGTCGGGGTCACCATTTGTTGGGGCAGAATCTCTGCTCCGCGCCGTTCCTATATGAGCGGGTTCTCAAAAGAAGGAAAAATTCAAAGCAGCCAGGATAAGGGTTAAACAATAATCTGCTTTAATGGCAAAACATACAAATACTTCACCCAATCACCTAATCACGAAGCACTCTGCAGAGTACTCCGGGCTCAGGTTCTACCACCGTGTGAGACACGTCTCAGGAACGGCAAGTCAAAAACAAGAGCGCCGATCTTCAAAATGATCACAACATTTATACACAGAGTTCACTTCTGAGCGAGCTAGACAGTGAGTTGGCAGTGTTCCATTGGTCGGTTTCCCTTCTGGGCGGGATCCCAGGTAGTAAGTCAGTTTGTTGATTCCATCTGTTGCTTCACTGTGTGTGTGTGTGTGTGTGTGTGTGTGTGTGTGTGTGTGTGTGTGTGTGTGTGTGTGTGTGTGTGTGTGTGTGTGTGTGTGTGTGTGTGTGTGTGTGTGTGTGTGTGTGTGTGTGTGTGTGTGTGTGTGTGTGTGTGTGTGTGTGTGTGTGTGTGTGTGTGTGTGTGTGTGTGTGTGTGTGTGTGTGTGTGTGTGTGTGTGTGTGTGTGTGTGTGTGTGTGTGTGTGGGTGTGTGGGTGTGTGTGTGGGGGTGGGTGGGTGGGTGTGTCCCTCTGCCCTTAGGCAGATCCCCCAATCAATGATTCGGAGTCATGCCAGAGGACTCTTTGACAGGACACATACTCATTCCGCCTAAACATCTTCAACACACACAAACATCCTATCATGTATCTTATCACACAACAGTCACTTTTTTTTCTTTATGAAAGCCATATTTGTAAATATCCAAACGCCATCGTCCCATGACAGTCACCGCACCAACATAAGTTAATTGTTCTTGTGGCTTAATGGCTTCCCTGAACTTCCCTTCACCCCAAAGTCAGCTTACTAGGAATGAATACATTTTATTGATAAGCTCAAAAGGACGTTTATTTTGTTTACTGCTGGGTGCCCCAAGTCTCAAGGCCTGCAGGATGTGTAGGAGCTAAATCATTAATTCTACAAGACTAACTGCCTTATATCTGAAAATGTATCCGGGAATTCCCCTGTTAATTGCAAGGACTATTGATCATTAACAGAGAGACCCTAGGGGCCTCTTCTTGGTATCTGCTAGGCAGAAGTCACTCAATGCAGAAATCACAAGTTTAACACACATTAAGGTGACATTAAAATGAATATACCAGATTGAACTTTCCTGCCATAACTAGTTACTTTAATACTTCAAATAATTCAAATAATACTTCAGTACGCAGTCTTTTATGAATCGGAAAATGTTGGCGTATTTATTTACTTTGTCCTACGTAAGCAACCTTCCCACGCCAATCCTACGCAAGGCTTTATAAATAAGGCCCCTGGTCAGTTTGTTGTTCTGATTGACTTTACATTTCTTTTTAAACAGGAGCTTTAATGACAATGTCACAGTCACAGCTCTTTCACAGGGGAAATCAAGTCATGGGGCAAGTTAGAAAACTCCTCACTTGACTTTATTGAGTCAGAAAATAAATAGCAGTTTAATCAAACAAAAAATACCAACCCGACCCTAAAAGACAAATGTAAAAAAAGGAAACTTAGTCTCGATACGTATAAAGAGACAACGACTTGAGTATTCTGTATTTAGAGAAATGGTTTGGAGTCGTTACTCAGACAGGATCTGCTTATTTGCTCATTCTCGTCACATTTAACAGTGACAATTTGCTAAAATGTGAACAAATAAAGGCTTAAAATAAGGGTGCACAGTATCACACATGTGTAAATCCTCATGAGCACTGCTCTCTCTCCTCCAGCTGCCGGGGGGGTGCATGGCCTCAGACTGTGTTCCTGAGGTCCCTCACATGAGCTGCTGCTCCATGGAGAGCCTGTACCTGCTGATGGGCCGAGACCTGGAGGAGCTGCAGCAGGTGCCTGCCGGGAACGTGCTGGGTAGGAGTCTGTTTCTGCTTTCTGCTTACTTTTCTGTTTTTTCTGTTCTGAGTTCTGGAGCATGTGAGCACGATGGAGGCACATGCATCCAACCCAAACCTTTTGTTCTGTTTTTGTGGCAATGAGATAATAGAAACCTATATTTCTGCTGTGAAAATATTAAGAAACTGGTTACATTTTACAACATTTTACAGATACCTAATCGTTTATCAATTTCTTTTTTGTTGACTCCCGAAATAGGCCATAAATGTATTGGTTCCAGATTGACATTCTGCATAATAATATTCTGGGCTGTTTGTACAAAACATCTGAAGTTTCAACCTTAGCTTTGGGGAGTATAATGAGCATATTTCACTTTCTTTTTACATTTAACAAGACAATTATTCAACTAATTGAGAAACAGCACGTCACATGAATCAATAGTGTGAGTTTGAATCTCTTCTTTTTAAAGTTGAATGTGTATGGGGTGAGTAATGAACTACAGGACATATCTGGTTCAAAGCTTTCTACATTTTGGCATCAGTCTCAAAAACGCATACAGGTTAACTCTGGTGTGTGTTTGCCTGTACAGTACACAGTCTGTAGAATGTGGCATGTGCTGATTGTTACTTTGTGAACTATTGATCTGACCTCACATAAATGTTCCTGAGCACTTAGAGCAGAGTGCTGCTCACACTGAGAGAACGTCAGAATTATGAAGGAGACGTGCATTAGGATATTGATATTGTCATCAGTCGCTATGGGATTGGAGCGGAATTCACAAAAGGAACAAGTTGTCAATGAGTGGGCATCAAAGATCTCTCCTGGGCTCACAGAGGGGCCTGAAGTGATGGGTGGAGGAGGGGCCTTCACAGTTCTGAGCCTCGGATCCAACATGGTCAGGCTTTGTGACTTTCAGTACCACTGATTTGCTACGCAACGCTAAGGGTATACTTTATGAACTGTGTAATAATATTTTGTTCAATGTTGACTGATATAAAAACTGTTTCTTGCTCAAAATCTAAATAACGTCCTGTTCTCATCATATTGGAACAAGGAAAACGTATAAAACAAACCTAACCTCTCGGGAGGAAAATCTCAGGTTTCTTTCATGATACAACATTGTATTGATTCTTTGGACAACAATAAGATATTTGCCAGTAACAAGAAATCTTCCAGTTAATGGATTTGATTGGATGGTACTAGCATTTCTCGCTGACTGCGATATGTATCAGTTTGGATTTTGCAGTGATGGTATTAAATCGTGGATCATTGAATTAAGATATTAATCCAGATGGATGGATTGTTACAGCCCTATTAATATGGTGTGTGGGAAATCTGATTTAAAGGATGCCTGTGATGTGCTTCGAACTGTGCTATGGTCAGTAATGATTAGATGCCTTAGCTTTAACTTTAGTGCAGAGGATCCCCTCAACCCTTTCTCTTGTGCCTTCATGAGTGGCATTACATTTCTAACAGATAGTCATAGTCTCCATAGCAGAGGTGTACAGAAACTAAGTACATTTACTCAAGTACTGTACTGGACTTCAATTTTGAGATACTTTTACTTTACTAGAGTATTTCCACTGTAGGCTACTTTGTACTTCTACCCACTACAATTCAGAGGTAAATCATGTACTTTTACTCCACTACATGTATTTAATACCTTTAGTTACTTTACAGATTTGGATTGATGATGTGAAATATAATATGTGTGTGTGTGTGTGTGTGTGTGTGTGTGTGTGTGTGTGTGTGTGTGTGTGTGTGTGTGTGTGTGTGTGTGTGTGTGTGTGTGTGTGTGTGTGTGTGTGTGTGTGTGTGTGTGTGTGTGTGTGTGTGTGTGTGTGTGTGTGTGTGTGTGTGTGTGTGTGTGTGTGTGTGTGTGTGTGTGTGTGTGTGTGTGTGTGTGTGTGTGTGTGTGTGTGTGTGTGTGTGTGTGTGTGTGGTCCTGTTAGTGGACTGTTTAAACCCCTCCAGGCCTTGGTTAGACCCCCATTATTATCTGACGGCTGGAGCAAGTAATTGGAAAGGGAGGGAACTATCCACACACCCCTCACAAGAGTACACACACACACCTCCTCATTTGATGTGGGAAACATGACGGCACATGTGTGTGAATCTGCACTGCACACACTGAAGTCAGTGTGTCGTGGGAGTGAGACCCCTCTACTGGGGATGTTTTTAAATGAATACCAGATCACACACACACACAAACAGACAAAGGAAGGCAGCTGTCCTGCCGTATGCTCTGGATTGTACCGCCCTCCTCTGTTTACTGCCAGCAGTTTGAAACAACAGTCTCTGTAAATGAGGATCTCCCATTATGCTCTCTGTCAGACAGCCATTTATCATTCATTCTTTTAGACTCAAGGTGAGTTCCAGGTGTCACAGAGCATAGGTTGGACAAGCCGTGATGTCATTAATTGTCAGTGTGATCAGAGAACTTAAAAATACTTTCAGACAGTTTTTGGGGGATATGTTTATCAGGCTTTGCTTTTAATTGCATCTCTCCTATCTTTGTTACACAAACCTCTAAGTGTTTCAATGAGCCCTTTACTGTGCGCCTGCTGGTGCCCTGAGTGAAGTCGTATCTCTCTCCTCTGCTCACATGAACAGACGCAGTCTCTAAAAGCTTCTCCACGTCAGATCATATTCTTCCTGCTGAGAAGCCTCCAGCTCTCATGTTCATGTTGATTTCTCATAAACGATCACAGCATGCTGCGTCTGATTCATCTTCTCTTTTATGAGCATTGAGAGTTTTTCAGCTCTCTTGAGAGACATACTGTTGATCAATACTCAAGACTTTATTCCTCTTCTTTATTTTGGAAACAGTCAGCAGCGTGGATTCAACTAGTTTGGGGTGGGGTCTGTTTTGGCTTTAGCTTGGTTTAAATTGCTTGGTTTAAATTCAGTGAAGGGAGAACTTTATTTTACTGCATTGTGCTCTTTTTTTTCAAAATATTTGTATTCACATGAAAAAGTGTAACAGTGCATTACAGCAAATAAGGCATTTTCATGGTTTTTTTTACAAAATAACCCTTACCCACTTTTTCATCTGGGGGCCTACCGAAAATAGCTACATGAGAGGATGGAGAGATTTTCGGACCTACAATTTCAGAAATACATTCGAAGAAAGATTGCCAGAAGCTAGATAATTTAGGGCACGACCAGAACATGTGAGTCAGGTCACAGGGGGCCTGTCATCTAATCTATCTGGGTAAATCCTGGAGAGTTTAGCCTTGCTATAATGTAGTCTATGGAGAACTTTAAACTGTATTAGGCTGAGTCTAGCGCAACTGGAGGATGAGTTGACGGCTCTCAGGGCCTCCTTCCAAAAGTCATCAGAGAAGGTGAAATGTAGTTCCTTTTCCCAATTAGTTCTAATCTTACTAATGGCAGACTCATCAACCAGAGAAAACTGATTATAAAAATAAGTGACATGGCGCCTAGACAAAGTTCTTGCTCTAAGTACAAGATCCACTCCACTGGGAGGCAGGGATTGGGGGAATTGTGAAGAGTGTCTTAACAAAATCCCGTAGTTGAAAGTATCTAAAGAAATCAGATCCTTTTAAATTAAAGGCAACCCGTAGTCGGTCAAAACTGGCAAACAGGCTATCAATGTATAACTCCCCTATGCAGCGGAGGCCTTCCCTCTCCAAGTGAGAACATTGGGGGTCCATTGTGGCTTGCATTGTGCCCTTTAATGTTCATTTTGGCACCCACCTTTAATGAAGGCAATTTAATACAATTAGTTTAATATACTTGTCATGAATGCACACCTTCAATTACAGTTTTATGTATCAGAGGTTACTTTTTAGTTAGTTTTTATTAATCTGATTTAAATCTTAGAATTTGTATTGTCGGTGAATATGTTTTGCTTTGGGGAAGGCCATTTTCTGTTTTATGTATTAGACACCTCTTGGATAAACCAGAACACTGAGTGTGTGGCAGACCTGATCACTCTCTGTACTGTGGCTTAATGGAAGGTTTGAAGAGGCCCTATTGTTCTTTTAGTGGTGTTCCCTCTCCTGTATTGGGTTCTGTGGGTGTTAGTGCATGTAAATGGTCTGCAAAGGCTAACATCCTCACAGAATAGAGCCATTTTCAACTCATACTCATACAGGGGTGTGTTGTTTAGGTGTCCACATATGTTGCCATACGTACAGTGGCAGTGTGTTTATAGATATCAAACTGCACTAGAGAGGGCAGCAGAGCAGTAAGAAACACCTTTACATTTTAAGAGTTTCTAGACCAGACTTGTTGGACTGAATTGTTTTCACTCTTATCTTTCAGTTTAAACATCTTTACCACTTAATGCATCTTTAATGAAAAAACAGACAACCTTGAATCTTATTGATTGAATATTTCCCCGTTAAAGGAGGAATGGTATATATTAGAGCTGATACACTCACAGCCATGGAGACTCTCTGAGTACTTTAACAAAAGGCCTTTGTTTAATTCTCTTCAGTGTTTTCCATTAGCATCACAGTGGCAGCCAGCGCTGGGTTTATCTGTGACTGCAGCTGAGGCCGAGCACACGGCGGCCGCATGCTGTTTGATGGAGAGCTCACAGAGTCCAGCAGCTTGTCACAGGGGTTAAAGACGTGGGCTACATCACATTCTTAGGCTTAATGTAAAGCAGCTGTCTGCAGAGGCGCAGCCACAGCCGAGTCATCCGAGTCCATCCTCTGGTCGGGAAAAAGGAAAAGGCATTCTGAGCAGAATGAATGATGCTGATTCAACACTGGGCGACTTTATGAAAACATTTGTTCTGCATTAGGCCTCTCTGTGTGCCAGCGGTGACTGAGCGTCCCAGATCTTTAGCAGAACACAGCGACTGAATGATTTTACTGATGCTAACCACTAGGGGTTTCACAACTACCAATATTTACTAGTCGACACATTTTTCAAAATAGTAGTCGACTAGTCGACTAGTCGTTACGTCATAATAAAGACACACAAAGAGAGGTGTACAACTGTATTTTATATTGGAACTCATACAGTAGCATTAAACACTGCATTTCAATTTTTGTTACATGGCTGAGTAAATAACAAACAGTAACTGGACTCACCAAAATCGACAGCAAAAAACTCTTGTTTACATAAATGCTACGTAAATCCAGTGCGCAACACTTTATTCGCTGTCCTCCACGATAACGTCCACCTTTCCATATTTTTGGTTTGGTTTGAACACCAACGCATCGACATGTGAGGGAAGGAGGCTTGACCGCTTTCGGGTGACAGTGTTGCCTGCCAGGGAAAAAACCCTCTCACTCGGGGTGCTTGTGGCTGGAATAGCCAGGTAGCTCCTCGAAAGCGGGGGAAGCGGTGCACGTTTTCTGCCCACCACTCCAGTGGATTATCCATTGTGGGGATATGCCATGTCCGCTGGCAGTAATCCCGTAGCTCATCATCCGCATCACTGTTGACCCGTGTTTTCTTGCTGTTCGTTTGCCTCTGTTCAGTGCTGACGCCGGTCCGTTGCTCACTCGTGCTAGCATTACTGCTAGTGCTAGCTGTCGGCAGCGGGTGTCTCATCTTCAGATGGTTGCGCATAGCAGATGCCTTTGTATTGTACTTCAGTACAGCTGTACACAACTGACACTTCACTGTGGAGTTGGTTACATCTTCGTTGAAGTACTGCCATACATAAGAATGTCGGACGTGTTTTGGAGCATTTTGCAGCACCTCGTTTACCTCAATATCTTTCACGACTAGTCGACTAGGGCCTACAGCGCCGACTAGTGGTAAAGGTAGTCGACTAGTCGACTAGTCGATTAGTTGGTGAAACCCCTACTAACCACACAGAGTGATGGCAGAGCAGCGGAGTTCAGCTCAGTGCAGCACATCACATCATGAATAATGACACTGTGCATGGAGAGTTTAACTCTCAGACAGGGGAACTTCTCTTATTTATTCTTTTGATTCATATTTTTGGGAGTACAGTCAGGTGGAGTGAATGTTTATTGTTGGGGATCTGTGCCTGGTTGCATAACATTTCTAGTATTTTTCCATTTTCAACCAGCATTTTTGGATTTGTTTTTCTGTTTCACTCATGGTCAGATGATTTGAAATGAATTATGTCTGTGCTGTGAAATATTTATTTACTTTTCCAGTGATGCTGGACATCTCCTCAACCCAGAGTCAGTGTTGATGGTCTGTATGAATGTTAGTAAGAACAAAGATACTGTCAAATCAAGATGTGTTTAGCTTAGCATAGCATAACAACTGTTAGTAGGTGGGAAACAACTACTCTGTCAACATCCCTGTATTGTATTTAACCCGCTCAATAACGGCTAAGGGCCACATAATGCCTTTTTCTGGGAGAAATGTTGCTGGCAGTGTGCTATGGACTGCCTGCTCCCAGCATTTTACTACTTTTACTTTTACTACTAGTAACTTAAATGATCCAAAGACATTTTGGAAGGTAATAAAAAAACTAATTTGGAACAGAAACTAAAAATGAATTACCAGCCTGCATTGTTACAGACTCGCAAACTTTCACTGACAAATCGGCCATTCTCAACGGCTTTAATGAACATTTTATTTCTTATGGTTATTTGTTTGAGTCCCTATATTCGGACCCTGGACAGAACGTTGATTCCTCACCACCTCTATCCCATCCCGTAGCTCAGCCATTCAATTTCACTTTTATCGAGGCGATAGAGGTCCATAAAGCATTGCAGAATCTGGATCCACACAAATCGGCAGGTCCGGAAAAAACTTCTTCCTCATTTTCTTAAATTAACTAATCTATGTAATAATTTAGCAAATGCTTCTTACCATTTTTATGCAGATGATACTGTTATTTATTGTTCCTCCGCTTCTACAGAGCAAAGTCTAGATTTCCTCCAGTCTGCCTTTGATGTCACAAACCGATTTATATCAGCTGAAGTTGATATTAAATGCAGAAAAATCCAAAGTGATGATGTTTTCAAATCTATTCTACCCAAGATTTGTACTGCTCAAGGGACTGACATTGAGAGGGTCACTACTTACAAATATCTGGGATTTCTTATTGAACAGAACTTGTCTTTCAAGTTACACACGGAACATGTTGTTTCAAAGCTAAAAATAAAATTTGGTTTCTTTTACAGAAATAAATCCTGTTTCTCTTTTCAGACAAGGAAACATTTGATATCTGCAACGTTTCTACCTGTATTAGATTATGGTGATCTGCTATACATGAATGCCTCTGACCAGTGCCTAAAGAGCTTGGATACTGTGTACCATTGTGCCTCATGATTTATTACTGGATGTGGATATCGAGTGCACCACTGCACTTTATATGCTGCTGTGAATTGGCCATCTTTAGACTTTCCCATTGGTTGGGTTTTATTTATAAATCTATGCTTGGGTTGGTTCCCTCCTACATTTTCACATATATGTGTCAAAGAGAAAGTCTATATGGCCTGCGCTCCCAAGATGTTATTCAGATGCTGGTTCCTACAGTGAGAACAAAACTGGGTAAAACAGCTTTTAAATATGCTGCCCCCACAGCTTGGAACAATGTACAGAAGGAGCTGAAACTCTCAGATGTAATCACTATGGGGGAATTCAGGTCCATCTTAAAGGACAAAGAACACAACACCATTGGTAGATGTGAATGCTCGTATATCCTAAAATCATTTTAAATGTTGCCAGTTTTAATGATTTTTAATAGTTTGTTTTACTTCGCATATTCACTGGCTAATGTGCCATTTTAGTTGTGTTTTACAGCTGTATTTGTCTGCCTGTCATGTCTGTGTTGTATCTGTTGTAACTTCGTACATGCTGCCCCTCTTGGCCAGGTCACTCTTGGAAAAGAGATTTCAATCTCAATGAGTCTTTTACATGGTTAAATAAAGGATATATATAATCTCCCCTATTCCGAGAAGCTTGAGAAACTGGATGATCAAGTGGTATGCAGACGTGGTATGGCGTGAGTGATGATGAGTGGAAGAGGAAGGGTGCTTCACATGTTGGCCTCTACCTCTCTACACAGAGGAACAAAAGCTGAGGCTGTAACACACAGGATGTGACAGTGACTGTTCTACAGATGGATTTGGAGCAAAGCTCTTCCTTGATGATGGAATCTCAACATGATTACTGTATATAAATGATGGAACTGCTTCACACATTTAACAGCTGTTGATAACGTTTGGTTTAACCTTAAATGAGAATTGCTAGGATTAACCCTTTACAAATTACTTTGACTCAAGTGTTAAATCAGTACAGCAGACACACCCCCTCGTTGAGTATCAGTCACTGATTGGACGCTACAGCTGATACATCTCAACATCTCAGACAGATAACAGAGTAAACTAAAGACTGCACTCTGAAAGAATACATCTTAAAAACAACACGGACACATGCTTTCTTCGTTTAAAATCAATATTAATCTTTTGACGACCTGTTGTTTCTCGTATTGACTTTGATTATGGATACATTAAACTCGGAGAGAGGGGAGATGAGTTGTCAGCTAGAAAACAAATGTACAAACTATGAAAAGTCTCTATAGCTGTTAAATCAGAGTTACAGGAGTGATGTAAACGTGAGTGCATTGGGGTGTACCCTCAGAATGGGGCTCACATTTAACAGCCTCACCCAAATGTTCCTACCGGCACAAGCAAAAGGCAAACTGGAGCCTTTCTTTTTAACACTGAACAGAGATTCTCTGTGTTAGCGGCAGTGAGTTATCTGATTCTCCTGACTCCCTCGCCTCTCTCACTCGTCCTCTAAGCTGTTCAATTTGGATTTCATAGCAGAGATGCTGTTCAGTTTTAAATACGATGTTCATGTGTGATGCGGGCTAAATTCCTTGATTATGCGGGCTAAATTCCTTGATTATGCGGGCTAAAATCCTTGATTATGCGATCAAACATGCGGGGTTTTTATGTGATTTTATGCGGTGAAATTGCGGTAAGTTGCGAAATATGCGGAAAGTTGCGAAATATGCTAAATATGCGGGGAAAAAGAATAAACATTTTTTTATATTGGGCTGTCTTATTTATTCTCTCACACACAAACTGCCACTAACGTTAAACCCCTTTACTATTCAATTAAACACATTCAATGTTTATTTATTGTAAAAGCAATTGGGCTTTTTTAATCACACACACACACACACACACACACACACACACACACACACCCCCCACACACACACGCACACACACACACTTCTCCGCCTCATTCCGTTTTCATTTACTCGTTCGTTATCTGACCGGCTTCAATCTTGTAGGCTACTCACTTCGTTTCTTGTAGCCCTCGAAAGGGTTTTGGATATTGATGCCTCGCTGAACGTGAGTTGTTTGGCTTTCTTGTCCGCAGCAGCAGAAAGCATTTTCGAATGTTTGAATGAATCAAAGTGGGTCGTCCCCGTCGATTTTCTCTTATGCTCCAACACACAGTTGCACGGGGTGCAGAATAGTTTCCCCCCACTTTTTGCCCGGTCTTTAGTAGAAATGTTTGTCGGTAAATGAGATGGATTAGATTTTTTCATCTTGGTGTTTTCTCTATCGTGTGAGCTCCACACGTTCACTCTATACAGTGTTGTTTACATTCTGTGATGCGCGAGCTGATGACGTCACGTCAAGACGAGTCAACTTTTTTTTCCCTCAACTTTGTGTGGAAAAATGCGGGGATTATGCGGCCTTTTGATAAATATGCGGCCTTTTAAAAATCTGCGCCATTTTGCTGATTATGCGCTAAATTCTGCGATCGCAGAATCGCGTTTTTCTGGAGGGTCTACCTTTCTTAGAAAGTGCTCTGTGTTTGTAAAGTGTAATACACACAGTTTTTCAGTTATCCTTATTTTATTATGAGAATAGTAGAAATGCACTTGGCCCAGTGTCTGCATGTTAATGCACTTCCTAATGGGAACATATGTGGCACACAGCATACTGGATCAGTCACAGGAAGCCCTTCCCCAGAGACACCCAGCCGGGTGATGTGATGAGTGCAGATGTCAAAATAAAATAATCTCATTTGATCAGCATCTGTTTAAAGGCCCTGTGAAGTGTGCACCTGTGCATGATCTGTTATGCTAATACGTATAGTAATGACCAAAATTGTCCATTGGAACCCATATCAAAAAATGTTGGAATAGCAACAAATTTGACGAGTTTTGAATTTTCCGGGGAAATCTGCAGTCGACCTTCGCCTTCGTGGGCGTGGCTTGCGATCTACTGCGTGACGTCACGAGATGGACGCCGCCGCACTGTTTACATTCACCACCGTTCGTTTTTTCTCTTTTTCAAAGTCGAATTTCTCAACGTTTTTGAGCTAGTATTTTCCTGGAAAGTGTGTCGGAGTCGACTGGAAGTGATTGCCAATCGAGAAAACCTGACAATGGAGGCGACAGTGAAGAAAGAGGGATGAAAAACACAGGGGAAACGATGCATTGCCGCTGGCTGTAGTAATGTCAAGTCTGCCGAAGTGGCGATGTTTCTGTAACCAAAAGATGAAGGTGAGCCTGGCTGGTGTCATTGTTTCGTAGATTATTTGATTGATCATGATAAATAAAGGCCAGTGGTCGATTCGAGAGAGAGAGAAAGAGAGACTGACAGAGTTACAGGGTTGTTGTTAGCATCTGGTGCTAGCTCGGAGCTAACGGAGATTAGCTGTTTCAACAATAAGGAGAGGGAGAGTGCTCTCCTGTGGGACTGAGAGAGATAACGTCAGCTCAGGGAGGTAAACTGTAGCCTAAGTTATCTCAGTGGGTTTGGTCATCTATGTAAACAAATATTTCCATCTATGTAATATTAGTTGTATAAAATAGGTTAAGAAATCCTTCCAATGTTTTTTGATTATTGAAATATATGTTTCATATGAGTGTTGAGAGCTGTATCCATAAATCTCTTAATGTTGCACTCAAAGTGCACCAGATTGATCACTTTCCTCATCTATCCTGTCCGAAAAGCTGTCCAAATCAATCATTTCTCTCACACTAGTATCACTTTCCAGAGTCTCCGCCATGTTTACAATCGCAACTGGGTACATCTTGTGACGTCACAGCCACTATCGTCTGCAACTTCCGTTAGGCTCAGACGGCAAAATTAATAATTCATTAATTCATTAATTATGAATTATTAAAAATTATTTTAGCCATGAACAGGCACAATGATATGTAAGGAATGAAACTGCCATTTCATTTTGGTGCAAAAACATGCACTTCACTGGGCCTTTAAACTCACTGATGGCTATGCTGCACACTTTCCAACTCTGCTGGATATTCACTTTCTTTACTAGAGTATCCCAAACCTCGACAGTTTTATGAAATTCTTCAAACAGCAGTTCACATGTAAGAGGTGTATCTCTCATTCAGAACAATGAAGCCTTTGATCTATACAGAGCTCGTTAGCTCAACTATAAACACCTTTGTAATGGAACACGATGATGTCATCACTTCAACTGACATGCTCAGAGCAGCAGACTTCAGATAGCAGTGTGCTAACAGTCCAGCCGTGAAGACATCTATGGGACAGTTTTGAGATTTCTTCAAATGCCGTTGCCATGGCGACAGAGAACTCGCCATGAAACAGGATGTCACTGCAAGTCCAATCGACACGGTCCAATCGTCCCACAATCTTCACTTGTATATCACCGGTCCTTGCCTCAACAGCTCAACGCCAAATCTGAGATCTCACCATAAGCCGTTTCCATGGAAACACATTCCTTGCCATAAAACATACGATACGATAATACTTTATTGGTCAGATCAAGTCTGACATTTGACTTGCGTCACAGCAGCTCCATATCCAACATCAACAGACAAATATCCAGACACAATACATGAAACACAAACAACAAACATTTAACATAACAGCACAATCAGTGAGAGAAAACATGCTCAAAGAGCCTTCAGCGTGCATTTGATCTGGGATTTAGCTCTGTATTTACTGAGAGGATTGACTGATGCACAAAGGAGTGCTTCAGTCTGACTTTATTGAATGGTGGGACCCTGTATCTCCGATTAGATGGTACAGATGTAGCGATTCATTTCAGACAGTTTGAAACGCGAGGGCCGTGATTGGTACGTGATCTGCCCTCGCTCAAGGGAAAACCTCCAGCTTGACTTTAGACCGCCCCCGTGATAGATAAATGTAATTATAATGAAGCCAGCTGCAATGGATTAATTGATCCACCAGGGGGTGCAGTGGGGGGCGCTTATTACATGGCCAAATTCTCAACAAAGTAACAACATGACTCCCAATATTAATTTAAATGCTTTTATGGATTTAGAAAATGTTTTTATTGATTTAAAAAATAGTTGTATTGATTTAAATTGACATGCATCCGCTAAGAAAAATAGTCCGTTGTTACCGTTTTTTAAACAGTGTGAATGAAACGGCAGCTCTCTCCCCCCTCCCCCCCTGATCTTTCTTCTCCAGCAGCTAAATTGACTGTAGGTTACTCTGAGCGACCATAGACTGTATGTGACAAGCTTACAGTTAGTGATGTAACAACACCATAAAAGCTGGTGGGTTGAAAGCAATACGGGAGGTAAAAATAACTAGAATAATTGTGATTTATTTATTGTGGCTTTTATGTTTTTAGGTATAACATGTTATGTAATTCAGGTTTATAGTTCACCCTTCTCTAAAAGCCTTCAACAATGACAATATTCATAGTAATTTAATAAATCCTTCCAACACACATTGTAAAAAAAATAGCCTACTGTAAGTTAAGAAATCATTCCAATATGTACATCTTCTGATGTAACAACAAAAACATTATAAATAGTAACATAGCTGAACACGGTATTGCACATTTAGCTTTGAGTGTTACTGACCTGAGATGTTTTTATTACATGAATTAAGGTGACTGAGGCTTTGGGATGCAAACTCATCTGTATGAAAAAGGTGACAAGGATCCGAGCCCCCGGCTCCCCCACCCCACGGAATATCGGCTTTAAAATGAGGAATAACAGAGGATTTTAGCAGTCAGAACAACTAAAGCAGCAGTGTTAACAGAAACGCCAAAGACTCACATCTAATAGAAATATATAAAAGCATTTATTTTAATTGTTTAGCAGTCAGTTTATAATTTTGGCAACACTGTTGAGCATTTTGAAAATGTATTTTCATGCCTCTGTGCAAGGCTTAGTCTTTCTATCTTTATAGCCACATGGTGTAAAGTAACTAAGTTCATAAACTCAACAAGTACTATACTTGGGCACAATTTTGAGATACTTTTACTTTATTTAAGTATTTCAATTTTTGCTACTTTGTTCTTCTACTCCACTACAGTTCAGAGGTACATGGTGTACTTCTACTCCACTCCATGTATTTAATACCTTTAGTTACTTTACAGATGTGGATGAATGATGTGAAATATAATCAAGTGTTAAATCAGACTTTAGTTCCACCTGGAGTAAATCCACAAGCTACCCTGCAGTATACAAAGTCATTCAGACTAGCTGCACCTTTACCAGCTTTGAGAACACTTTCATGATCAATCATTATAAAACATATCATATCTATTATTCTGAAATGGACCAATCTGCACAATGACTACTTTTACTGTCGCTACTTTCACTCTATTTTGATGAGAATACTTTTCTACTTTCACTTGAGGAACATTTTGAATGCAGGACTTTTACTGTAACAGAGTATTCCTACACTCTGGTACTTCTACTTTTACTCAAGTACAAGATCTGAGTACTTCTACTTTCACTCAAGTACAAGATCTGAGTACTTCTACTTTTATGCTAGTACAAGATGTGAGTGCTTCTACTTTTACTCAAGTACAATATATATATATATATATATATATATATATATATATATATATATATATATATACCACCTTTGTTTATAGCCTATGAAAAAAACTATTAGAAATAGAAGGCTAAAGCTAACGTTAGCAGATAGTGACAATATTTGTTAGCTAGCTAGCTCAACGATTCCTTAAATAATATTGCCACAGAAAAACTTTTCAGTTCACATCACGCTCTGCCGCTCCGACATGGAGCTCTGCTCTGAACACCTGAACGGCCCGTTCTAACAGCCGTTCACCAGCGGTCCAGTCTGTGCCACAGTGACTCCGGACGCACAGTTAATATTAACGAACGCACCCGTAGGTAATGTAGCTGCTGAAGCTAGACCATCATCTCGGAGCAGCAGAGCCTTATTATACATCCATGAGCAGAGCCGACAGGCAGGAAGACTCGAGCACACAGCTCGTACTTCATTATAATATATAAAAAAAGAACACCATGCGTGTCATGATGGCACATAACAGCTCACGGCCGCAGATTACTCCGGGTCCCAGACCCCCCCATACCCCAAAAATATTTGTATTGCAGATCTACATGAATCACACAAACGACCTATTTTGGATTAAAAACGGCGAATTTCGACAAGTTTGCATCAAGCACAACTGAAACATAACATCTGAAACAATGTAACAACATAATAAACTTTGATGCAGCTTGTGATGTGAGGAGTGAGGGACACGGCTTAGAACGGGCGTGTCGCCTGGCAGGACAGGAGAGTGTGCACCAGTCTGCCTTGATCTATAAATTCATGTCCGTGACACTCACTGCTGCCCACAGCTGTTTTATAGAAGGAAAACCTCCTTCACTTCATGAAAGTGTTTTAACCACACACACCTCTACACACACACACACACACACACACACACACACACACACACACACACACACACACACACACACACACACACACACACACACACACACACACACACACACACACACACACACACACACACACACACACACACACACACACACACACACACACGTACACACACACACACACACACAGTTGACATGAAATCACTGACAAATATGAATATACTGTGTTCAACTTCATTAAAACGTTATTAACGTGCCTAAACTCAGTAATTCACTAAAGATATTTATATTTTAATGGAGCCTCGTCGGCAGATCAGGATCCCAAAGCGTAGCGGAGGGATATTGATCTTGAAAAATTGTCCGTTGTTACCGTTTTTTAAACAGTCTGAATGAAACGGCAGCTCTCAGCTGTGTATTTACACAACTAATGGCCCATCAACCACAGCTGTCTCCCCCCCTCCCCCCTGATTTTTCTTCTCCAGCAGCTAAATTAACGGTAGTTTACTCTGAGTGACAAGCTTACAGTTAGACACAACACTGTCATTGCAAGTGACCCTCAGTTAGTTGACTTTTATGTTCAACTGCTAAATTCGTTACTGATAAAAAAAGGGCTTCTACTGTACCTAATTACCTTAACACTAGAACCGCCAGAGGTTTTTGTATAGGCCCACCTAAAACCGTCAAATCCCGCTGTTAGAATGCAATTTTTAACAACATAGGGTGCTACATAACACACTTTCAGGAAAAGTCACGGACCGGGAGACTTTAATATTTTATTGAAAAAAAGTTACATTGCACACACACAACACACGTCACACACATTGACCCGATTGGTGGTTCTAGTGTTAAATAAACTCACCAATTAATGAAACCAGTTCAATACGCATTTTTCCTATTCTTATCATTCTTTATGAGCGCGGAAATAGTCTTAAAATCAGATCTTTTTTTTAAATGAAATCTGACGGCAGGCAGTTAGCTCTGATCACCTATGATAAATGCGCCACACCTAATCGCTGGCCATTCAGCCACAGAGCTCCCTCTATACAAATCAAACTGTAGACGGTGTGAAAGCATCTATTGTTTTAAATAATGGTCGGAATGTGACCTGTGAGCCTTCTGAATTACCGTGGGACAGCACATTCTAAACTAAAATGTTCAATCAATACAATAAAGTAACATCTTATCTTATCTTAATAATATCTTCATATGAATAATAATAATAAATCATACAGTATGTGTCCGAAAGGGAGCAGGAGGAAGCAAACACAAAAATATACAAAAAATATACTGCATATTAAAGCAAACGATTGTAAAGGTAAAAGTATGAGCATAACAAATAAAGAAGTGTAATGTAAACATTTACATATTTAATTAATTATATATTATTGAATTACAAGATTAGATATACTTTAGTTGATCTAAAATATTGATGTGTTCAAATGCTCTTCAAAACACAACTGAAAGTCCATGAAACTTGTCTTTCTGTATTTGTGAATGAAGCGCCATCTCCTGGTTAAAACCTGAAATTGAAAATCTGGCAACGCCCTCTTGGAAAATAGTGGGAGGGCTTAACATTCCTCTATACTGGTGTTAGGCAGGTCGTAGGCAGGAAGCTGTAAACTGGAGTCTGAAATGAAGTGCTACATCTGTAGCAGTTCATATTCACTGTTCAGAACATGGTTTGGGTCAGAGATTATGTTGTTGGACAGCCTCACTAGGTTGTTATGATAGGCTGAGTCATAGAGTCTCTGACAGGGTTGACCAACAATCTTCGAGCAAATTTTTAACAGGTGGAGCAGTTTTGATTTTAAAGCTGCTGACAAACATTTTTACCAGGTAGTGTTGCAGTACTGCAGAATAGACATTATCACAGATGTAAAGAACAACAGAAGAATTTCTCTGCTCGCCCCAAAAGACCTAAGACGGCGGAGAAAATAAATTATTTGTTTTGTTCTTTTGCACAGATATTCAATGTGATCCTTCCATGACAGCAGATGGTCAATCATTACACCCAAGTATGTGTATGAAACTCCCTGCTTGATTTCATCTTTATGGATGAAAATGGGGACTTTATGGGAGTCAGATGGTGAGCCAAAAATGATTTCCTCAGCTTTCTTGGTGTTGATCTCAAGAGCATTTTTATCAGTCCACTCAACCACCTGATTTACAGCCTGTTGGTGCAGCTCAGGGTCGTCTGTGTTACTGAGCAGAGATATTATTGCAGTATCATCAGAGTACTTAATGATGACTTGATTTGGTGTGTTGGTACGACAATCATCAGTGTATAGAGTAAAGAGCACAGCTGAACTCACACAGCTCTGGGGGGCCCCTACATTGGTTTTGATGGCAGATGACAGGGTTTTGTTAACCTTCAAAAGTTGCTCTCTACTAGTGAGGAAAGCAGCATACCAGTAAATAAGGTATGGATTTACTTCCATTTTGGCCATTTTTGACACCAAGATGTCTGCTTGTATTGTGTTGAATGCTGATGAGAAGTCTAGGAAGAGGGCTCTTGCATAGGTGTTGCGTTTATCTAAATGTTTAGTGATGATGTGAACCAGAGTGGCCACAGCATCTTCCGTGCCGCACCTTTGTTTATAGGCAAATTGGTATGGATCCAGTTTGTCTTGTGTTGTTCTGATAAGAAATCGGAGCAGAATTATTTCTAGTGATTTCATAATCACTGAGGTGAGGGCTATTGGTCTGTAGTCCTTATGTTCTTTTGGGCATGGAATTTTGGGCAGCGGATTGATGTGTGAAGTTTTCCATGACAGAGGGATGGTTTGCGTGTCAATAGAAGCCTGAAAGATGGGTTGCCACACTGGAGCCAGCTCAGTAGCAAAGTTTTTCAGTAGAAAACCGCTGCACCCATCTTGCCCAGCCGCTTTCTTGGTGTTGGTGCACTGAAATGTTTTTCTGACCTCTTCGACACTGATGGTAATTTTGTCAGAGGAAGCAGGTATTATGGTTTCGAGCATTTCAGTGCACTCTGCAGAATTATCCAGTGACTCAAAACGGGTAAAGAACGTGTTTAGTTTGTTAGCAAAACAAAATTCATTGTTCGTCACAATAGGTTTAGCTGAGGGTGACATTCCTGTCATGGTTTTCATGGTGTCCCATACCTTTTTGGGGGTTTTCTGCTTTAAAAGCATTTTCCAAAAGCTTTCTGTGTGCTAGTTTTGATTCACTCAATTTGACTTTCAGTTCTTTCTCGGTCTGTTTAAGTGCTCCATAGTCTTTGTTTTTGAAAGCTATTTTCCTGGTATTTACATGATGTTGCTATAACTCTTATGAAAATGTTCAAAAAGTGCTCAAACTTCACATGTGTGCTAACAGTCCAGCCGTGAAGACATCTACGGGACAGTTTTGAGATTTCTTCAAATGCCGTTGCCATGGCAACACATTGCTCGCGTTGAAACACGGTTTTCTCATAACTTCAGTGAATATACTCCAAACAGCCCAGAACTTCACAGGTTTGATAACGATGCAGCCATCAACGAATCTAAGCGTAGTAAGAGGTGTCATCAAATGCCGTTGTCATGGCGACAGACCACTCGCCATGAAACACGATGTGGCTGTAAGTCCAATCGACACGGTCCAATCGCCCTCCAATCTTCACTTGTACATCACCGGTCCATGCCTCAACAGCTCTACGCCAAATCTGAGATCTCACCATATGCCGTTTCCATGGAAACGCATCCCTCGCCATAAAACATGATGTCGCTATAACTCCTATGCAAATGTTCAAAAAGTGCTCAAACTTCACATGTGTGCTAACAGTCCGGCTGTGAAGACATATACGGGACAGTTTTGAGATTTCTTCAAATGCCGTTGCCATGGCAACACAATGCTCGCTATGAAACACGGTTTTCTCATAACTTCAGTGAAAATGCTCCAAACGCCCCAAAACTTCACAGGTGTGGTAACGATGCAGCCATCAACGCATCTAAGCGTATTATGGGGTGTCATCAAATGCCGTTGCCATGGCGACAGACCACTCGCCATGAAACAGGATGTCGCTGTAAGTCCAATGGACACAGTCCAATCGTCCCCCAATCTTCACTTGTATATCACTGCACCATGCCTCAACAGCTCTACGCCAAATTTGAGATCTCACCATATGCCGTTTCCATGGAAACGCATCTCTCGCCATAAAACATGATGTCGCTATAACACCTATGTAAATGTTCAAAAAGTGCTCAAACTTCACATGTGTGACAACAGTCCAACCGTGAAGACATCTACTGGACAGTTTTGAGATTTCTTCAAATGCCGTTGCCATGGCAACACAATGCTCGCCATGAAACACAGTTTTCTCATAACTTCAGTGAAAATGCTCCAAATGCCCCAAAACTTCACAGGTTTGGTAACGATGCAGCCATCAACGCATCTAAGCGTATTATGGGATGTCATCAAATGCCGTTGCCATGGCGACAGATCATTCACCATCAAGTTAGTTCAGAAGTTTGCAGTTCAAATATTCTGCTGCTTTTCCAAGCCTTTTCACTTTCTTTTCTTCTCTCATCACATATTCAAGCCCCCAGTGTTCATGAATCATTTCAATCTAAATTATTCACTTTCTTCTTACACATTACATTTCAGCAAAGCAGTTTAGCGTCAGCTTTTCAGCATAAAGCATTCCCACTATCAATTTCTTCAGGAATTGCATTCTCTAGTTCCAACATGCTTCTCTGGTGGACTAACAATTTAGAACCAACATTGTTTCTCTGCAATGGTGTTTTATGTTTAGTTAACCGACCCAATGTTGGCCGATATATTGTTCCTGAACCTATGTATGAACTGTGATTCTTTAGGACCAAACTGTCCCGGGGCAAATTAAATTTGTTATGGGCCGCCACACACTTTTAATATGAAATAATGACCATCTCTGGTTGAAGCTGTTCAGTGGAGGGGTGAGAAAAGCATTGAGGGGTGAGGCATCGTCCCTGAACCTCTGCGGTTCAGCCGAGACGTTCTTTAACATATGGCTGTGCATGGTCTGGTTAATGTTTTGGGGGGATTTTGTTTTGTCCCAGCCGGGTTATTACCAGGTACCGCAATTCACCCCCCAGCAGAGTTCAGACATGAGTGGCCCCCAGAAGACACAGACTGACTGAATCACTGACGGCTTCACGGTGTTGTGCGTACTTGTAGTTGAAATGGCAGTAAATCCAGGAGGACCAATTAAGTTCTAACTTCTACAGTTCATCATCATTTCACAATGATAAATTGGCTTTGATGCTTTTTGCAGATGATGTGGTTCTGATGGCCTGATCAGTCTGCCACCTTCAGCCCTCTTTGGACCTGTTCATAGCTGAGTGTGAAATGACCTAAATCTGAGGATGTTGTTCTTTTGCCAGGAAATCCCCCAGTCAGAGCTGTTGATGTGGCCAGGGAAAGGGAAGTTTTGACCCTCTACTGGAACTGCTTCCTCCACGACTCAACTTTGGTTTAGCATTTCAAAAATGGATGGATGCATGGATTGATAGAAATGCATCTTTTTTTATCAAGGATGCAGATTCATGAAAATAATGCTTAGGAAAAAACACAACAACCGCTGTGGAAGCAGGGTGTGAACTATAACTAGTTTACAGGTGACTCAATTGTCAGAGTCCAAGTTTAATAAGGCCTATATAAAGCCTTAGCGTGGGAGATGGGGGGCATTATATCTGTCTGAGTTCATGAGTCAGACCCCCAGCTCCTGGAAGCAAAGGTGACTGCGCTGTCAATGTATGGGCTGTTTTGTTCTTTGCCCACACATGCA